>NW_026623264.1:2907872-2911071 GCF_030028575.1 Malurus melanocephalus
GGCAGAGCTCACCACGGGCTTTTAGAGCCGAGGGTGGAAGCTGCAGGCAGGGATTGCTCCCAGCGTGGGATGTGCCACACAAACTCCAGCGCTTTGAGGTGCTGGAGCAGCGTGGCTCCGTGACTACCAACCCTGCAGCTCTGGCACGGGCCGTGGAAAAGCCCAAAAGCTCAAGTCTGTCTCCCTTCAGCGAGGCACAGGCCCCTTTGCAACTCTGTCTCAAATTTGTCAGCAGAGAAGCTTCAGATTCCGTGTAAAGGATGACCATGCCAACGTTCACCACAGCTTATGGGCTCTTTGGACAATAAAGGCAAGGAGACACTGGAGAGGGCCCAGCAGAGCCCAAAATGATGATGAGGGGTTGGAGCATCTCTCTCATGAGGAGAGACTGCGGGAGCTGGGCCTGTTTAGTGTGGAGAAGACTGAGAGGGGATCTCATCAATACATACAAATATTTCAAATCAGGTGCCAACAGGATGGTGCCAGAGTCCTTTCAGTGGTGCCCAGTAACAGGATGAGGAGCAATGGCCATWAAATAAAACACAAGAAGTTCCATCTCAACATTACACTGAGGGTGGCAGAGCACTGGCACAGGCTGCTCATAGAGGTTGTGGAGTCTCCCTCTCTGGAGACATTCAAAACCCACCTGGACATGTTTCTGTGTCACCTGCTCCAGGTAACCCTGACTGGGCAGTGGGGTTGGACTAGGTGACCTCTAGAGATCACTTCCAACCCCAAAAATTCTGTGATAAGCCCACAGTCTTGGATTGTGCAAAGCTTTMCTTGAATTTCACTGAATGTTTAGAAGCAGATCTACTATGGATTTATTTTACAAAAGTGGTAACACAAAAATTAAAGACAGATTAATTTTATTTCATTTTTTCATTTTGACTGAGAAGCAGCTGAAGATTGTCCTGCATATGTCCCTTCCTCCTGAAAAGACAGTGTTCCCGCATTTGGATTAATGTTTATTTACTCATAGCATTAACTCTATAATTAAGCAGATGTTAATTACATCCTTAATGCAATTAAATGAATGTAATAAATGATCACCTATCTTTTTATTAGATTCCAAGTAATTATTTATGCCCTTGTGATACTCTGATTTTGTTTACATAGTATAAAAGCTGGAATTTCCTATTCTTCCTGGTGAAAACAGTAAATATGTCACTGGTAGAAGGTAAATCACCAAATGTGTTGGCCTGCCTGAACTTTTCRAGTGGGTGGTATTCATTTTGAAGTTATAAAATCCTGACAAGAACTGTGCCTGTGAAGTCAAGGAGAAACAACCTGCAGCATCTCTCTGCCCTTGAACAAACTGTACATTTCAGTAAATATCAGAGATTTAATGGTGAGTCAGAGGGAGAAGAAAGAAAGGCTAAGGTTAAGAATACCATTTGTAAATTTTAAATCACTAATTTGAAAGCAGGACAACAATTTAGACCTTTGAAGTTTCCTGGGCTGAATGGTGTGAATGTTCACTATCRAACCCTTCTGCTGCCTCTTTTTTGGAGCTGTGACAGTGCAGCACATTTTGCACCCATGTCCCGACTGAAATTTGCTTATCAGTATTAAAAAGGAAATTCAGCACAGAGTGGAAACTCTTACATATTCAYTAATGAAGTGTTACAATTTGCATTGCTGATTAACCTCTGTTTTKAAAGATCAAAGGGCCAAATTGTGTGAATCTCTGAAGAATATGGAATGGAAAAACTCAGGTGGGACAGGCAGACCTTAACATGTCAGGAGAACATAGGTAGCTCATGTTTCTGGCCTGGCTTTTCTATTTCTATCATTCATACAAAGTCAYCAGTCAAGATTCTTTCAAGATCAAGTAATTTTTCTTGTAAGAAAGAAAATCAGCTTTTAAAAGCTCCTTTCCAACTGTACATTAACTTTATTGCCATTGAATTTTCAACAGTTTATAAAAGATATGGGTTAATCACCATTACCACTGAATTATTATATTAACTTTCTACCACAATATGACTTGAGAAATGCAACAAAGGTAGGTTAAAATTGTCTCTCTGCTGTAGATGTGCCACAAACAGCACCTGTGACTTCCAGGAACAAATTGTATTCTTTAAGACACACAGATCATGAAGGATTTAAAGGCTGTTCTGCAGCAATGCAACTGCTCTATGAGATCTGCTGCTATGCATGACTTCCATTACCTCTGCTATGGTGATTATTAAAGTTAGTTGGAGTGGCGTTTAAAAAAAAAAAACAAAAACCAAACACAAAAAGGAAATATTAAAGGTGGCAGAGAGCAGGGTTTCCCCTGTTCCTAGTTAAAACAGGCCTATAAACAACAGTGGTAGTTTAGTCTGCAATATTAGTGTATCTTTATCATAAATTCTGGAAATAAAAGAGCAATTTTCACATATTCTTACCTTGACTTTTCCCAGCGGCTCCACAGCATGCATTCCAGATCTGTTTCAGGTCTCCACTGAACTGTTATTATTTAGGATAATATCCCATGTGCAATCCTGCTCTAGTTAAATGTGTTAATAATATTAATATACTGCAAATACATCTGMAACTATCCCCATGGAATATGTGATGCACTCTGAAACGGGTTCCTGTTTAGTCCCTGGATACAATGGGAAGGTCTAGAAGAATAGGAAATAAAACACTGCCTGCAAACTTATGCCATGCCAGCTATTTCATGCCAAATGTTGTTCTCAAGCACCTGGCAAGCACAATTCATTCATTTTCCAAATGTCAGTGGCCAGCCAGCTCCTCAGGACATTCCCTCCCAACACAGGGACACTCGATAGGCACAGTCGGGCAGTTCTGGCCACCAGCCTAATTCCCAGGTCACGTGCACGAACTGTAAGGACGGAAGCGCCTCTTATTTCTGTTTGTGTCTTGCAAGTGGCAACTTTTTCTGCTCTCCTTCCGACTTATTTTACTCTTCCATCGACATTTTCAACAGGGCTTTGACAGAACATATTTGGAATACTTAAAATACCCTGTAGATGCCTAGATGCAACAACTGGCTGCTGCTGTGACATCCAAACCATCAATGGCACGCTGCAAGCCCCGAGCTTTGGGGGGCTGTGGGAGCCAGGAAACTGTGCAGGTCTCCTGGAGGCACCACCATTCACCACTGCCCCCTCTCCAGGACACAGGGAGTGCTCCAGACCCCTCTCCAGGACACAGGGAATGCTCCAGACCCCTCTCCAGGACACAGGGA
>NW_026623264.1:2911166-3000084 GCF_030028575.1 Malurus melanocephalus
TGCTCCAGACCCCTCTCCAGGACACAGGGAGTGCTCCAGACCCGGCACTGGCAGGACAAGTGGAGGTGTGACCTCTGGTGTCACCCAGGGTGCTCCTCCACCACCAGCTTTCCAGCCATAGGTCACATTGCCAGTCCTCTGACCCAAAGCTGTACCTGCAGCTGGCTGGCAGCTGGAATGCTGTTGGAAGAGTGAACTGAAAGGAGCCTTGTGCCCACACAGAGGGTGGCCTCAGCAGGGTTTTTGTGTGCAGCCCGTCTCGCCGGCCTTTGAGGCGCAGCCTCAGCCCCTGAGTACATAACACTGCTGCACACAAATGGGCTTTGAGCTTCTCTGACTCATAAATAAAACCAAAAAGCACTCTTCATTTCCATCCAACACAAATTCAAATGACGCTTCTTCCTATGCCTGAAAATACATTTTCTTCAGCGTTTTCAGTCTCTCTCATTTAGCGTGAAGAATGTGAGATGTGTGAACACAGGGTTTTGAAATGTCAGCCAATTAGCTACTAGTCATGAGGTGAATTGAAAATATTTTTCCTTCTGCTTTTTCTCTTCATGAGGTGACATCTCACCTATCTGAACACTTAGCAGTCCCTATTTCTGGCAGACAGAGCCAGTGACTGATATTTTTTATGCCTATCACTAAAGACTTGCAATTTATGCAACCAAAAAAGCCACCCTGATGCTTAAAATAATAAAAAAAGGAGTTTGTAAAAGTGACCAGAAGCATTAATGAAAGACTTTACATCTGGCTATATGCTCTGTGCATCCAGTATTTTTACCTATCTGGCAGCAATGGACTATAGAAGTGCTCAATCTCCTGGGTGAAGGATGAAGTTCACATATCCACGTTGAGTCTCTGAAATGTCTCTGACGCCTTCAGGCTGTTTGACTGGGAAAATGTCCAATTACTGGCAGAAAACAGTAAAACTGCTGTTTCTTGTCACCTGAGAAGGATGGACACCAGACAACAAGCACATGCACGTGTGCATGTGTGCAAAAAACCCAACAAACTCCAACCCCCTGCCACCTGACCCCACCTTCCAYGAAAGAAATGAAAGGAATGATGAAGCCCCAAATTCTCAAAGGTGTGCAGGTGCCCACACAGCCTTTTGAGGTCCTGGCATTAACTAATTACACTCAGGTAAATCAGAGGAGATTAAGTGAATCCTGGCTTACTGGAAGGGGTCTGTAGGTAAAAGCTGTCCTTGATCCTAAATTTGCTCACCTTTAGGGGAAAGCCAATCTTTCCCCTCAGCATGGTCAGGCAGGAGACAGGACAGAAGGTGTGTGGTCAGGGAGGGAATGCCGATGCTTTGGAAAACTGTTATTTGTTCGGAAGGAGGGCTGCATAACTGATCGTGCCTTTCACTGGCTACCTTCCCACCCTGTTCCTGGTGACATTTGCACTCGTATGTAGTATGGAATATCACTCTGGATGCAATTAACCCCAAAGCAATAGACAGCTCTGTCAAGGAGGAGGGGATGGCAGCACCTGATTACCAGCACATATGGCCACTGGTGTCAATGGAGCATTATAGCTTACGCTCTGKCTGAGTCATCTCCCCTGGAGGAAGTTGCATGAAAATAACATTTAACAAGGGTGATGAAGACTGTAGAGATAAAAGAGAGTGAAGAATCTGTTAGCAATATTTCTGTAGCAAGCAGATGACTGAGTGTATTTCCAAATGTTACGTAATTCCTTGCGTGACTCACACCACAGTCTATAGAGCACACGAAACATTTGGTACAGCAGAGAATCGGTGTAAATACGTACATTTCTGTAGTTTGAGATGCTCAGAGACATAAACCTGCAAATTTGCATAAGGTTTTTTTTCAAATGGGAACTTCTGTGATTATGCAGTGGTTAAATTTTTTGTTTGGTTGGTTGATCACATSTTTATGAACAGCAGGAAACTCCCGTTGTATGAAGTATTTTTCTTGGAGAAATTTTACACAAGGAGTTAATGAAATGTACTGCTACCATATCTGCATTACTGACTGTTTTCAGTGGAACTCAAGCCAGCCTGCTTTAACAGCAAGCTGTCCTTTTTTTGAGGTTTTGGACACAGATGTTTCCGTAAACATTGAATAAAAAGGAGGCCTCCTGAAAACTTCAATTATCCCGCAATTTAAAAATTATATCGAAGTCCACCAAGCTGAGAGAGTCCATCTTCAGCTGAGAAAATGACAGAGATGGACACCTGTGGTGTTGCTGAAACCYGATGCTTCCTTGGTGTTGCTTTTTGAGTCTTTTGACTCTTGAGCCATTTTTGCTGTGCTTCAGTGTGGTGTTCTTGCAGGACYGACTAAGGCTTCCCAGCCCATTTCCTGCCTGTACTCCTTCCTGCATTTCAACCCTGCATTTGTGGGTTTTGCCCATTTATTCCCATTGCTCTTGTGTGCCTTCTGTCAACCCCCTGAAACTCTCACTCTCTATGGCTCAGTTTTTTTGTTCCTATCATCTRTTTTATCCAAACATCCTCCTACTTTATTCCTTCAGTACATCCTCATTTAAGATTCTGTTATAAGAACTCACTCCCTTGTCCCCCAGTTCCTTCCCATCACACCTCTGTCTAATTATCAAATTCCATAATAATTATCATAGAATCACAGAAAATAGGCCATTAAGGGACATTCAGTAATCTTTCAATCTGWAATCTTGTTCAGAGTAAATGCATTAAATCCTCTCATTTCTGCGGTAATCTAATTCAAAGACATTATTCTTACAATTAGAGAATTTTTCCTTATGCCAAACTYGCATCTCAATTTTCATGCAATTTAAGTCCATCTGTTTTTTTCTTAATCCCCATGGGCTTGGAAAGCAGCTTTCTAGAGCAGCTGCTTGAGTACTGAGGGTGGTTACTTCTCAGTCTTCTATCCCATTCCTATGGATACCTAACAAATGCCATTTTCTTCTGCGTCCAATATTGTCCATTTACTTAATATTTTTGTTCCCTATAAACAATCTCTTCCCCTCTCTTTTAACACATACARGTTCCTCATGGCTTCTGCCTTCCCCTTTCCTCCTTTTCCTCAGGCTTTYCTCTTTCTTCTGTTTTAGATTTCAACGTGTCTGTACCTCTTTGTTCCTGAAGATTCATGTCCAATCTTTCTGACAATGCCTGTTCTGCTGTGTATCACTGATGCATGAGGAGGCTTGCTGCAGCCTATGCCAGGAATGTGTTGTCTTGGAATGGCAGGAATGTATGGAAGCCATCCGCTGTGATGTAAATGTCTTTCAATTTCCTTCTCTTTGCAGAATGTCTTTTTTAATCCTAGCCCCTRTGAAACGCTGCTGGTGCTCTTCTGCCTTCACTGTTTCCATGGTAGCCAATCCCATCCTTTCTCATCAGTGTCCTAAACAAAAYCTAGAACTGAGCTGTCGTAATTAAGTGGAAGGCAGTTTACAATATTTCTGAAGACTTGGTGGTATTACACGATAAAAGCACTTTGCAGCTAAAATTGAGTAAGTAATTAAGCACCATTACCCTGAATGATGACACTTTCTGAGGTATTCTGTGGAACATGTCCTGAATATAGTAAAATTACAATGTTAAATAAAGTTAATGACACTGTTCCAGAAGTACAGAATGTAACAGTGTAATTAACCCAGAGTTACAGCAGYCTGATTTTAAGGAACTCCCTCTTCCCACAGCCCCCTGCTTAACAGCATTCCTGGTTCAAGTATTTCACTTGTATGTCTTTGGAATCAGACCCAGATTTGGATTCTGACTGAAATCCCAAAATCAGAGCCTATGGCTCCAAGGCTGATTCAAAACCCAGATCTAAATGCTTTCAACCTTCTGCAAAATGTAGGCCAGATTTAACACTCATAGACTGCAGTTTTCAGTGTAATATCTGATTTCCCCCCTTCTCCTCCCCAAAAATCTCTGAATAATAACCATGGGATGTTCAGAAGTCAGGAAATGTTTAAATTTAGATCATTAAGTGTAGATGAAGAAATGTAAATAAAGGCAGCCATTCTCAAAACTCTTGGTCAAGATCTAACTTTTGTGGKCTGATACTGTGTCTCTGTCAAGCTGCTCTTCAACAAACCAGTCTGTAAAGCTGGGAGAGGTGCATCTCTCTCAAATCAATGTATTGATCTCAAAGGAATTCAGGTACTGTCATGGATTAACATACCTATTAAAGACAACACCTGAAATTCTACTCTTTGACTACATTCTCTATTTTCTTCCAGTTTGGAGAAATCAAATTAAAAAAGAGCAGAGTTCAACCCCATGGCTTGAAGCCTRTGATTCACCTCTCTATCATTTATTGCTCTTTACTTAATTAGTGTTGAAGGCAATTATGAAATCTAGTCCTTGTCTAAATGTATGTGCCCCAACTTCCACAGAGCTGCCTGATTAACCAGGGTAAGACATTGWGGAAGACAAATGAGAGCTCAGGCAGGAGAGCAGCTCCAGATTTCCAACATAGGATGGATTTTACTCTGTCCAACAATCCACATGTATCTGTATCAGGTCCAGAAATCATCAAACCGCACCATCCAGTAAATCAAAATCCTTAACAAGACTCCTTGGTCTTCTGATTTGAGAACCAGCTTCAGCTGAACCGTCAATCTTTATCACAATCTTAATGTGCACATTTAGAGTGGAGCTCCTAACCCAGGTGATACCACGTTTTTTCTCAATAATGGTACCATTACCTGGGTTTCTACAMATTCCAAGGAACCATCAGAAATCTCTGTGTATGGCATCACTTTCAGTGTTTTTCTTTTCAGTTCCCACACACTGTATTTAAAYCACTGTCCTGATACTGGAGACAATGAGATTAATTTGAAATTATAGCACAGTTGCATAAACCAGCATTGTTATCATGCAGAGAATGAACCCAATGAAAACGGTGATACAACACACGTAGTTTGCTGAGGGTAAACTGCAGGAGAGAAGGGGTCCACAGCCACAGAGAGCTAAAATCACTGAACAAGTGCCCCACCGAAAACACAGGTTCCTGGAGTGAGTGGCTGAAGTCTCATGGCAATGTCCACATGCAGGGCAAAATGGATGAAGTTGAATTTGTCAGAACTGGGAGGTGGGTGGGCAGTGAAGGACAGAAGATAATTAGAAAAACAGTGATTGCACAGCAAAAGTACAACCCAAACCATTTCACTGGTTCACAAGRGAAATCCTGTTGGTTTTTTTCATTACTGAGAAAAATTAAAAACCTTCTTGGAGAAATGACATTCAATATACTGCCAGTTTGTACCTAAAATCTCCTGTATAACCAATCCCAATGGACTGTGAAAAACATTAGCTGAAGCAAGCACATACTGACATGGTGAAATTTAGATTATTGGGTTAACAAAAATTGTCTGTTCCCTTTCTCCCCCCATCCCCTCTTTGTAGCAAATAAAGGGAAGAAACATGAGAGATCGTAATCAAATCTGCTACCAGCTTTATATTTGCTATTGGTTTTAGGGGGGTGAGGGATTTGTTCTGCAGCTACAATCATGGTCAAAACATAAACTRTTCAGACAGATGAAGTGGCTTTTTYCCTCTGTTTTATAGYCATTGACATGGCTATATAGACTGCTTTTCTTAAAGATGTTGTGTATGGAAATTATATTCACCTCCTACAATGGTAGGAGGTATAATGTCTTTTAGTTTGCAGTCTCTATGTCCAGTACAGGATACTGTAGATGGCTCAGCTATAGCATGTTGAAATACACTGCTTCTTGCTCAGACTTAAAATAATTTCTATTTTTGCTGTTTCTATGAATATTAAATGAGAGAATGAGAAGACTACTTCATTTGGAAGGCTTATTTAATCTCCCTTGTCTTAATTTGCTTTGTTTACTGAATTACATTTCCATAAGAGAACAGTCTGTAGAACCACCTCCCCTGACTAAACGGTTCAAATGAGCTGTGAGTAAAACCATTTAGATGCAATTCACAACCATGTTTTATTAATAACAACTAAGAACATTACTGAGGCCCAGTATGGGCTGAATTTCACCAGGCTTTTATTATTGCATCTACATTATTGTCAGAATCTTTTCATATTGTGTATCTTAACAGAGCATTTCATAAATATGTAATCCCAGAACGTCATTAAAAGTTGTGTAAATAACTATTTCAAGGTTTWTAATTTAACTCTATAAAGAGGTGTTTACTTCTTTTAAGGCTGGCACCACGTTGCATTAATGATTTTTTTAACACAAGCCTGTATCCGAAATGCAACCTGTAGCCACAAAATTTCTACTTTCAAAGTGAACYRCTCCTTTTGGAAWRAAAATGTCAAGAACCCCTCACTCTTTATGTTCCTTATTGCTTTTCCAATGGAAAGGCAAACTAATATATATACTTCAATGAATATGTGCATATATAAAAATATAGAAATACACTAAGCAAAGAACCCTGAAAAGCTCTGACAGATTATTCCTTTTTCCTTCAGCCTGTGACACCTCACCGTTGCACACTTGCTTTCTGTGTACACCATAAATATGGTTTAACCAGATAAATGGAGCTGTCCAAGAAACCAGACCTCAAATTCAGGGRTGATTGAGCTCACTGCTCACCAGCCCCTGTAGGCAAACACACACATGTGACAAGAGTAACTACTTTGCCTGACAAACTCTCCTTGCTTGAAATAGGGTCAAAATTTTTATGCTGGAGCAAATCTTGAAGCATGAAGTTGCACTGTGTGTCCATGGGTTTTTTTCCTTTAGGCATAGCAGATGCAGCGCCACGTAATGCCACTTGTAATATAAACCAATAAAAACACCTCAGATGGGAAATGACTTGAAAATTATGAGAACTTTTTTTTTTGTATTTGCATGCAAAACTTTTGCTTGTTGCTGTTCAGATTTTTATATACCGGAGTATATTATTACACTCATATGCCTGAAGAAATATTTCATGGACACTTTACTTTCATTACTGAACATATACAATGTGSATCCCAAATGCCAGAGAAGAGTTAKCTCAYTRATGCTGAATCYAAAAATTTCTGGCATTAAAGTTATTTCTGTTTATTTTCCTYGAGAATGYRTTTTTCTCTCYTTGAACAGCCAGGGAGCAGGTACAGTACAGAAAATAAAAATTCTTCAAGTTAAGCTTCATGCTGGTGGAATTATTTTAAGGACCAAGACAGTAATGACTACTTCCTAAAAATTATTTCAATTAAACAGAAATACTAAAAGAAATTGCTCTCCTCTTCAACTAGACACTAGAATTTCAGTACAGTTGGCTACTAGTATGAACTGGAATAATGGAAAATAAAATTTTCAGATGATTGAGTAGTTCAGTGAATGTGATGGCTTTAAGACATTATAATGCCGAATTTTCTCTGTGTAAATATTGGCTCACAAACTGCATGCTCATTTTGAACCTATGAAGACCCTGAGGAGCAGTGAAGCCTAAAAAAGTTAATTCTATTACAAGAACAGCTGTTAATGGACCAGTCACTCACCAATTAAAACAACTGATCAAACCATCTTGTAGTGGGAGTATAATTTAAGATACTGAGTTCATAAAGATACAAAATCCTGTATTGGAAGATAAAAGAAGACACAAATGAAAGCTTGACTTTTTTTTTTTATTATTTATTTTTAATTGTTTCCCAGAATCACTTTTGTTGAAAACAGTAACTCACAAGTATTTCAAAGGGACTAGAATTCCACCCATTTTCCTGCTTCACTTCTGTATATTTGATTAGTAAGAAAAATTGCTTCCAGAGAGTGAACAAAGTAATTCATAAACAGGAAAAAGTAGTCTGAAACTCCATTAATAACCAACTTATTTTTATTAGAGCAAATACAGTTGTGAAAACTGTACATTGTACATTTTGGGTCAAGAATTATAAATAGAGAAACTCATAGATAAAGAGTTCATTCTTTGACAGCAAGAAACTTTAAATAGACAAAATGACATTTTTAAGTACATTGGCAGGCTTCATTGTGCTGTCCAAAATGTAGTGTACAGTATAACAACCAATTATAAATAGCCTTTCATGTAAAATACAGCTGTGCACGTTTTAGAAAAATACCAACAATTTGTTTGAGCTTTGTTTTAAAAAAGCTTATAAATCATACATATTTATAAATGGTACTAACATGCTTACTTAAATTTATAAACATTTTTCATAAGCTTTGTTACCCATTATTTCCAGAGCATAAAGTATTTTAAATAAACATTTAATAGGAATTAAATATGTCAGTTACAAAATTACCTCTCCACGTAAGGAGACAGGGGGTGATTTAACTGTGGGATGGAATATTTCATCCATTAATTCAAGGCTTACACAGTAACTTTTAAAATTTYGTTCTTATTTAAAAATTACTTTCCTAAATTTAAAACACAATTTAAACATTGTTTCTTTTTAAAAAATAAATATACAAGTTTTATTTTCATTTGCTCTCTTTCTGCTTTCTTCTTTATCCACACTGGTCAAAACACAGGATTCTCAACATACTTCTGTAAAAAACACCACGGTGTTACTGCCTTGCTCGGAGCTGCTTCGCTGCACGATATTCAGTCCATACCTACGGTAGTTTACTATGCTGCATCAAAAAATAGCTAATGTATTTTGTAAGAATGTTGCCCATTAAACCATGCAAAAACTTAGAAAGTTTACAAACAGGTTCAAAAACTATACTGTATGAAAGATTTTCTAAYAGAGATAAAATAAACCGTAATACAAGCCCTTTGCTTTTTGCAGCTTTAAATGAAAATGTTTGCTTGCCAAATGATCACACCACATATCTTCAATAAATAAGCATGCATTTGATTAATATAGGGTACAATAATTACAGTATAATGGCACATAAAAAGAAACATGATCACATTGTTTGAACAAAGGGCTAYGAAGCTACTTAAGACAAACTTTCCAAATGAAAAATTCTGAGGCTTTTTTAATGCTGAGGTAAAATTATAAATGGACTTTAAAGACACTGAAGGCATCAAATCAAGAAACAATCACTTAACATTTTAAAATGCTCTACCTGAATGTATTCAACACAAATCCAGCATTTWAAATTTATTGTTTATTATGAGCATTAGGTAGTTTAACTGTCATTGGCATTATTGTGCACCCAGACAAGACTTTAACTGCCATCAAAATACCTCAGTGTTGAAACATAATAATTCAAATCACCAATTACCACAGCACCAGAATTAAGAAAAAAAGAAAAAAAAGTCAACATGCAAACCCTGTATCTCACATTTTCTTGGCTTACTTTGATATTCTATCTCCTGTTTAGAATGTCCAATGTCCTTATACCAATGTAAGATYCTTATTTTTTTTATTGTGAAAAAATGTTGCTTGGTATTGGCGTAAGTATTTAAGCATTTTAAGGAAGATATCAGAATCTTTAAGTTTTGCAGTAATGGTATGTTATTTACTGAACCTTAATGCAAAATGACTCTTCAGGTTTAAGAAAATGAATTCCAGAATTTGTTCTTTGGATTAGGAAAATGTATTTGATTTTCTGCTTCTGCTGCTAGGCAGAACTGGTAGCTTTCTCCAGGTCGGACTAAACACTACTTATGGCTATACATCAAATTTCATAAACAACAAATGAACAGAATCATGCACAGGCAAATGAAATTCGATCTCCCAGAACACTGCAGGAGATGTTAAAAGCAGCAGGTAATGGAATAAGACTGGTGACTGATGTTGCTAACTATTTCTTCTAATGAGATAGGAGTGAACGCTGGAATCACTTCCACAGCAACAGAATCCTCTGACCACATTCCTCTGGCAGTCGTTTTCCCATCTCCCCACTAAAAACATCAGACGGTAAAATAGTAAGGCAGCTGTTAACTTCCATCAACAAAAAGTGCAGCTCCGTACATTTCCAGTTTAGTCACACTCTGCTGGAACAGATGGAGAAGCCAACGCACTTCACTGGCGGGGCTGCTTCAGCAGATTATTTTGTTTGTTTTCCAACATGGCTGCTTGCTTCAGCTTTCAGAGGACCCCAAAGCCACGAGCCACCAGCAGAGAAACTGATCTGGGCCCCTGGCTGAATTTTCCAAGTTTCATCTCTCTTGCGTCCCATCCTAATTCCAAGCCTCCTTCCCTGTGTYTGAGTATGACAGGTGCCATTTAAAAGGCTGATGACACAACTGCAGAGAACTGTGGGCTAACACCACTAGTTGTCATGACTTCACTGAAGGGTCAAAACAGTTACAATATTAAATAACTATGTTGAATCACATTCAGGCATAGCTAAAATTAAAGTGGGGAACATTAAAAGTATGTGAAGAAATTAAATATCATGTAAGGTGGGGTGGATAAGGTGATTTTATATGAAAACAAGACATTTCTTACCTTTCCTAATTCCAATCAAGTTAGAAAATGGACAAAAAGAATGGCTAAACCAATATTCAACAGCATTACCAGGGCGATCATGACTGAGTTAGGGCCCTGAAAATAAAATAAAGGTATCAGAATTAATGCAACCTCCCACACATGCACAACAGTGAACATGACCTGACTTACAATTTCTATAGTTTTTGACCTTGCTCTGAAGGAAACAGACCCTGCTCCTGAAACACARCTTCTTACCCTTGATATTCAGGTGAGATAAATATCATCTTTGTGAAAATGAGCTGGATAAATTCAAGTGGGAGTATATTGTTCCACTGTTCTTAATCACTCTGAAATTAAGCCACCTGACAAATATCACTGCATCAACAAACGAAAACAAACCTGTCAACACAATAACAATGTCAGCTTAAAATAAAGCAAAACAAAAAAAAAGTGAACTAATTCAGGGAAGCTATGGTGCTGCTCTTTATCCTTACACTGGGTTCCTTACACAATCCGAGTCCATTTCAAACCAGACCTAGGAAAGATGTTTTATACGAACAATACACATTTATGTGTATTTATTCCATCAAAGTGGAAAAAAAAATTACTTACCATTGCACTAACGTACCTGATTCCATTACAGAATAAAACCAATTTTACAGCTGCAAAATTAAACTTGTTTAGATTTAATCAGACACTTATCTTACAGAYCTATGTACTGAAGAAATGAAAAGCCACGTAACTCCTTCCATTCCTATCTASAGCTAAAATTGGTTAGAAAATTTAAATCATGACACAATTTTAGCATTTCTGTGAAACCAGAGAATAGTTTTAAATTCTTTTTAGTAATTTTGAATATTWAAAAAAAAATGGATGCTTTCTAATGATCAACTTGAAAAAATGTTGCAACAGACGAAAATTCTCAGTTATACTGCACCCTTAACATATTAGAACRTATTATTACATTWGTATACTCTTTTATTTTAGGGTTGYACTGWAAGCAGAAACAGAGAAMCTCTTCATTCAGACAATACTTTACTAAATCACAAATCATGAAGCCCACCAGAAAGTCTATGCAGAAAACTGTATTCTGAGCTACACAAGAATCACTGACTTGCATGARAAGGTAGATATTTCTTTAGAAATGGTACAGTGTTTTCATTCTTCACATGAGGCATGCCTTGCAGAAGTTCATTATACTTCATGACAACATAATGCTTAAATCAGCTATGTGATTTCTGGAATGCTAAGGTGTGAAAACTTGCTATTAGTAATTTGCTGCAACAAATAATTAACTGGGAAGCTATGGAATAGCTCTTAAGTCATTATTACATCACATGCTCTCCTGAAACAGTCTCATTAAACACTTTTTACCAGAACACACCTTTACACAATAGATGTGTAAAGATGGCAAGCCAGATGTGGGCTGCTAAGTTTTGAGCAAGTCAGAAAATATCTTATGTCAGGTACTGCTCAAATCTCTGGTGAGTCTAAAYCCCATCAGCACCTATGTCCATAACAGCCATCAAGTCCCCTTTGCACCAACTCAGAGGTGTCTGTTCACACGCTGARAACTAGGTGTTCAAGTTCAAACAACGACTGAGATTATCAAAATGCCACCGGGGTAATGGTGTTGGTAGTTGCACTCACATTTTGCTTAATGGCAGAATGTCTAAAGTATTCACAAGGAAATTGAAGACCAGGTTTAATGACACCTTAGCCAAAGTGATTTTGAATAACAAGCTCCCACTTATCAGTGGTATGTTTCAACCATCAGATGACAGAACTGAAGTAGTTCTTTCCTCCTAAGTGGAAGTGACTCACCATGTGCCAAAGCATAGAGACACTCAGGGGCAAAGAACAGGCATAAAGGGAAAGCACAGCTCCAGATACAGTCACATTCCTGACAGCATGGTACATACCACAGCATGGAAAGCAGCCTTGCTGTAGGACTGTGTAACGCAAAGTTAATACCTTCTTTTTCTTTCTGGCACGGTTAGAGTTATGCTAGGTTGGTACTTCTGTGATTTTCTACTGTGAAGGAAATTCAGATTCCTATCTGAATCCCCACCCAATGCATTTGGGAATTGTGAGATATATGCATGATAGACATGTTGGAAGATTTTGAGTAGTAAGACAAGTTTTACGTGAAACAAAAGGTACTCTGAAATCTCCGTTTTCAGTTCTTGGAAAGTCAGTGTCAACACCCTTGGGGGGAACCTTTCATTTAATGACTACTTCTTTTGCAAYAAAATTTCCCAGATCTCATGACAGACGTAATATTACAGAGCTCTCTAMAGGAAGTGTGATTTGATTGTACGCTTAACTTTCACTAAAACGTGGGTTCAATATMTTTTTTTTCTGGTGTTGAGCACTGGAACAAGTTGCCCAGAGAAGCTGTGGATGCCCCATCACTGGAAGTGTTGGATGCAGTTTTGAGCAACCTGGTCCAGTGGAAGGTGTCTCTGCCCATGGCACAGGGGKTGGAAGCAGATGGTCTTTAAATGTCCCTTCCAACCCMAACCATTTTATGGTTCCATCATCCTATGGTACCAATAGGGACTGCCCATGTGATTCAAATCAGGTCAATGGCTCCTTTACAGATTGGAATCCCACCTGAACATTTTGCAGTTATACTGCACCAGGAATTGCAAGGAACTGTGAAGATCATTGCCAAGTACCATTAAAATTCTTTGGGATCTGGCCATCTAGTACTTTATATATTTGAAAATGACATCCATGAAAATCACATTGATTTACTGCGATCAAAAAAATTTTGAACCTATGGTATCTTCACAGGAGCCAAGAATTCATTCATTACCTGAAATACATAATGGAACAGCATCCTGGTAGCTGCAGGACAGATTTTTGGAGACTGAAAAATTGGGACTGCAGCTCCAATGGCAGCTCGGTATCATTAGTGCACAGTCTCATGGAATTAAGCTTGTTGGGGGGGAGGGCACTCTCCTTTGATGCATCTGTCAGTCAGGTTAGGCATAACAACCTCACCAAAACATTAGATAAACCAGGCTAAAAATCCCAGGGGCTACAGTCTGAATCAAGAAGTCTCATCTACAAAGACAGAAGCAAGTGACACCTTAAYTGGGCTGTTGACTTTACATGAAGATTACAGAAAAATGTGTTATCTCTTTATGATGATGAGTCTTTGCTTTATACAAAGAAGCAAATCTCATRTTCTTTGGCCTGCTATGTGCAYTSTGTTTCACCTTCTGATAACTATACYGAAAGCAGGATTTCCTGAGAGACTAAAAATGATCAAACAACATTTCTGCACAGTTGTTATGCATTGAACTACCACCTCTGTTTTGCAGATACCTATGAAATAAGYATTTAATGCTTTAAGACAAATAACACAAGTAAGACTTTAAAGTCCTGCAAGGACTTAAAACAGCAAAAGCCAAAATTAGTTTGAACAGTCCAAGAGTGACTAGAACAGGTGCACTAAAGAAACTGTAGTTGAAAACCTTCAGTCCTGCTTAAATTCACCCTCTCAGTTTCTCCTAGGTTAGACCTTTATGTAGTTCAAAATATAACCATACAATTAGTTTCCATTTGGGGAAGAAAGAAAATTATTTTCCTAAAATGTAGTTCCAGGAAGTAARAAGACTAGTCTTTTCCATTGCATTAGGAATGTCCATTAAATTTAGTATAAAGTTCCTGCTCAGAGGTTTTATTTAGGACCAGGAAAATACTGATCTATCTTTCTAACATCATGGTATTCACAGCCCCTACTACATGGATGTTAAGTTAACAAAGAGATGAGAATTGAATGAAAAGATGGGAGCAGAAGCACTGGGTATCTTTCAGCAAAACAATGTGTTTAGATACAGGTAAAAACCAGGCTAAACACGGTGTGTTTAGAAATCTTTACCTGCTAAATGAAAAAAATTACAGTATGGTAAAACACRTGTGCCTGGGCTTGCACCTGTCCTAGGGCAGCACAAGGACACATATGAGAGGTAAAAAAGTGTATTCATGAATGTACACTATAACAGTGTTTTGTGAAATTCAATCCTATTTTTCACCCAAATCCAACACAATCTCCAATCAGCTCATATTCGAGGTGGGACAGCAGCATGCACAGTGAAACTGGGGCTAGAGGCTGCTAACAGCCACTTAGAAACAACAGGACTGGTTTGTGGTCAAGTGTCTCTGTGAACACTTCACACTGTGGTAAATATAGAGTAATGTGAAAGAGCATAGCTCTCTGTGAAAGAGGGGTGATTTATTGCTCATAAATGACAAGTAATGCCTGCAAACAGCTATTTCTGAGCAGCTGATGAACAGTGACTTTGTCATTGGGATTTATGCATGATTTCACCTTGATAAAACTATGACWTTCTTACAAGATTTGGAATTATTTCAAACTTTGATTTTTGAACATCAGAGAGTAAGTACACAGAGAAACACACCTATACGTGTGGTGTAAGAAGTATGTGTTGATATTTTTTTACGTATAATGACAGAAATGTGGAYATCTAGAGAATCAAAACTGTTCCTGTAACTAACTTACTGCACAGATCATACTCACAGATATTCTTAAGGATTCACAAAAAATATAAAACATGAATTTGATTATTCAAACAGCTGCTATAAACTTTGCTGCAAATAAAGTTGTTTAAAGGTCTTAGTCCAAATGAAAGTTGATGTTTCATTCAGGTATGTGTATCTAAACCTTTGATTTAGATACATGGAAGGAAGAATTGAAAATCTTCCCTTCTGTATCTGTGTTCTTAATGCATTATCACTGGAGACCTGGAAAAAGCGCAGCACAGTTTAATACGGCACTTCCAGATAATCCAACAGAAGTGYTCAATAAATGTTAATAGATTCATTTTTTGCCATCCAAACCCATGTTTTATCATTCTCCTTCTATGAGAGTGAAAGTTCTCTTCTGTTTCTATTCTTTAACAAATATSTTTTAGAACTTTTATAGATGATCTAAGGCAAACTTACTTTCAAAGCATAACAAAATCACTCGTCATAACGACTAAAAAGTAATTGCAGTTTATTACTAAAATAAAGTAATTCCCCAAAGCAATTCTAGAATTTGGAAGTCTCTCAACATTCAGAGGCATCTGGGATAAGAASTACATTAATTAGGACAAGGGAGAATGGATTTAAACTAGAAGAGAGTAGGTTTATATCAGATATTAGGAAGAAATTCTTCAGTGTGAGGCTATGAGCCACAGGAACAGATTGCCCAGAGGGGCTGTGGATGCCTTTTCCCTGAAAATGTTTAAGGCTGGACTATATGGGGCTCTGAGCAGCCTGGTCTAGTGGGAAGTGTCCCTGCCCATGGCAGGAGAGTTGGAACTAGATGATCTTTTAGGATCTGTTCCAACCCAAACTATTCTATGATTCCATGAATCTGGCTTCTCCTCAGTAACTGTGCCCTCTTAGCTTAGTCACTGGCTAATTCCAACACATCACTGAGCTCAGTCCAGGAGCACTGCAGAACAGGCTTCTGTTTTTCTGAAGCTGAAAGGTGAAAATAAAAATTTAAAGTCTTTAGACAATGTTAACAGTTCATTCTATACTGTTTCTCCCTCAGACTACTAGGCCACTAGGCTACTCTTTTTTTGCTTTATGCTAGCATTTTCWCTCATTTCACCATTTTAAAGAAATGAGCATGTAGGAAAACTATAGTCTACAAGGGCAAATCTATAGACAGATATAGAAGACATCTACATACATCTTCAAATACAGTTATATTAAAAATGAATTCCTAAAATCTACCTTCCTTCCATATTGAAATGCTGGTAATAATAATGCAATTAGGGTGCTCAAAATGAAGTAGAGGGATAGTTCCCAGACTATCTGCAATATTGGCAAACAAACAGTAGCTAATGCACAGTATCTCATCATTTTWAAATCTTTTGTGGTAAAAGGCTGCAGGTTCATGGTCCTTATCCTGATTATTCTACAAGGTCAATAAATTGCTGTTCAGTACCCTACTTGTTAAGATGAAGCCTCCCTCAGCTCCAAAATATTATCTGAAATGAAGAAAACATAAGGACTATTTCTAGTCACTTATTTTCACCAGAGTTGAACAAACAATTCTAATTCAGCTTAAAATTTGTCCATGCTCACTCAACATTTACAAGCCTGTCAGCTTTGTGTTACCCTACRTAGGAGTCATATCTGTGAGATTTGAAAGGTTAACGGGCTGATATCAGCTGTAATACAGATTTGGAGATTACAAAACCTCTGCGGACATCTACTTTGATCCACAAAAAACAGAATAAAAGCTTCCTGAAGAACTAGAGAATATCATCTTGACAAAATGCTCATTATTGAACTGTCCAGTGATGGCTCCAAAACCCTGGCATCTGAAAACTGACAGCACATTTAATTAAGATCATTAAAAGCAACTTAAAACAAGACTTTTATCTGAACCTTATCTGAATCTGTTGGATCTTCTTACACATTTGCTTGTTAGCCTGGAAAACTGTTTTATAAAGCATACCTACAGAAAGTGATTTAGTGTGTGGGGGTTTTGTACCTTGAATTTTTCCCTGTAAGGTATATTTTAATAATTCTCACAGCTCTTTGTGGGACCTCCCCTCAAGGCTTTTTTTTCATTTTAAATCCCTGATTTACAGACACTGGATTTATCCCGGAAGTGTTGCACCCGTGCCAAARGCAGACAAACACACTCCCATGTACTCTTGCTTAATCTTTTCTGTTGATAAATCTAAGGATTATATTAACATCTCTGAACAATAGCAGCAGAACTGAGAGCTCATGTTCAGCTGTCCCTCTTGCTCCTGATCCACCAGCCTTTTCCAGTTCTGATCCTGCATGGCCAGGCTCTATYAATTGTCTTTCATATACAATATTATATTTTGCTGTGCTAACCATAGATAATTATACTTGCAGCCTTCTTAGCAGCTGATTTGCAYCTGCTTGTATTTCTCCTCATTATTGACCAGTTTCCTGCCTCTTCTATGAACTTCATGGGCAATATTCTTATGTCCTCTTGTATGTCATTAATAAGAATGTGATTCAGAGTAACAAAATTAATGTAAGAATGCCTTCACCAGAATAGTATCAAATAACTGATAGTTTTCTAATGACTTTTTGAGAACCATCAGTCACTTTTAAAAAGTTCTTCTAATGTGACATTTAACCTTTGCATTACTCTGGTTTCCTCGTCAGACTACATGACCATGTAAAATCAAATTAAGTAACCTTTCTGACTGAGGATATGATTCTTCTCTCACACCTGAAGATGTCAAACTTTTTTGGCAAGACCAYTGACAATTCATGTTGGTTGGAAATTTCTCCCCCTCCTTATTTCTGAATTCTTTATTAATGAAGTCTGGTGCCAATTATTCAAGTGTTTTGCCTGCAATCAATACTAGGATATCTGGATCTCTTTAAAAGGGTCATTTTGTTTATCACATCAATAATGACACACGGCTTGTTTTGTAGAGTACTACCAAAAATGACTCAGAGAAACAATGCTTATAAAAGAGAAATATTATGACAGTTATSTAGACCTCTTCATTTGCTAAAGATTAATTTTAGGATCTAAAACAAATGCTTTCCTGAGTTTCTCTTGGCCCMAAAATCACAGAATCATCATCAGAGATTCTGAATTTCATACCCTGGCTTTTTCTTCTCACATGGAATAGGAATGCTACTAGTCATTACTCCTTTTCTGCMTAGCTGTTGATAATTTCATTATTTAAAAATAATAATGAAATTAAGATTCACCCTGATTTGAATGGGTAGTTTAAAAACACCATTTCCTGAAGAAGAGTAAAAATTTTCACATCACTGTAAAATGTAAGCATTGTTAGATGGACACATTTTAAAACAGTATGTACTTTAGTTCAAATTGCCTGTCTGTAGAGGCCACAACCAACGTGGAGAAGAAGTTGAAAATGGGAGGTTGTTTGGACTGGGTCAGACCACAGGCCAGAATCCTGTCTCCAASAGCAGTCAAAAGTAGACCTCTGGTGAAGACTGTGTGTGGCTAACTTCCAGTACTGCCCAATTATCTACAATTAGAAGTACAATACTGTGGGACAATTTTTTTTGGATGGGAATATATATAACTGCAAGTATGTATATACAYACATGCAAACCACACCTATTTATAAATACGTTACACACCTTAATACACACACTTTTGTGTTTATGGATGCAATAGGATCTCTCGGTTAAGAAATCTGTCAGTGTCTGGCTATCAGCTGTCCCTTCCCAAAAAAGACAATATGAAGGACTGGAATATTCCTTCCTCATTCCAGYCTGGTGTAGTGAGTTTAAGCTAGCAGACTGTATCCAGATGAAGATTTGACAGAAGTGAGCTTTGCCTGTGCTTAGGTTGCAAAACTCAGCACTCGGGGGCAAAAGGGCAGTGAAAATGAAAAGGTTTCTTGCAGTACTTACCGAGCTGTTTCCTACTTCCTTTTCCATCGCTGAATGTGACTCATTATTAGCTGGATTCTTTGGTGCAGCAAATTCTGATTTCTTAATTTTTGTGTCAGGTTTGTTTTCTTTGGCATCTGGCTTACCCCCAGATCTAGCAGGACTTGGCTTCTGAGAGGGTGGTATCCGTGCAAGTGTGGATGCTGAGGGGTTGGCATATTCATCTTCTTCCCTGAGCTCCTGTGGAAGCACTGTTGGATTCATTTTTACATAATAACCATGATAGTGACCATGCAGCTCCCCATTCTCTGTGCTGCTGGGATTGTGCTGGGCTGAAAACTTTGGCTGGTGTTTCCCAGCTACTTCCTCCTTCACTGGTGCTTTTGAATATAAAGGCTTGTTAGTCGTGGGTGTTATATTCTCAGTGGCTAAAAGCTTTTTTTCTTGACTGAGTCTTGCCCCAGAAGAGGAGCTTTGCCTTTTCAGTTGGTTTGAAGGAGAAGTCTCAGAAGAAAGAGAAGGACTATGCCTTGGACTTGCTTCTGGGGTTCGAGGAGGTGTAGTACCTTTTCGATAAAAGTGAGGTGACTCTTTTGGGGAAGGTGGTTTCTCCTGACCTTTTTCTTCAGACTTTTCTTTTCCATCCATTCCTTCTTGAAATTTTTGTTTGATATAATCAGGGCCTGAAAAAGAGTGTAATAGAAATGTGAAGATGAAAACAAAATTCACARTAAAACCATTGCACTGGGATGTCAGACTGCACTGCCTTGCTAAAATGCTGGCAGGGTATATGTTACTAACAATTCACTGACATCCACAGTGATTTACTCCAAATTGTTCAGTCACTGGAGTTACTGCAGTTTCCTGGTAATTGTTGGGCTACTTATTAACTTGGSTCAGTCACTCTACATCTTCAGCTTTGCAAAGGGCCACAGGATGTAAATTGCTCCTGAATGAAGTCTGAGTGACTGAAGACTGACTAACCTTGCATTATCTATCACTCCTTTTCTGACAGGCATGCTTTGAGGTATGTTTTGCTTAATTATCCTAATCGATTTAACTTCTCATGATCAGAATACCTGTTTGATATAGAAGTAATTAACTAGCAGAATAAAATGTCTCTTTTGTTCTTATAAGCTACAGGTAGAAGGGCTCGAATTGCTTTTTTCTCCCTTTGGGTGAATGTCAGCTTGTCTTATATACACATGTATGTGCCTTGAACTCTCCCCTGCTGGCTTTGTCTTCCAGATCCAACCACTCCCCTATGAAGATCCAGGTGAACCACTCTAGTAAATAATACAATTCCTATTCAGAAGGCAGGAATACAAATTCTCTTACAATCACTAGGACAATACTTACAGAGCAGCAAGTGTGAAGAACATCCTCTCCCCCAATTCTAGTGAGACACACACGCACACATTCACTGCTAGGACTCGCTTATCAAAGTGCATTTCTATACAGCTGTTAACATAAACACAAGCTGGCTGACATATTCTGCTCCAAGTTTTGGTTGAGACTTAAYTGTTTAACAGTAAGACAAAGGTACGAAAACACTACTGAAGAAACAAATTGCTGTAAATCTCTATGTATTTGAGGCAGTGTTTTCTGTTTTACTTGCTAGAGGTCAAAGCCCAGATTCCAGGGTCAGTTTCTCTAAGAAGTCAGAAGCTGAGGAGCTCTGTGAACAAAGAACTGCCAACAACCTTTCTATATTTTCAAAAATGTCTTCTGAAAAATACATTGCATATAYTTCTTCATTTCCATCCTTGCTAGCACAACTTCCCTTTGATTTTTTTACTCTTCTCCAAGTGAGGCTTATCTGTGCTTTCTGTCAGAGAGAAATTCTGTGCCCAGAGAAGAATGTCTGCACATATTTTTCTGCTTTTGAGTTTAAAAGGGGCTGTAACTGTGCTGGGCAGATACAGTGTTTTTACAGATGCCAGAAGCATATGCATCACTACGCAGTGCGAAGATGAGAGGAAGGAAGAGCAGCATGAAGCTTTTGGAAGTTACTGAGTCATCTGGTAAGTAAGCATTGCTGAGAAGAATTACTCGGCATGCAAGGTCTTTTCAGCAGGAAAATCACAACATTTTTGGCATCTCTGAAAACCAGGGGTGGAAACAGGGAGCTGTTAAGAAAGAAGGCTAGACGTAGACAAGTCAGGATTTGTTCTCAAATGACATTTGAGGAGGAAGTTTTGAGGAGTTAAGCTGCAGAGGGAGAGAGCTAGAGGCTTGATTYGCAGCTTTTTATAATCTTCCTGGTAAAAGGGAAAGGCAGTAYAACACAAATTAAGAGTTTCCATATATAAAGTTACAGGTATGATCGCCACTCAAAAAATTCTCTGTCGTGTCGGGGATTTCCGTCCATCTTTGCTGAGATACATAAGGTAATACTGAGGGGTTTAACATGCATAAACTTTATTTTTCGTATCTTTTCACATTAGATATAATTAGGGGTGTAAAGAGAAAAGGATAGCTAAAAGAGCTCTGACTAATCTTTAAGCCCAAGCCACGGAGCTGTCAAATTGCAATGATTATTTATTATGGACAGATCCACATTCACATTAGCTTGCTCTTTATGACTGCTGTGGTCAAAGCATTCAACTGGAATACTATCTCTTCAGTTTTACAATGCTGCTTAAATGGCACCTSATCTGCTCCTGAAAATTCACACACTGTGACAATTTTGCACTGCCTCACATATGTAAAGATTTGACTTTTACTAATATCTGACAGCACTTGACAAAYTGAAGACATTCCCACAAGGAAAACAGCAGAAAATGACATCAGAAATGACCTCAGAAATGTCATCCGTCTCCACCCTTTCCTATGATCAACTAAAAGTCTCCCAAAGTTGGCAACAGAAAAYCCCCTCTATTTAGTAACCTCCAAACTGTGTCTGAATTTCTGAAAGAATATGGGAGTCCATGTCTCCCCAGGAGACTGGTAGAATAAAAAATAAAAAACTTGAAGCAAAAATAAAACGAAAAATTTTCTTTTYACTTAAACAAAAATAATCTGGAGCTTCCCAAAGAAGTTAAGTTTCAACAGGCTAACAATGCCTGTTAATGCAATGTTTTYACAGGGTATTTGGCAATGTTTGATGCTACGTGACACTGAGCTCCACCAGAAAATGCAGCATCYAAGTAACATCTGAGGGTTTCTCACCAGACATTCAGCCATTGCCTTAACACAGCACAGCAGCCTTCCCTGCCACCCCCAGTACATCACATATGGGTATTAGAGACACATCCCTTGCCTCCAGTCTTGTCAGGCAAATCTTTCCAACACTGAAATTCTTGGCTCTGTGCTGAAGTTAGCTTTGGAGATTGTCCAAATACTTTTTAAGCGTCTGTTCACTGTATCCAATACAATCAGATTATGCACCTGTCCAAACCACTGACTCCAAGCAGCAAGAACTCAGTTCCCAYTCTGTTCTGAGGACTAAGAGCTCTCAGATTTACCTTGTCCCCTTTATTAGAGATATCTAACACTACAGACCTGGGTAAGAGAGTTCTCTTCTTCATAAGAGCAATCTACAGCACAAGTTTAAAGAAACAAAGGCCAAAGGAATTTGGAAAGAGAGTCAGTAACATCTTYCCTATAACATTTCTTAGCTGGCTGATCTTAATGTGGAAGAGAACASAATTTCAGGGTGGGAAGAAGGTAAAATGGGATTATCTGACTAGGAAACAAACACAGAGCTCTAATTCTTCAGTTTGCAGCTCAAGCAATCAGAAGATCTAAACCAAGACATGATACATCTGAATGCCTAAGGAGAATCTGGTCTGCAAAGCAGAATCAGGAAATGTTATCTAACCAAGTGAAGAGAAGATGAACATGTGTGTTTTCTTATGGTGACATGCTGGCTGTGCTACCATTGGATCAAAACTGATGCACCTTTACTTGCTAAAGGTCAGCCACGGGGTGGTTTAGGCTCATCTGCTCAGGCTGTGATGCCAGCAACTGGATGGCACCACTGAAGTGCGAGTTAGCCAGTATTCAGAGGGAATAGCCTCTGAAAGCAAAAGGAGTGTGTGGATGTGTGCAAGGTATGCACACAGAGTCTCACACAGTCTACTGATGGTCTGCTTGAGCAGCATTTCATTGATGGCTGTGGGGTTGAGGGAAGCTTTGGTTTAGTTCGAGGCACACCATGGTTATTCTAAATCTAGAATTTCTTGTGAAGTTCTTGTGTAATATGTCCTTCCTCCTGGAAGGGCTCCAGTAAGCGATGTGACAGCATGGCCAGCCCTGTAAATGAGAAGAGAAGGATGTCCTAGTTCTGCCACAGCATTTTTGAAGAGGTGACAGCCACATGCTTTCCCCCATGGCCCAGTGAAGCRCACACATTGGCAGCACAGGGCTGTTGCAGGACTGTGGCTCAAGGAGCATCTGAAAATGTCATCCTGCAGGACACTTTAAATGCAGCCACTGCTTCCCAAGAAGGCTAAGAAGAGACCTTGTGCCTCATCAGATCAGAATGAAATCTGACGCTCGAGAGGGATGGCAGAATACATCTAGGATAGTGAGGGAAAAGGCATACATGCAACTTCATCAACAATTTTATAAACATCTTATAATTTTTTTCATGATTCCTCTACTGCTCTTTCATGCTCAATCTTACAATTCAGGAAAAGAATGCATTTCATATTACAATTTTATTAAGTCTATTGAAAGCAAAAAAAGATTGTAATGCCACTAATGCAAGCTGCAGAATATAATCTATTAAGAATGTAATATTTAAAGTATTGTTGATGCTGAGTGATGTGATTCAATTTCAAGGTATATTAGAAGTATTTATTAGATAAACATACGCTTATTTCTGCTTTTTAAACTGAAGTATATGTTGTATGATGTAACTTAACTTTAGTGCTACATAGTGAGTTAACAAATAGGGCTATAAAGAGTAACCCAAATAAGAAACAACTTTGGAATTTCATAATTRTAAGAAAATTKATRTTGTGCTTATAGATAAATTCTGAATGTGAAGAACAGACTTCCTAATTTTGTTTACATACATGAGCTGTTAGTGGAAGGATGCTCCATTTTCACTGTAATGTTTAACAACTGTCTGTGGGGTAATGGTGACACAATCAAAGTTACTTCTTCAATCAGAACACTGCAGTCTGTGTGCAAACCTTCCAAGATTAGAGGTCCTTTTTTATTAAAGTACTGAACACTTCTACAAAAACAGGAGAGAATTTCTGATCTGAAAAGTTCACAGTCTGTAAGCACACTCAAGGTTATCCCAACAGCTCATTTTAGTGATGGAGAAGCTAACCCAAAAGGAAATCACGACCCAAAGCACATGTTTCATCTGAATAATCTTTCTGAATTTAGTGCTCAACTGTCAATAAAGTACCGATATGCTCAAAGCTTTGCCAAATCTTTGGCAAATCGAAAGATGCAGAGAAAGCCTTTGTCAAAATTAGGAGTAAGTCTCCCAAGTAATCAAAACCCGACACAGCATTTTGGCCACAAGTTTGTCCCCTACCATAAATGTCATCTTGCTGAAAAAGCTGAGAACTGATCTACTAAATCAGAATTCAAAGAGAGAAGGAAATAGTAAAGGATGGATAAGTTTCTTACTGCAGATTATAACCTAATACAAATCSAGAGCATGATACGGTTGAAGACAGAGCTTAAGTCTTTCATATTCAAATTAACTCCACTTAAAAAGGAAAAATGTATACCTTAGTGTTAGTACTACAGGTTGATATATACTCKTCATGAAATAAGCCAGTGAAAACAATTTCGTTTATTATCTTCTGTTGTTTTTGATAGTTTTTTAATGTGTCAATGTTGGCAACAATATTTATGCTCCCACAATAAAATTTCTTTGCTAGTCTAATGAACTTAATAAAACTTAGAAAAGCTGGGTGATCAATCAAAGAATCAATTCATATAGGATAATTTTTCTTTATGTTAGGATTTTTCAGGATAGGATATCCAGTTTACAAGAATTCCTCAGGATGGTAACTGTAAGTGAAGGAAACAAAAATAATCAATTATCCAACTCTTAAAAGAAATGATTCAATGATTCATTATGGAAGTGCAAATAACTATATTTAGTAAATTTTAGAAAGGCAGGGTTTATTATTATTTCTTCATTGTAGAGGTACGAAGGGAGGGGAAAGAACTATAATTCATATCATTAGTACTTCCTCTGTTTTGTCTCTAATTTTCTGATGGTTTTACTGGTAACAGGGAACAAAAAKAACCTAATAAATACTAGGCTGCTGGCTTGAATTCCGCCCACCTGAATGGAGGGCTGTGCAATGCCATGTGCAAGATGAACTCACTGGAGCAGAGATATGGTTATGGTTTTAGAAATGTTTGGCAGACTGAACTGCGACTGAATAGGGCTGGAAATTAAAAGCTAAGGATTAATGCCATAGAAAATTAAAGGAAATAAGGCAAAGTGCTTAAACAACCATAGAGCTCTGACAGAACACTTCTGCCTGAGATATGAGTAGAACAGAACAGACATTTCAGTCGAATGGGAGTTAGAGCAATCATCTTGTCCAAGTCACTGACAAATTCAGATCTGAGCAAAAGTTAAAGCCTGTTATTAACGGCACTGTCYAAATGCCTCTAGAACACTGACAGGCCTGGGGCACTGACCATCTCTCTAGAAAAGCCTGTTCCATGGCTTGACCACCCTCCTGGTAGAGACAGACTTCCTGATGGTACTTTAAGAAGTGTCTGCAGTACCCTTCTGATGGATGCAGTGATCCAGCAATAGGGCATGGAATAGTGCAGCTCCTTCATGGCTGGGTCAGCAGCAAGGTAAGAAATATCTTACTCCTAGTGACGCACATGTGAGTTATTTAATAATTCCAAAATTCCAAAATGCATATGTATGCCCTGCTGCCATGTTTCGGCTGCATCTGGTTATGCCAGCTGGAATAATGGCTTTCTTTAACTGTACTTTAGAGAATAAAAACCCACATTAGCTAAAGCTTAAAAATAAAGCAAAAAAAGAGAAAAAAGAACTGAAATGGAATGGATTGTTGATACAATCTTGTGAGATGTAGAAAAAGCCCAAGTCTGGATGTCTGATTTAACTTTTAGACTCTGATGGCAACTGTATTTTGGTGAGGTATGATCAACATTTTAAATGCTATTAAGCAGCTTCCCTAGCTGAGGGCAAATAAAAAATCTTTCCTGGATCAATTTTAAAATTCCATACGGCTGCCTTAAAATGCTTTGTTTTTTTTGCCTGGAATTAATATGATACCACCAGCATGGAAGTACCATGGCTGCCTAGGAAAGCAGACTACAATGTAAACAAGAAGGAGAGGAGTGCATTTTTTTTTGCATAATCCAAAAAAAAAAGAAAAATACTCCAAAATACAATGTTTACAATTTAGAATCTTTCTTAATTCACTCTTAATTGCAAATCCTCATTTCCCACGCCCCCCTCCTTGAAACTACCTTCCCTTTGCTGAAGTTTTTCCCAGCTTGCCCTTTCAGGGCTTCTCAATCTGTTGTTAGCATTGCTGCTTCCTTAAAAAGGTATTCCTSATAGTCTTCCTTCCCACAGCTACTCACTAAATCCATGAATGTCGTGGAGATTGATGCCTGCAACTGTTTGTTTTATGGAACCGTTCTAATTTCATCTGGCAGCCCACTGTCTTTGAAACCATGTACTACCAACACGACTGAAAATATGACAAAGAGATAGAACACAAAGTGATATTTTACTATTGTCACAACCTGACAAAGCCACATCATCATTCAGCAATGTAAAGGTTAGAACACACACATATCCCCGAGGAGTCCTAGTCCACCTAGGACTAATTTTAAAAGGTAGCATCCATCACTGAATACAAACAAGTTTCAAAGCAGCTTTAAAAGCAACCTTCCCTTCTTACTTAGTAAAGATAAGGACATACAGAAAGTATTCACTGGTAGAAATTGCTTATTGTCTTGTTCAAAAGAACTCCAAACACATAAATGGTTGAATATCAAGGTTGCTATTTTCTTTATACCTGCTCAGGAAACAGTTTTTGTGCAATATCCTAAGCAACTTCTGCATAGTTTTGCTAGAATATGTATCTACCATCTTTAAAATGCCAGTGCTTTATTTTCCTGACTTTCACATCAACTAAAGTGATGCAGCCTTCTCAGAACCTCCATCAAATGCTTCCTGACATGGATGGAGATCAAAAGCCTTGAGTGACTTATTTACTAGCCCTACATACAGAGACACACRTACTCCTTGGCAAAATCCAAGGCTAGTTTTTATGCCTCTGAGTTTACTCTGCTGTGATATTTACACAGCACAACACGGTTCTTGGTGACCTGCGACCTGACTACTTTACTGCTAGTGTCCCTGCATTTCACAAAGGTATTTGTTGAAGTGTAAGATACCATATTATCTCAAAATGCTTTTTGAAAATATCAAAATATCTACTCAAGCACACTCGAGTTGCCAGCAACAGCAATTGCAACAGAAAAGGAAATGGACTTCAGCCAAACAATTCACATCATAGGCAACATCACAAGCTTGTGAGTCCAGCAGTAGGATGATGAAACAGTTACTAAYGCAATTTCTACTGGTATGAGCACCAGACTGCCTCTTCTCTCCCTGTCAGCTCCTCCAAAWCTGAAATTAATTTGACTTACCCTACCATTAACACACCTGCATACAGAACCTAAATAGTATTTTTGTAATTTGCATTTTTGTAKTATCCCTTAACTAAAGAATCATTAAGGATAAGAGACGGCCTAAAAATGAGATTTTCTTCCTCTAAAGCTTTATAAATGCATCATTATAGGGCAGACATATACACACTGAAGCATCTGAAAAAAAGACTACACTAATGAATCTCAAAAACTGCCTGGAGTCAGCACCAAGAACAATGAATTTATTCTGACTACATATTCAATCTCTGCTCCATTTCTGTTATGGCTTTAGCAGCTGACTGAAGTAGCTGTGATACTTCCAAAATAGGGAAACATTTCCCAACAGGATCTGCATAGCAGTGTGTAAGCCTTTACACTTCTGCGTTCAATACCATCAGAAAAATGTAACAAATTTATCTTAGCTGGTAGAGGGCATTGTGAGTGCTGCACAACTAGGTGTAACATCTCACTGGGACATCAGCTTATGGACACTAAAATTGCTCGTGGCTAGCAATCTTAATTCTGGCTTGCTTTACCTACCCTACCTTTCTGTTGATGAATACTGACAGAACTTAAAAAAAAAAAAATCTGCCAAGATTACATGGTGATGCATATGACTCCGGTATCTAGGACAGGCTTCATTTTTCCAGGGTAGATAATACACACACATTGTATTTAATGTGAATGATCCTGACTAAGTAAMACACACACACCATAATCTACTTGAATGCTTCTAAGCCTGCAGGCTGCTTAACAGGCGATAACTGAGAAGGTAAATTTTTAGCTTTTTCACAGAAAATCTACAGACTGCTTTACTTCATCTGAACTGCACTGGGCCAGCTCTTTACTGCAAAAGTAGCGTTCTTTAAGCTTCTAAAGGATGGGCAGAAGCGAAAGGCTATAATCCTATTCTCACTGCAACTGTGTATTCTCTGAGAAGATGTATTTTAAACATAGAGAGACAGCTAATGTCGCATAATAGCTGTCTTTACTCAGTAGAATTCACACTTTACATTTCTTCCAGCATGTCTACATCTTTCTGATGTGATGATCCCGAAAGTTCTACACAGTATTTCAGAATCAGCATCACTGGGATCATGCAGAGAAGGGACCATTCTTCATGACATGCTTCTGCATATACAGCCTGGAAAGAGATGAGCTACTTCTCCTCTTATCTCATTTCATGTGCACAGCTCTCATCCTGCTCCATGGGARTTTGGCAACAGACCTCAACAGGAGCAGGTTCATATCTTCCCTCCAGCTGGCCAAGTCTGTCAGCCCATCTTAAGGATTGTTTTTAAGTAAATTCAATAACAATTGATATTTTTGCCAAATCCTTCTAACTTTTGTCTCTTTTAAAGTCCTTATTTGTCTGTTTTTCTCAGAACACCCTTCTGCTCTTCCACTACAGAAAAAAAACCAGAGCTTAGGATATGCAGTCATTGGGCTGTACATATCAGCACTTCTTATGCCTGTGGAGTAACTTCCTATAAGGCTCAATACTGTGAAGACAGAAAATACAGAAAAAACAACCAGCATCACCTCTGAATACACAGGCATAGATATAGATAGGAAAAATAACATGAAAACAACTGGACAGTTTCAGACTGCATTGAATCTACATATCTAGAGATGTATTACTGCCTTTACTTAAAACTTCAGGTACTTCTAAGGGATTCACGATTACATGACTTTTTAGAAGTCTCCTTTATTCCCTTGTGTTTATAGGAAAAAAACACTTGAAATTATGAACCTGAAAGATGCAAAAACAGGAGTAAAATAAAGAGACTGAAAATTTACTGCTTTTGAAGTATAGGGCTTTATGATTTTTCTTAGAGGGTTGAGGGCTGATCCAGTGTTTTTCAAAACCAGTACTAGTTAAGCTGTACCACACTTCCAGCAAAATTAATTTCTTATATATAGCATTGAAATTAATTATAGAGTGTAAGAGTCTGAAGTGGGCTAACAGAACTGACTGCTGCACTGCAAGTGCCAGAACTGGAGAAATACAACAATTTATTTAAAATAAAAATAAACTAGGTAAAACTCGGGAATGTGAGCTGCTTAGTCTTGTATCCAATTCTGGCTTCTTTACAGAAGATGTTCTTGATCTTTTGTAATTTAAGAGAAATTCCACTCATCATGCCGCATTCTGACCTCACACAGTGACATTTCTTCCCCTTCACATCAGCACTCAAAGCTTTTATTTCTGAAGTCTAAGTTTGCAATATCCATTTACCACTTCGCCAAATCTATCCCATACTCTTCAGTTTGGCAACTGCCTCCAATAAAATTCTTTCTGCTCTTCATCTGATACTTTTTGAGGACCCTCTGTGATTTTCCTAGTCACATCTCAGTATCACTAGTCCACTCTCACTCTCCTTTGACACAGGTGACCATTCTCTTCTTCTGGGATAWTTCTCCTCTGTTAACATCTATGATTTATCCTTTTAATTTCCCCCTATTTTTCTTTCATTTTTAAACTATAGTTTCAAGGAAAATAATTGCCAATTATTCTGTTCTTCGTCTTTCTTTTACAAATCTTCATCCTGTTTAATCTCACTGTACAAAAATGATCAATTCCATGCTGGCTGTGTTTCAGTTCYAGGTTCTACTCCTGTTCAGTTGATGATCTGAGTGAATAACTATTACTAAACTAATACGCAGAAATCTTTAYCTTCTGCAAATTCTGAACATGGTCTCCTACATCATACTGAACAAAACTACATTCCTCTACATTACTCAGGTCTATAATRTGAATCAGATTTTTCTTTTTTGGTTATCTCCCTAGAGTCTCTCTACTTTTAACAAAGCCTTAAATTTTGCAGACTTTCTTGGAATAAAAGGCCAYGTATATTAGCCATCCATTTCTGTGGCCTTGACAAACACAGAATACAGCTGCAAAGATTATTTTTCTCTAATGGCCCATGTCGTATGTTAAAAGTGTAAYAGCAGAAACCTCACCCTTTAAACATAATTTAAACCTTCACTAGTATAATAAAATCCTTTCAAAATAGATCACCATACTCCACTGAAAATTAGCACTGTAAGAAAAGTTCTCAGTTCTTTGTCAGCTGAATTTCAACATGGAACAAATATTTATGACRCAGTTATAAATAGGATTTATAATGGAAATTTTGACACTGTGATAATACTCCCATGTGATAGACCCTACTTCATCTTGTCCTTGGCTGGACATCATGACAGACCAATATAGAAATTCACTGGAGCAGGCCAACAGTGKCCTGGAAGGAATGATTGTTTTCTGGACTAAAAGAATGATTTTTTACAGGAGAAAGGGAACACTGACCTCTTTCTCCCACACTACACCTGGAATTAACATTCTCATGGTGGTAGATTAGATACATACACCTAGGCTAGAATTCAAAAAATCGCTTCAAGATAGCAACACAGCCTAGACAGCACTGAAGTTAGTCCAGGCTTCTAACTAGCTTCATAGTCAGACCCTGCTACCTTTACTAAGCAACCATGATGCACCTAGATGCAAATTAACTAGCTCACTACTTAATGCAAGCCTGTGAAAATTACAGTGGTTGAAACAGCCTTATGTCTCTATAAGAAACTGGTTCTCTGTTATTAGTTTTAAAAGTTTATTTGCTCAAAACTAATTAGGCATATTTTTTTCCTAAGCAATTCATTTGATGATGTGACTCAAAAGCATCTAGGAGAGAYTGAGAAAGCATCCTGAAGAATTAAGGCTAGTCCTTTGCAAACTCTCTTTGCTTTGCCTTCTCCCAAGCATGCTYTCCTGCCCCAGATGCATTCCAGGAACATTGTGGAGTGGCTCAAGCCAGCAGGTGTGCTTTGGTAGTGTGGCAGGATGGATGCAGACTGTCAGGAATGTGGATGGACAAGAAGAAAAGATGTGGAAGGGTGGGGAATCTGTACCTATGGCTTGGTGAGACCGGTAATAAATCTGGAAGTCAAGTTGGGAAGACTTGTAAGACAAGAGTTATAAAAAAAGAAAGGGGAGAACAAGAATAAAGCTTGAAATGGATGCCTTTTCTTCTAATGCACTTTCTTTCTTTGACTGTGGGATACAACAAGAGGGCATTAGAACATGTCTATAGGCTCTGGTTTCTCCACTCTTCTGTAGAAAGAAGATAGAGGCAATAAATTGTAGAGAAAAAGTAGTACAGCAAGAAACCAAGTAACAGATCTGTGAGGATGATGAAGKTGTATGCAGAATAAATTCAGAAAATGAACAGGCTCTTGTATGACTAAGAAAAACRAGCAAACTTCTGTATCTTTAATGCACTAACTGATGGCATGGCTGGTAACTTTAATCAGGCAAAATGCTCATTGTAATTGGCTTTTAAAATAAAACTCTCTGGTCTGGCCCACATGCATTTAGCCAGGACATTCCAGTTAATTAGCATCAGCCAGAAATCTCTCTTTCCTGTCCATATGGAGTTTGCATTTTGAGAACTTGAGGAGGTGGTGATGGCAAAAAGGAGGAAGATGGGAAGGATGGTTTTTTTTTCTCTAGCTACAGACATCTACCAYTGGTCAGAASAGAAYGTAAACCACAGTTGCTCTCTAAGGCATTAGAGGCCATTACAAATTGTCTTGAATAAACTTAAAATGCTTATTTAGTAATGTTCAGCATGTTAATACTGATGCTTAAAGTAACCAAACACTATAGTAAAAAATACTGGTAAAACCTACCAAATTCTTATTCTCATCATTAGAAAGTCCATACTCATATATTTCACCTAAAGAAATTCTGTCCATCTCTTTAGACAGCTTTAATTTACAAACTACTCCTTGATTTCTCTCATGCCTTGTTTAGAAGGTCAAAGGCTGGATGAATTGTTTTTGTGATCCATGTATTTTCATCTGGCAGCTGGCTGGCCTGATAAATAATCTGCCAGAAAACAATTCAGATCTGAATTGCCAGACCTTAACTGCTCTGTGGTAAAGTGCCCAGCCTGCTCCTACCCTGCAGCAAAGTAGTTTTACCCTTCTTTCATTTAATCAAATGTTTTTCATTCAAACTGAATGAAAGAGCAGCATCCATTCGCTGCAGGATATATATGCACACAGACAATTATGGCTTAGCTGTCCAGTCTGTGCAAGTTTATACTTCAGTTTACCCCCTGATAACATGTTTACAAGAGCACAGCCTAAAGATGGTCTGTGGAATTCAGAACGGATGTGTCAATCCACTAATCTTGTGCAAGACTAGAACTGAGTATCAAAAACCTTTCTTTTCTGTTACACCTTTGACACATCACACCCATAAGTCATTTGTTCTTCTCTAGGTTTTTACAACAGACACAGAACAGCTCTTACTGTTTTCTCCATGCAAAGACAAATCTCAATACTGTTTTCTCCATGCAAAGACAAATCTCAAACTGTCCCTGGATGACTCCCTTGAATGAGCCTATGACTCAGGTTTCATTTGTTTCCTGTCCTGGTATGCTCTCTTTTGACACATCCACAAGTTTAGTGATGCCTGGAGGAAACAAACAGGTCAGAGCTGGGATTTCTCAAAATTTGTTTYGTTTGTTGATAAAAAGGCCTGTAAAGTATGGCCTCTATAAAGAGCACAAAATTTGTTAAATCTACAAAATGTAGAGCCTTGTGGGTAGGGCTCTGCAAAGATAAACATCCTCATAATTATTAATCACTAGCCAAATAAATGCTACAGCAAAAGTAAAAGCAGGGTCTTGCCTGGGAATAGAGTGAATAAACTCATGGAAAACAGCTCCATGCAAACTTTTAAGTCCTTACACCATGGCTCTGACCTTTTCAATCATATTGGCTTTCCTTATATGCAAATACTAAGGCAATCAATCACTGGAAAACCTGAATTTCAAGATTTCCATGGTACCTCATCACTATTCTTACCTGCTGGATGCTACTTTACTTCCTACTGCTTTGTTCTCCCTTTAGTCTCCTTTTAAASTACATTACAAAGGTAGAACCTCTTGGCAGCTTCTGATGAATGCCTTAATGAACACAAAGGTGAAACATGAGAGAAAGTATTTGGGAAGTATGAATTGCCATGGTACAATGAATGATGAATATTCACTGTAATTATAATTTGTGTGTAATACCAGGCTATAAGGCTTAGAAAGTTGCTTTTTAAGAATCTGAAATTTAAGAGCTTTATCAAAACATTTTCARACATTTAAATGGATTGAGGCTACAAGTCAGTCGGAGATCACTCATTAAGACAGAAGAGAATGAGTCTGTTGTTTACGGAGAGGTATTTGTATTTCACTGTTTTTTGTCTCTGTTTCAAGGGGATTGTTGATATGCTACATACATTTACTGCTGACAGCATGCTTGCCTACCATACTAAGCAGTTAAAGAAATAAGAGAAAAATTACATTTTCTCATGGTAATTTATTTTCAAGACAATTTAGTACAATGGAAAGCTTTTACTTAACTATAGTTTCAGAGAATGAGACAGAACACTTATTGATACCTCTTAGCAGCACTTAAGGAAACTGTAAAAAAAAAAAAGCTCAAGCGAAGAAAACCAAGAAGTTGCTATTAGGAAGCAATAGCAGCTACCCTGTTTTCATGCAAATACATGAAAAATGCTACCTGAAGAGCAGRTATTTACTGCTGTTTGTGTGAGTGAATGTAAATACTTAGAAATATTTATCTATTTTATTACCATAAATGACAAAAGCTAACAGTAACATTGTCCAGTTACTCTTGGCATGACTCATACAAACAAGTATGTGTACAAGTGAGCGGGTTAACTGGTACCACACAAAAAAGTGTATCTGAAAAAGGCACCATGTACACTGAGCCTGGAAAACATCTTACATATAATGTGTGAAGCTGGTGGTTTGCACGAGTTTATTTGGGATAACAGAAATTTAGTTAACATCTTGGCATTTTAAAAATACTTAAGCAATGGGAATAGAGTTTTTTACAAATATGCTGTATTTGGCTACCTTGGAAACAATTAGAAAATTCAAAATTTAGACTCCAGAGAGGTATTTCTCTTTTGCTAGGAGCTGGGTAACTGAGACATTTTTCCACACAGAGAACAGAGTAAGTAAACTGAGAAATGCTTCGCTATGTCATTCCACACACACCCAACTGCATTTGGAGAAGGGACACAAACGCTTCTCTTCTGTAAACGAAATAAAAATTTCAAATGGGAGGAAAATAAGATCCCACACCTTCTCTCCCATATCTCAGCTCATTTGTCAGCAATGCTCCTTCAATTCCTGWGGCAGGGAGTAAAAAGATATATGAGAAATTCTTGATTTGGGTAATTTATTTGGTATCAAATTTCACACTGTCAGATGTTTCACTCAAGTACTCTAGCAATTTCTTTATTTGAAGGGYTTGGCAGCTTTCAAATACCCTCTTTCCAAATGCTTAAATTCTTTGGAAGACTAAGGTTATGACTTCTTGATTTGTGACTGGCAAGATGACCTGCTGCTGTTAACTGGGATTTATACAGCTGGTGGAGAATGAAATAATGAAAAAAGCAAAGGACTTGAGTAGGATAGAAGTGTGGGCCACTAATATAAATCCACAGGAGAGGTAGYACTGAGGTAATTTCCAACAGTGAAAAGTACATACTTATGCTGTTTTAAAGCTAGTAAAGTTTACTATGGAAATAGCTCGGTTGAGCTTTGCCTACAATTCTGGATTTCCACGTCCAAGAAAGACGAGTTTACGTCAGAAAGTGCACAGAGTGTCTGCAAGACTGGTAAAGGGAATGAAGATTCCAATCACATGACCAATCCTTGATTTAGGCACTAAATGAATACAAAAGAGTGCTCCAGTCCCCCAACCCCAAAACACATTCTCTCTCACAACCAAATACTTGAGAATAAATAAAAAAGAAGTATTCTTTACGGTAATTGACAGTAAAGTTTTAGGAACAAGTTATATATAGTGGCCACTTGAACTGAAACCAGAAGTAAATAGGTGTGTTTTTAGAAAATGTTGTTGTTCTTTGCTTTTGTGGGTCATGCATTCTCTACATAGGTGTATACATTTAACAATAAGTAAGTTTGTGTATGAAACAAGGATGAGCAGAAAACTACAGTAAGTGAAAATGAATCTCAGAGCTATAATCTGTATTAGCATATCAGTGCAGGTAGATCCTTGAGAAGTAATAACAAGATATGACTCAACTCAATTTGACAGGTGAAAGAAAGGGCAGACATGGAAAGAGATTCAATTGGCAAATGGAGCTCCATTTTATCTAACCAATTTTCAGCCAAAGRGCAGCACACAGAAATATTAGCCTCATGGAAAGGCAGCACAAAAACAAAGCAAAATCAACCTTCCTTCTTCCTATAGCAACTTTTCAAATGCTGTGACAGATTAAAACAGGCTGCAGTGTGGATAGAACCAAGACAGACTTAATTCTGTGCTATTGTGAATATGGGACTAATGCTCTACCAGAGCATCCCAGGCACAACAGAGGAAGATTCCTTATACAGGCTATGCATGTCTAATGGTAAARCATTCTCCAAAATTCAGACCTTAGCTAACCAAGACTGTCAAGAACTCCATTGGACAGCAAAACACATTATAGAATTAACCCAAATTTCTGTTGATTTATGATTACTTAAGTCTGTCTTTGACACTGTGCTAAATAAATTATCAATCTGAGGCAAAGTTATATGCCTGATACTGACTTTTGAACACTCAACTGTTTTCATACAAAAAACAGTCACCAAATTATTGAAAATTGAAAACAAAATCTCCTTGAGCAATGTACACTCTTCATGGCATACACATGTATTATTTCTGAATGACAACATGCCACATGAATTCAACACTTAACACAAAATCTTTTCACTGCAATAAAACAGCCACACAAAAACCCAATCTACAATTACCTGGTTGGTAGAAATTTGGTGAAAGTTCTCTGGCAACTGCTCTTGCAACATCACATTCCTGGCGAGCAGCCTGAGCAGCCTGATCCGCAGCATCAGCTTTAGCTCTTGCATGTGCGGTTCTGTACAAAGCAGAAAACAGTTTATATGCAGAGGAGTCTCTTATCAGTTACAGCAGGAATGTGAGAGCAAAGGACCTCAGCTATCACACACTATCCTGTACAGTGCACACTTAAGACAAATTATTGTAACTGCAAATCAGCAAAGTATTTCATGATCAAATCACTATTCCTTCCTCTTAGTTCTTCAGTCCTGCTCATCCCCGGATCACATTTAATGGCAGGAACACAAGCATTACAGCCCAAGCTTATAATTAAAATTTCTAAACAGAAAGAAAGAATAGCATCTGACAGAAACATGGGATTAGGACTTATTTACATGTTACCGTACAGAATGTGTACGGAAGCATACAGAAGGTCAGACTGGGTCACCACACTGACTCCTATTTCAGGACAGATGGTGTTCAAAGGCACTGAGGAATGCTACTACCTTTACCACATTTCAAAGTTGATGATGGGTCAGTGCTGGGTCCTATGTAAAAATTTCTGAAGGGCAAAATTCAGGTATGTTGGCCCAAAAAATAGGAAATGTCTTCCACAATCAGATGATGTTAGTAAGGAATATGTGCTTAATACTACAAAAGCATTTGTAGAAATGRGGACTTAACCRTCCTAAATTCTTGTAATTCACTGAATTTCAAATCCAAATACAATCTGAAAAGACAACTTTTCAAGAGAATTGTGGAATACTTTCATAATCTGCACCCTGTTTCCACATTTTTCCTCTTGCTGTTTTTCAAAAAGTCTCAATAACAGCTTGTGYAAAGGCCTCTGATTGAAGACTGCAAACTGATAGCTGTGTTACTGCAGGTTTGCATCAACTGTTTGTCCCATCTTCTCTCACCACTTCATTTTCCAAACAGTCATCTGTTWAAAAATTCCTGATGGCAGTGATCTCTCTGTGCCTCTACAGCATTAGCACATAGCCTACAGCTATGAAATGGCTCGTTAAAACAGAGGGGAAGCTAAACACGGCAAACCAGCAGAATATTTTGAGACTCCARAGATATTAATAACATTTCTAAACCAAACACATAAAATTTCATTATCTCATCACTTTTCTCATAACATTCTAGCAGAAAACTGACATAGAAATAAAACAGGAATTAGCTAATAGGACAACAAGAGTGCTAAATTTTATCCCATGTGCCTCGTAATAGTAATGAATAGTGAGTAAATAAATGAAAACTTCTAACARCTTCACAGTAAAAAATCAGTTTTATTTTCAAGAAGTAAAGAAGAGTTCTATGTGTTTTAGACAAAGAAAGAATTAAATGTTAGCATTAACCAGAATGAACATCAAGAGATTAACATTATGGCAGACTTTGCATTTCTAAAAGGATGTTTAATCCCTTAGGGTACTAGTATAAACACAGACATAAAAAAACCACATAGACAGTTTCATCTGTGGTGCCTGGAGAAGATTCATTTAAGTTACATCCTCCCTAAAATGTGTGTGGGGATAAATGYTGAATGTTCTTTCAAAGCTTAGCTTGTCATAATTTACTGGATAAATATTAGCTTATGCTGCCTTCTTGCAGGTCCCCCTAGGTCTGTGAGAAATAAAGATAATGAGCAAATGAGTTGTAACACCTTCGATTTGTACTCAGGATGGGGGAAAGAAACTGTTTATAAAAACAAATACATCRTATAATCCCATATGTGTTCTGTGCAGTTCATGAATGGGTGTATGGTATGTGCTTGCTTAGTAACAGTAATCAAACCCGTTCTTTCTCTATAATCATTATTTTCAATTAGATGTGCTATTCTTAGCTCCTGCATAATTATGTCTATGTAGCATAAACTTAATGAAGCAATTCTATTACTGGGACATTGTTTTGTGAGACAATAATGYAGTCTGCTCAGAAAAACTAGACACTGGTCATCTTTTTGTCATGAAAGAACAACCAGACTACTCAYATATAAAAATAGTCTAATACTATTGCTACTGCTGCAACAGACATTTTAAAAGCTAATACACTAAATGACCAGCACCAGGAAAACATACTGCCAGGATAATACATTTATTTATTGATGCCTATGAATTTTCTTTATTATTATATCCAAGAAGCAAATCAGACATTCTGTTCAAATGTACAGTTAGGAATTAAATGGTGATATGAGTAGGCAGTTGGTGTAACTTTTTCACATGAAGCTGGGCAGAGCAAGTCACCACAGGAAGAAGCCAGAGGAACAGAAGGTAAATGAGCRCAGCTTTCCTTGGCTGCCTTACCTCACACCTCTTTTTCCAACTGACACTTCCTGCTATTCTGCCCCTTTCGTACTCTCAGTGAGGAGTTCCAGCACACCAGAACAGGAGCAAGCACTGCCAAGCCATGTCCCAGCAGTGACACACAGGAGCAGAGCCTCAGTGCTGTCTTTGCTGTCGCTGAGAGACGACACAGCRAGAGAACTACCCAGCACAGGAGGGCACGGCACAAGAACATGTTCAGACTCCTGAGCAGCCCCTCAAGAGCCAGACAGAAGTGTGTGCACATGCCTGTGCTGAGACACCTTCCTGACAGCCTCCTCAGCACTGATGAGCAGCGACACGAGTGACAAGAACAGGAGAAAGCGGCACAGCTGATCCTGCAGCACGAAACAGCAGCTCTGTGCCCTGCCTGGGAACACAGGCTCTTTGCTATGTGTAATTGCTCGCTATTTATCACCTTGGCATTTGGATGCTTCACTGGCTACCTTCAGCAATGTGTACTTTATCATCTCCATTTACAACTGMATTCTCAGATAATTTAACTTCTTGCACACTTACTTTTAAGTGTCAGACTCAAATAGTTTTTCTGTTGCTATTTATTTTCCTAGGTATTTTGTAGTCTGATTTCCACATTTTATCTGCCTGTATATTTTCAAAATTACTGGCTTACAATTACTGCTGCTCGACACTTCCTTTTGTCTGTACTTACTTTATTCTGCCTTGCACTGACCCCCATATTATCAGACCATTATGTAATTAACTATGGAGAAATATGTTAGTTTTGAATGACAACAATTGTAAAGGAGAACTATCAATGCACAAGTAGAATCCATTTGCTCCATTTATGCTTCACATAGTTTTGGAAAGCTTTCTTTACCTTTCATTTCTGGGGTAAATTTGTCACTATAAGGTCTCAAAGGTTTGTTTGCTATCAGCAATTATTCATAGAAATTTAAGTCTATGATAAATGATCCACATCTGAATGACCACCATCTATTGAGAGCTGCGTTTTTCAGCAGGGAAAAAAAAACGTCCTTTGCTATGACAAGAGATCTGCATGAGAACTCTTGAAAGAAAAACTCAAAAAAAAAAAGGCTCCTTTCCTCTCCCCAGCCAAGAAAAAGACTGCAGTAGGTTTCTTCCAGGAAGGATTAATCTCAAGTTTCAGCAGCAAAATAGAAATTATGCAGGAAAAAAGGCAGCAATCCACTGATTGCAAATGGCAAAATAATACARGGAAGATAAGTAACGGGCTTTGCAATGCCGCATTCAGGTTCCAATCCACAGTAAAGAACTTTTAATAATTTTTTTTATTTTAGGTGAATAGGTGGTTCTTTGAAAAATCAATTCTCAGCAACTGTAATACTTAATATATTCTAGTTACTTTAGAATTACTCTGTGGTTTTATGTGTATTTCTCTTGGAAAGTATCAGGACTACCATTAATATTCCATGTGATGTATCAAACACATGCTTGAAAGCTTTCAAATTAATATAAAAATTAAACTCTTTTCCAAAATCAATTCATATTTAGTCTACCACTTCACTAATGAATGCACAGAGGTGGTAAATTCATTGAAGACAGGGGCAAAATTAAGTTGTATCTGTGGCAGGAATCAAACTATCCTTACATTAAAAAGGAATCTGTAGCTATAGCTCATGGAGAGTCTTGGCAGCATGTGGAGTCCCTACAGATTCCTGGCAGATACAGATCCCTGGCAGATACAGGTCTCTGTCATCAGTAGTGAGGGCTGGAGGACTGAAAAACTGGTACTGTGAGAAACTGCATACCAGGGTCTGATTTTTAAAGCAGCCTAAGCTTTCTAGACTGTGTGACAATTGGTATCACTACTAATATCTTYCTTTTCTGTATTTGCCTGGGTAGGTAAACATGAACACATCATCTTAACTAYACTCAAACACAAAGGCAAGCGGTCTCCCCTTCCAGCAATACTACAGTCAGATTTCCATCTATTTATGTATGAAAAATAACTTGAAGGAGGAGTGCTGGTGTTTGAAGAGCTTAAACAGTATTATCTCCCTTCCTGCAGCAACAATGCTTATATATAATGCCATGTGCCTGGAATGCMTTATGTAACGTTTATCTAAATTTAAAACCCATTTAGAACTGTCCATTACCCTCCAGATTATTTCATATTTCCAGGGTATCCTTCAACGCACTTGTAATGCTGCCTCATTCAATGTAAGCAGCATATGTTTACTTTGTTTAATTTTTCAGACTTTATTAAACACACCRAATCCAGCATAAAGCTTTCCAGGAGCTTGCTTTCTGTTTCTTAAAATTAYAAAAATAATTTTGCTTTCCATTTGCCAAATATATGAAACAGACCTATGCTCCTATTATATTATCCTAAATTTATAACACTTACAATGTTAAAAGATTTCTACATCATATGAACAAAAATATCAGTAAAGGCTAAACCCCCATGAAGTTCTCAAGAGATACTTTTTATTAGTGACAGCTATTAGATTTATCTGARTAACATTACATATGGTGGGTTTCTACCCATTACTATCCTTCTCAAAACTGGAATTCTCAAAAAACAATTCCTAAATTCTAAAATGCAGTGCTTGTYCTAGAAAGCAGAGAATATTATCTTAAGGTGTTCTTTCCAGGTATAAAACTTCAGCATTTTCACATTTGTTATTATCTGTCAGAGAACAGCTTTGCAATTTGCAAAATCAAGTTCTGGTGAAATTGGTACAGAGATCTGGAGATCTGTAGCATTTCCAGCTAAAAGGAGCTGGACAGGAAGAGAAACATTAAGCAAAGTTCTTTGCTGGACAAATCTTTTCCTCATCCCCATTTTATTTCCATATTCTTCTCATATATCAGTAATGAGTGGCATATATATATATATACAACTTCTATGCATTTTTAACATGGCAAGTGAGAGACTGGCATTTATCAAGTGTGCTAGTCATCCTTCTCAGCTTCTTTCAGTGATATCACTGGGTGAAAATCAATATTCTGCTATGGCAGAATTAAAAATACATACATGCATGATATAGAGCTACCTAAGAACTCCTGAATTCCTAACTCTCAGCAACTCATTGCTGTAATAGCTTAGAAGTGAGGGTAGGTCACTGAATACCAGCAAGAAATGGGAGTCTCTGAGAGAAACAGAAAAAGGACTGACTTACAGATAATGCAATACAAGAACTTCATGTCAGTAAGAAACTTAAAGTGATCCTAAACTACAGACTGAATTAACAAAATTAAATATATGCCCTCACCTAAGCTTTACTTTATCAATCTCCTTTGTGTTTTACTAAATTTTAATCTCAAACAGCCACTCCTTTATGAACTAACTTCACTCAGTAACTGGACTAGCTTGGTGCTATCAGTGAAGTCTATTACACAAAAACTGTTGGTACATCAAACTGAATCATCTTGCCTAAAGGATTCTGTTTCTGAAAACTCCTCCTTCCCAGCCTCAATTAGTTTATCATATTTTTCAGCCCTAACTCATATTAGAACTTAAAAAATACTAACCTTTAGTTAATGACTCCTGAACAACTGAGAAATTCCTTACACTTGGCAAATGGCCAACCTGATTTCAGTACTTGAAGAAATAACCTGGGGCTAATGACTGGTGAGCCAGTTGTCAGTCTTAGGCATAAATAACAGCATAAATAAATTGTGTCTACTTCCACAGAGATTTATAGGCTAATAGTATATTTTGCCAGACATTATAACAAAGTATTTTGCCAAACACTTTATACACGTGTAAAGATTATGGGTCCTGTACCTTATCTCATCTGCCTTGATTTAACATACTTGTTTTAAGGTTTCTGATTTTGTACCCTATGGCAATGTAAAACAACAGCATAAATTACACTGAATTAATAAGGTACATCAAAATGGATTAAAAGCTAACTCTGACACATTTCACAGTTTAATGCAGAAGACATCAAAGAAAAAGGCTGACATGTGCATTTTACCTAAGGAATTAGTTTTTTCTTCCAGAGTTGTTTAATATTTCACTTTTAAAATGTCTCAATACAAGTGAAAACATACTGTGGTAGAGTTGGCAAGCTACACAAATTCTGAATTCTAAAAGCCCCGAAGGACAACTTATTATAACCTACTGTACTCTACAGTCTATGCAACATAAAGTCTGATCATAGCAACTCCAAACCCCACTGTGTTTAAGTGTACCAAAGCAAAACACTGGGAAACACAAAAAGATGGCCATGGAAGGTAGCAAAAAGGCAGATGACATCATGCTGGCTAGTCCCACATACTTCCGCAAATGTGTGATCTTAATACATTCTAAAAGACACAAAAAATCAAGTATAAAATAAGGAATTTGTTTTTGCTGTACTATATAATCCAGCACCCATAAAACCACTAAGGGAACAATGCCCAGCTCATCCATGTCCCAGGAAGGGGAAAAAAAAAAGGCAGGACCACAGAATAACTGAGGATTTAAAATGACAAGCTTCTTGAATTACACTTTTTGAGCCTTCTATCCAGTCATTATTTAAAAAAAAAAAACACCCACTGAGAAGCCACTTATGCTCCATGTACAGGTATCTGATAATGGAATATGAAGAAGACATAATGGGAAGAGAAGAGTTTCAGATAAAGATATAACTGGTCTAAATGGCACAGTCAACCTCAARATGTTATGGTGTACTTTACAGAGAAAAAGATGACATTTATAAGCCTTTGCAATGATACTAGGCACTGTAATGGAAGTCCTCTTTAATCCATTTTCTGAGAAAATAATTACATAGTCTTCTGTTTACAGGAAGTGAGATTAGTTGATTTTGGGACTGTTTACATTAGGTATTTCAGACATCTGACATAAGGGCTCTCATCATCTCACTGGAGACACCCATCTTACTTCATTAAAATAATAAACTTTCTTCAGTTTGGACCTCTGAACTGTAAAAATGTCAGACTCCTGCAGTGGTAAGCATTAACATGCCCTGCTGTGCCTACAAATATGGCAAATACCTACCTATGTGYCTATTGAGGAATAGCTGCCTTATGCCGAGATTTAGAACCTGTTTGTGTTCTTTAGACCTCTAGGGTTCATATAAATAAACCCAGACCAGCTCAGCAACTCAGGAGTGCCAAGGTACTCATTTCTGTAATATCAGTCACATACACACAGCAGTTCAGAAAGATTTTAGGTGAATGAAGGACAGAATCCTCAAAAGAAAGTATTTTTGAAAATCCACTTTCCACACTTGTCATAAATTAGTTTTATCTCCCTAGTCTGTCTTTCAGGCCCTACATCTTGCTTATCTGTTTGCAAAAAGACTCACATGAAGATGTCTGCATTTACAAAGTAGTTTTAAATTGCTCTTAGCATCACTAGAGAGGTTGCTTTACATGTTGCTCTCTGTAACTTTAGGTGTCCCACTAGCCCAGCATTATTTATATGCATGCCAGATACTCTGACCCTGTATAAAGGAGCTGGCTCTTCATGTGATGGCACTCAATTTTAACTACCACTCTGTCAGTAGTTTGTATGAATGAGTTTGGYTTTCATATTGATTTACTTGATTACAGCACTGGCACAGAAATCATAGAATCATTTAGGCTGGAAAAGACATTTAAGATCATCAACKCCAACCATTAACCAAGTACTTCCAAGTCTGCCACTAAACCACATCCCTGAGTGCCACATCCACAAGTCTTTTAAAGAGCACCAGGGATAGTGACTCAACCACTTCCGAGCAGCCTGTTCCAATGGTTGGCAACCTTTAGGTGAAGGAATTTTTCCTAATATCCAATTTAAACCTCCCCTGTCACAGTCTGAGGTCACCTCCTCCTGTCTTATCACTTGTTACCTGTGAGAAGAGGCTGTCACCCGCTTCGCTATACGTAAGAGACAACATGGTCTTCAGTTTCAGCAAGATCAGCACCATCACTCCCAGCAGAATGCAAGTTTTCTGGTGGGCAAATTTACACTTTGGACAAAATACTCTTTTGTATACTATGCTCATAGGGGGTTCCCCCCCATTTTTGCCACTGACAGTACTTTTTCASGTCTCTAAATTCCAAGTACATCTAGAGAAAAGTATAAATCTTGATGCGTATTTATCCTACTTTATAGGGCAGATTATATTCTATCCTATTTTATTACCAAGCCTCCTGAGTGAGCAATATTTTCTTCCAGTTCCCTGACCCCATAATATTAATTCCTGCAGACAGGAAGTATTTTTTTTTGAAAGGGGGAAAGGAATAGCTGCAAACAATTTGTTGTTTCCAATCACTAAGCCAATTATATTGTTTRGCTGAAGAGAGCTGAATCTAGCTGGAAGCATGAAAAAAGATACACACTTGAGTTTCAGCTGCTCCTGATGACACAGTTAAGAGAAGAAAAACAAAAAGGAGATGAGTATATTTCTCCTCCCTTCATCATAACATACAAACTTCATAAAAAGCAGAACTCAATGTAATAATGATTCTGCACAGTGAAGGCAATCYTACTCAAGGAAATGGGAATACATGGACCACTGCGACCACTTAGATAATTTATAAGGTATGTTTAGTGCATTGCATTTGCCCCCACCACAGATTTTTAAAAAATGGTTCTCCATCTGGGACAAATAAARTAAAACAATGACTGTTATCAACACCAGTATCTGGAAGTTATTGTACACTCCTAAATAAGAGAACAGTAACATCATGCCAGAGACACAGATAGATGAAAAATAAGTACAGTTTACAAGAAGAGATTTTGAATTTTTACTTTTTATGCAAATGGACTCTGCACTGCATCTTCTTCAGTGTTCTACTGATTTTTATCACTTTAAATTATTTTAAAAAAGAAAAAAAACCAGAAAATACGGTATCAAATGTCATTATTTAGAAATTGTTTTTTGGCTAGAAAAGTTTTAGTTAGAAAACTTTTGGAAGGTCTGTTAATCAGTAAACTTATTCAAGAAAACTRTCAAATGTCATCCATGACAATTCTGTATTCCTTAATCTCTTCTTTATACASAGTTGATGTGTTTTTTTAAACATTTTTTGTAAATTTCAAGGAAAAATAAGTCCACAGTGTCAGAGATACTTTAGCAAAGAATACCAAAGGTTTTGGAGAGTAGTATGTGTAATACAAGACCAGCATTTGATCTCTCTTRACATCACAACATATGCAACTTGCAACACACTTTTTGCATGAAAATTACATTCCCAGAAACTACAGTGAAAATGTGAAAAATTAGGTAAAATTCTATGGGTTTTACTGGCTTCAAAAGGTGCAAGATAAACTCCCCAATCATAAATACTTCTAAGAGCATGCTTCACACTTTTTCTAAATGACTTTGGCAGTCTGCAACCTACTATATTGCAGTTTTAATATCTAAATCCAAAGACTTCATTACTGCACTTAAGGGAGGAAAATACACTATGAAAAAGGTCCCTACTACACTGTTAAGAGTCTTGGTGCTTATTTGGCTTTCTCTATTACAGAAGCTGTAGCATACACATCTATTGCTGACATTTTCTCAAAATAAAGTTGTGTTATGAAATTGAAATCTTCATAAAAAATGAGAACAGAAAGGATACACTGACCACAGAACAAAGCTTAAACACAGAAGAGTTTTGTGCATTGCATAAAATTGTCTAGAAAAAAAAAACAAAATGAAAATACTGTCTAGAACACAGTGGCAAACAAAATTTTTAATGAGATATAATAGTGGCATTTATATTTTTGTAACTAAAACCAAAAAGTGGTGTAATTAAACTGTTTCAATGATAAAAATATTCAAATGAATTCAAATAATCTGTGGCAATRTTAAGGGATTTCTTTAACAGTCCTTTCAGCATATTTGGGCATTAAAATCTAGTGTAATACTTTCAGCCTTTTAAATGCATTAACTGTGTAKGTTTAAATTTACGTTTTGTGTCCTTAGAATCTTACAGTCAAACCTAAAYTGGGCTTATCTTTCTTCGCATGGTTCATTTCTTCATGAACCATTTCATGGTTCCCTGATTAGGTGCCAGATGTCTAGAAAAAAAGTATTGATATAAAAGTGTCTAGCAAACCACTCTGGAATAAGTTTTTCCATTTTCAGTTATTTAAAGATATCTGTTACAAAATTCACAGAAATACCTGAATAACAGAAAACACTTACATATTACAATTGAGAAGCTTAACTAACAAAGGACCTAAGCTCTCGACGAAAGACAAATACTCAAGTGTAGGGATGGTTGTAAGTAATTTGACTTTTCTCCAGGTTGACAGATAGGAATCAAGCTGTTCATATTATGTATTAAACATCAAGAGACCAAACAGGTTAAACAAGCAGAGGAAAGACTTTGATGATGCTTCCATCTGTAAACATGTTATTCCTTTTAACTAAAGAGCACTGCAGATGGAAAATAACGCCAGATCATTTCAGACATAGGGCAGCTGACAGCTATTTCACAAGTTTGCTATATCCAGCACGAAGGAAATGCAAGACCTGAATTTATGACAAATACAGTTAAACGCTTTAAAATAATTTTCTCTCATACACATACCCCCCTCCAATAAACATCTATGCATATGTTTACCCTCTGTAGCTATCTCTAATGCTGCCAATAACACACAATTTGAATAAACAACTGGTATGTCCTATCAGATACCAGAAAAATGGAAAACCCAGGAATGTTGCTCTTTTCTGGTTCACATAAGGCTGATGATCTTGCCTAGATGCCCAGAAGGCTTTTGTGTTATCCAGAGGCTGCTGAGAGAGWGCTCACAGCAGCTTATTTGTTCCTGCTTAGAGCAGCCCTTGGCTGCTTTGTTCAGCTGAAGTCATGCAGATCTGCACAGTAAAGTTGAGGATTCATTGTTGTATTACATATTTAGCAGCAACCATTCATGAGAGTAACAACAACCTACTGCAGAGTCATGAAAGTCCACTGTGGCAGACCCTGTGAACAGAGCTGGTCACGGTCTATTTGCTCCTTTTTTTTTTTTTCCTTACCACATGCCTTGTCTGGAGCCCTGACATTCTCTCCCAGTCTCCTTTAAAAACCAAGTACTTTCTTTTCTGAGTCACTAATAGCAGAGTTTTAGTGTAAACATTCCTGCATGCCATGAAAGACAGCACAAATCCCAAAATAATCAGTCCTAATGTCTCCTTGCCCTCTCTTCACACAAACATAGATTTATCAGACTTTCCACGTCTATCTAAAGGTTGATGGGTTTTACTGACACTCACGACTGTGATACTGGAGCAGCTGGTAAGACAAGAATCTTCTATTRGGCAATACCATGTGCTCCCTCTCCCACCAAAAAGCTGTTCCTGCTAAGGCCCAATCTTGAGATCTGGTGCTTGAGATGAGGATTGGCAGGCAATCTCCAAGCCTCAAAAATGAATCTCCTAGTAAAGTTACCTTTCTAAACTGCAGGTATTCAAGCTCTTAAGAGTATCAGAGAAGGACCACATGCTGCTCTCTTTGGCATAGCCAGGCTACCACAGCTTGCCAGAAGCAGCGGATCTGCTGTCTGCACTGAATAATGGTGCTGCACACACAGGGCAGTGCTTTCCAGAAATGCTGGGCATTACTAAATACACACCCATCTAAGTCCTGCACTCGTCATGTCTTCAGTAAATAACACTACAGGAGTAATTGCTGCTACTACAGCAATTCATGTTGCTGACAGTCAGTGGTAACTGCAAGGGTCTGAACACCAGCGAGTGACAGGAAAATATGTGCACCTGCTACTTTTCTAGAGGACATTAAAGGAGCCTCACCATGTCAAGGGCATGCATCTTGGCAGGGAAAGAGCTGATAAATCCTGGGAAACCAGTGTCCTGGAATAACCCCGTGGGCTGGATGAATTATTTTATGATCAGAGAGGTTTGTGTTGGAAGGAACCTTAAAAATCATCCAGCTTCAACCCCCCTGCCATGGCCAGGGACACCTTGCACCAGACCAGGTTGCTCTAAGCCRTATGCAACCTGGCCTTGGACATTTCCAGGGATGAGGCATCTGTAACTTCTTTGGGCCACCTGTTCCATCATCTGACCACCCTCACAGTAAMGAATTTCTTCMTAATATGTAATCTAAATCTACCATAAAAACACCCTACATAAATCTTCAGTTTTAAACYCTTTGCCTTATTACTGCACTCACTGATAGCAAGAGCTCCTCCCCACCTTTCCTGCAGGCCCTTTTTGGCTACTGGAAAGCTGCTCYAAGATTTTCCTGGAGCCTTCTTTTCTCTGGCCTAAACCACCCAAACAACAACTTACTTTGTCAGGTTATGTACCAAGATGGTCCTTCCTACAGTCTGTACTGATCCACCCCCAGCTGAACATGTCTCTTATTTCATGAATCCTATGGGGAAATATGAAGGTCATCAWCTGGGAAGGCTTCAGTCATGCCTCAGTTCTTCTGCTGAAGGCTGCATTGCTGGGGGCTCAGAGGAGGAATGGAGGACATACTTGAAGAGCTACTGGAAGGGCTGGGAAAATGAACACATGCTTACTTGGAGAATTTCATAATTCAAAATGATCAATGCAAGGTAACTGAAAGAGAAACCTGTTTTATGTAATTAGAAATATAATAAAAACCTTTCTCTCAACAAATGACAGAATTCCAGCTAGATCCATCAATGTGCATGTCAACTGAACGTGGAATGTGACCTCATATAATGCTTAGCTGACACTATTTAACAAAATGTGACGGTCTGTTCCATAGAGCAGTCTTGCTGCTCTAGCACAAGCATGCTCCAGCAGCAAGTGGATGCGCATGGAATATGACTTCTCATTAGAAAGGTGAATTAATTTCGTAACAAGTAGAGACTTACTCTGAAATCCTATTAAATAAATAACATTTTCACTCTCTGTGAGACAGATGTGCAGTGAAAGTCCTATTGAAATGAACCAAACTTTTGCTACAAACTGGTGCTTGAAAGACTTACTGAAGTACTGAAATGGGTTTGTTTGCAAGAAACCATGGGAGGATTCTTCAGCAAAGGCCGAAATTTGCTTTTGGCAGTTTCTTTTTCTATCTCTTGTGTGAGTCCAGCTACAAAATCTTGTAAACTATTTTTGGTTGAGTGGTTGACCTGTGGTAGTAAAGCACTGTTTTGAGTATTCAAATACTGAGAAAATAAGATACAAAATGACATCTTTTTGGAGGGTCTGCATGGGAACTAGATTTCTACCAGCCAACCAAGCTTGGCATTACTCAGAATGGGCAGACATACGAAGAAAGCTTTTAAGAGTTTTTAGGTCTAGGATCTTCACATACTTTGATCAGAGTTTATACATGCAGAAAGTTAACCTCCCTGGAAGTTAGTTAGAAAAGCCCTCAYTGCGGAGAAAAATTATTTCCTTTACTCACATTTAATAGGTTTGAATAACAATTCAAATGACAGTGCTGTTCAATTCCATAATATCTGGACAGAAAACATACAGGTCACACCATGTGTGACTGCACTGTATTTCTCTCTAATCACCTAGCTGACTGGGCAAAACCAGGAGTTCCTTATTTTAAACACGTCAACGTTTTATAAAGAGTAAGAGCATCATGGAAAAGTTCCAGTTGCAGCATCCTTTATTGATAATTCCAGGTGTATCACACACTGTCTCTGCAAGAATGCCAGAAACAATGCATTGGTCTTATACTTTAAACATGGCATGAAAAAATCAAATATTACCAGCCTGCAAGTGAGCTAGCACTTTGAATTTTGGGTGAAGCAGGACCCTCATCTAAAAATCTTATATGAAAAAAAGAAGGTCAATTTTGTTTGAAAAAGACCTCACAGAGGAATAAAGTCTTTGGAGAAGGAAAAGAAATAAAACTGTCTTTGGCATGAAAAACTGAAACTGAATGGACTAGTCAGGAAAAATGGCATTTAAAGACCCAGCCATCTGAGGTCGTAACAATTAGTCTTGAGGGAACAGGGCAAGATATGAGTCTGAAAGATTGTATTTTCCAGTGTTGGTTAAAAAGAGCTTTCTTGTTAAATCTATCAGGTTGCCCCAGAAACAAGGATAGTGCCAAAGAAAGAGTAAGGCTGACTCCCACAGCAGCAACCCTGAAACATTTGTCATAAGACTCTGTTTGCAATGYTGGGACAATTGTTTTGGCAATTATACAGTCTATATTAGGAAGCATGTGTGGTGGTCTCCCACTGACCAGGGTAAGAGATCCCAGTTCTTTTATTGAGGCTAAGGTACCAAATCTCCATTTTGAACAACTGTGACCTCTAAAAAGATCCACTTCCTCCAGAGCACCTGGCGCTACAGCTATACGATAGATGGTTAGGATATCCAATGTGTCCATTTCTTCCTGCAAAGCTACTTGGCTAATGCTGGACCCTTTTGTTTCACCAAAATTGAGCTCTTCGCTGTCATGCGAACAGGGTATCATACCACCCAACATGACATGGTGATTTCTTGACTGCAAGACCTAGTAGTTGGCTAAAGAGCTGAGTAGTACAACTGAAGCACAGTTTCCACACAGAAAGGTCAAGTAATTTGAGATCTCTGTCCTTAAATGTGCTTTTGCTTGTCAGAATGCCTCTGTACAACTAACACCACTTCAGAGGCTCAAAAATATTCAAGCTCTTTTTTATTGCCTCTCCCAAGAAATCTCATGTCTCTGGCTRATGCCTACTACACTGTTTTCACTGAATTCAGTAATCATCCATTAACGTGGAAGATGACTCTGCATGAATAACTGAGATGACTTCCCTGATGTTAGCCATCCATGTGTGCCTCAGTCTTCTGAATCTCCACACTCATTAATGATGTRCCACGAGACCCAGTTTTTCCACACACACATTCCTCAATGGTAAAGCCTCAGATGATGACAGGGTAAGACTATTGYCTCGCATTGGTGCACACCAGTTCTCAAAAGACAGTGCCTGAAGGAAGTGGGGCAGCAGTTGACARCTGAATTACCCACTTTCAGTCAATCTTGAGAAATGCTCACAAGATGCCAAATAAGCCAGGGTTGGATAGAAAATTTAGCACAGGGGAACTGCTCCCTGTTCAGTGGAGGGAGCAAAGAGTAGAGAACCAAATTGCTTCCAGGAACATCATGTAGATATAAAGTGGGCTTGGTATTACAGGTTTTATTTGGGCTATCTGCTATCTCAAATCCAGTGACGGACCAGATGAAGTAGATCTGTTTCCCTGTAATGGGGATCAATAAAAAGACCTATGCTATAGTAACTATGACTACTGATGTCCATGTTGGGAGCATCAGTGGTGCTGTCATTCTGAAATTTTTATACCTCAGCAGGGTGTGAGAGCATCAGTATGTTGCTAATTCTTTATTATTCTGTGACATTTTGCTCTGGCAGTCGGGTATTAGTCCTCTCAGTGGTGTACTTAATGGACAGTAATTGCTCGCAATAGAAATGCTGGAGCTTGCTTAAGGTTTGATGAGGCCATGAGCTGCTTCAAAAGACAGAGTTTCACCCATCAACMTCACATACTGTGAATTACAGAAGGGCAGACATACGAAACAACAGAACATGTAGTTTCCCTAGCAGAAGAATTGTTGACTTTTTTATCCTGTGCAGGAAGTATATGATAGTTGAAAGGTGGACTAAATTTAAAGTTTAGGATTAAATGGCTGTGGGCATCTGAATCAGGGAATAATAGATCAGGGCAGTCAGAATTCTGTATATTCTGTAAGGTTTTGGGAATGTTTGAWTTGATAACAAGTATTTTCAATATCCATCACATTCTCTCACTTACAGTGAGAAGGAAATAAGGCCCCTTCTATGCTATCCTTCTGCTTGGAAGCTTTATAGATCTCGTACTTGGCTATCCTACATGGAAGTGTAAAAGGGCTAAACTGGGTGTAGGTCCAGAAAATATGCTGCTATTAAAAACAAACCAAACAGTCTAAAACCAAAAAAACAAATGCTATCTAACCTGTCTGAGGTATATATGTGCCTACAGTGACATACACCTGAAGAAGAAATGCCATCTGGTGAGACTGGAGCATGATGTACTGCCGAGTTGTTGCTGTGTGAATGAGATTTCTGCCAGCGTATGTCAGAGCTGAATTTAGCCCTGCTGGAGATGGGATAATTAAGCAAAGAAGAGTCCACCTCCAGCTAATTACTTTTCCTCCTACAATATCTCTGAATTAAAGAGTATAAATTACATCTAACACAAGCTTTAAAAGCTTTGACAAGGTGAACTTTGGAATCCAGAAACTTAAATACCCTTACTTTTTTTTTTTTTTTTTTGAAAGAGATATTTGGTATCTATCTGTCCTTGAATTAAACTAAAGAAAAAAGTATGTAATTTGGGTCAATTAATATGAAATAATGGCTAATGAATCAACACTTATGCTATCCTTCTATTTTCCTCAGTAGTCTTTTCCTACACATGAAAATTATTTCAGAATAAGGTGTATTTTCATTGTAAAATGTAACAGTTAGTTTGAGGAAACCCATGAAGCCAACTCCCTTCTCTGTATCAGGCACTTTCAGAACACACTAGGAAAAGGCACTGTTATTCTGAAAGTCCATGAGGAAATTGTACATAGTTAATCCAGAATATTTTACGTATAGGAAATTTAACACAGCTAAAAATTAATTTACCTGAGGAGAAYGATCTCTGCATTGGTGTTGTTTGTTGATTTACTTACTATAAGTCACTTTTAATTTTTTTTTAAATTAAAAGTCTTATTTTCTTTCCCTTATTATAATGCTTTTTGGATGGAACAAATCATGTTTCTTTCTCATAATTTGCTGTGATGAAAAGCTGTGGAACACAGAAGCAGTACCACTCATCTCACATGAAAATATTTATGAAAGATCTGACAATTTTTCTCCGTTATCCTTTAGATGACATTTTTGCAGAGTGCTTGAAAGGAACAAAGCATATGTTGTTTAAACAAGTTCCCTGAACAATGGTATTGCCTCTTAACAGTGTCAGACTTGTGTCAGAGATCAGAAATGTTAAWAGGAAAGAAGACAAACAGGTTAGTAAGGAAATAAAACACACTCAGCAACAATTAAACCACAAAAGCAGCTAACTGCTACACAGGCGACAAACAGAAGAAATGGAAGTATTTCAGAGTATCTATAGAGAAACTGACTCAAGGAGAAGAAAATAAAAACTGCAAATCAGAAAAATGTAGCCTCAGATAAACTGTACCCAAAAAATCTGAAAAATAAATAGTAGACTTTAGAAAATTCCTTGGTATCTTGATCTTTGACATGGGCCATTTTTGTCTTTATCCTTGTGAATTATGGAGGTAAGAAAAGCATTAAGGACAGTCTCTGAGTTCTGGAGTTCAACTACATCCACTCAGACAAAACACTGTATCCTTGACACTTAGTCTAGAAGACAAAATTCAATTCTTGACGAGGGTCCAGAGGGACAGAGGTTTTTGCACATGTTTGGAGTTTTTTGGGTGGTGGTTGTTTTTTTATTTTGGTTTGGTGTTTGTGTTTTGCCTTTTTTTTTTAGCCATCAAAATTTCTGGCTTAAACTGTTTTTGATGCTATACATTTCAACCTATAGAAACAGACTTCTCTGTCAAGCATCAACAGTTTCTTTGTCTATCTTTCCTTATATGAGAGGCAATGAGAGAACACAGTCTCCTTGCCAGCATATTCATCCTTAAAATGATCCAAATGGTAATTTTAAAAAATTTTTACTTTTTTAACACAGATATGAGATTAATATATTGAATTTGTTTACTATTGTAGCTGTATTTCCTAATCTACTTCAATGCCACCAAGAAATAGGTTATAAATAATATTTATTACATATCATAGCCACAAAGTCTCTTTACCAGTATGTCCAGGAGAATCTGAATTGGAATTAATGAATGGCACAATAAACAGAACATTGGCCATAGAAAACAAATCAAATTTACCAAGATTAAACAGGGCAACATGTGCACACTTTCTCAATTTGAGTGGAGTGAAGAACAATTCTCTTACGGCCTTTTATGTGGCAAATGTGAGTTTATTTTGATTTTAAATTATATTTTCCTTTTATGGAACTGATCTTATACTATAAAAATGTGTAGATGGCTTCAGAAACAATAGCAACTGAAGCATTAAAACACCYCCTAATATTACTATAAAGGGAAATAACATAGAAAGAAATACTAGGTCCCATGTGCATGGTCCTACTGTTCAGAGGATTTTCTTCTCTGGCTGGCATTTTGCCTGAATACATTTTTTCCAGGTCATCAAATTCCAGATTACTCTCATATAACAAAGGAACACACTAGATCCCTTTAAGGGACTGGGTAGGAAAAAAAAAATCAGGTAAAACAAGGCTATAGCTGCATGTATGCTTAAATCTAAGGAAAAGCACAGCTGAAGGGAACCATCTTCTCTTCCCCCAGCCTCAGACAGTCATTCCTGCACTCAAATCAGTGTCTCATGCTTGCAGCTGATTCCTGGTACTGGTTCCCGGTACTGCAGGCTAAAGCATACTTGAAACCACAGGTTTCAAGAAAGAAAGAAGGAAGTGAGAAGCTTAAGCAAATAAAACTTGGTATAAAGAATACTCAGTATTTTTTGTGGCATTGGGAGCTACTGAGCCTTGGGTCATTCTGCTCCKGTTCAGAGAGGAATTCTTTCTGGTTTTATAGGAAACATTACCCAGGAAAATGGAGCAGCTGCTTCTCCTTCACCAGTTTTTGCTCCAAATGCTGGATTTGTTTGTATCYCTCTGCCAACAACAAAAATCCCCAGGATCAGTACATGACAACAAAGTCTTTCTGTGGTCTGTCYTTGTGATTGTGAAATACTTGCAAGGACTTTGTACTTCATAGGGTATATTCTTTTGCAGGTGCTCAGTTTGTACTATCATACACATTTGGTGAGGGGAAATTAAGGAATAAGGTAGCTCATGAAAAGAAGATGACAGATTCACAAACTAAAATACCATACTACCCAATAAAATCAGGCAAAGCAAAACAATTACTACAAGAACTCTGTAATGGCTGTTTTGGCTCAGACAACTTTACAATATGCTTTCTCAGTAACTTCTCATCCTCTGCAGCTGCAAGGGAATACAGCATTCCTCACTTCCACGGCATACTTTCTCTCAGGCTACTTAGTGAACTGTGTTTTGGCCAAAAGGATTAGTACACTTTGGGAGTCATGCAGTAAATACTTCCAAAAGATCTAAGCAATTCAGTAATTCAGGATACTGTCCTCTAGCCTTACACTGTGCACAGATATGCTTCTTATTTGAAATATCAATCCAGTTCCCAGTTTGCCTGTAYGGGTAGTGTATTTATATTTATACTGTAACTCTCACCATATCTTTTAAGAGACTGCTCTGAGAGATGATATTTGGCATTATTTARCAGAACATCCCTCACTGCAAATATAGGTCAGGAACATCTAATAGAAATTTGCCTGTGGCAACAAAATATTTTGAGACATGGAAAACACTCTTTCCTATGGGAACACAAAAAGACCACTAACAGAGTAACCAAGATTCTACTTGCATTTTCATGTAAGATAATAAAGGATGCTTTTACATGAAATTACATACTCGAATACTTCTCTGTCATTCAAGTGCCAGTAATAAACATGAAACTTCATTTGAGACAAGGTATGATCTTGCTCCTTTACTGATCGTGACACACAACTTAAAACAGGCATGAGTGATGCAGATGAAAAGTAGAAGAAAAAGTTCATACCCTAAAAATAAAGATAAGTATACTGCAAAGTGAATAAAATCAGAAAGACAAGAGTTGCCCATATGCTGTTCAGCAATACAGGACACAATATGGTTACATTTTGAAAGGCTTGACATCTTACAAGAAAAGGCAAGACTGACTGTAACAAACAATACATAAGTAAGTTTAGACAAACAGTCTTTTTAAAGTATTAAGTTAAGTTCAGAGAGGGCTATCCATGTTTATCATTCTATACACCAGTGTCCTACTTATGGCTCCAAGGCTTGCCATAAYACCTGGCCCATTTCCTGAAAAACTTCGTGATGGTTATAAGGCACCTCTGGCTTCAAGGCAATATTTTGATGGTCCACAAGCTCATTCTGCCTTTTCTCTTGACACAAATCTGTTGTGTATATGCATGGGACAACATATTCATCTCTATTTCCTTTGGAGACTCTGCAACAGGTCCCCTGGCTTACTCTCATCACAGTGCAGGCACCTCTCTGCCTTTAACCCACATGTACCAATTCTCACTCCAAGAAAATAAAACTGCCCTGTGAAATTTTGCTACCACTACCCCTTTTCATCACCTTAGATAACAAACAACATATTGCTTAACTGAGACATTATTCAGAGATTTACCAAGTTTTTCACATATTTACTATAAAAGCTTATAGACTTTGAAATGATAAAAAGAAAATAATCAACTGTACAAACCAAAAATAAGCTTCCTTYAATAAATCTACTTAAAAGTTCTTGGCAGCTACATGAAGATTGTTTTAATGAGTGCACAGATTTATGTACAACAAAATTAGATTTATCTTGCTTACATCCACTGCATCTTGATACTGATTTTAAGTCTCAAGACAATAACTGTGTAGAAAAACAATATTAACCGATATATAATAAAAAATAAAGATCATGCATTGCTTGAAGCTATTCAGTTGATGCGGAAAACCAGGTTATAGCTGATGAGATGGAAAGAATGATCACCATAGCAACAATTTACCACTTAACAATGAAGGGGGAAGGGTGCATCATTTCTTCCTACATGTGCATGTAAACAGGATTGGTTCAAAATTCTCAATTTCAGCGATGCATTGTTCTTTCAGTAAAAAATGCAGAGAAAAACAGTATTACAGASTACTAAAGCATTACATTCAGCATCGTATGTCAATCCTACTGGCAGAGACAAGAAATTCAGTACCAGTAAAAAACAAGATKATTTTAAATAAAAATTTTCCTTAGTAGCACAAGCTGTCATCAAAAAGCTTATCTYGCTGAGGAATAAAACATCCCAGTGACACAGTGAATTAAAAATATAAACTGCCTGAAGAAAACTTGAATTATATTATCAAATTATTTTAAAATCTTTTGGTTAAAAGAAATACAGATTACRTCTGTACTAACATAACATTATCTATTACTGCTCTGAATAATTTTAAAAATGTGATTTAAATGTGCTTTCCTACCCCTTCTTTGGAGTTGTCATGTAATATAGAAAGAATGTATAAATATGAAATACACCTTAATTGTTTTTCCTGTGTCTGCTCCACCACTCCTCTTCATGCACACAAGAGCACCTCAACACGTGTTACTTTCATCACCTTTAAGTTTACCTCAGATATCTTCAGTATTTTCATACTGTTYGGAAATACTAAGATCAAAAGAGCAAGCGAGCAACAAACTGGTCAGCAGCCACTAAAGCAAACTGAGTAACACTGGAGTCTTCATTAGCTCTGTTGGGTACTCAACCTTTGAGGCAGGCACTAAGCTCATTCACCCACTTGTTATTTTAGCTGGGTACTTTTACCCCATCTCTGCAGTATGCACACTTTATCCTCAAAGTGCCTTGGTAAAACAGGGATATTTAAACTACTCACATTTTACACCRCACAGGGATCAGGAGCAAAGGATTATGAAGCTCAACAATGCTGTGTTTAGATATGAGGAGTAAAAATCCTAATGCTTAGAAATAATACTTAGATCCTCTCACGGTGAATGGAAGAGAATCCAATGTACAGATTAGGTACTGGGAAGCACTTTAAACACTACGAAGCTTCAACTTGCCTAAAGGAAATTGTCAGAGACATTTTCAAAATACATTCTCTCATCTGTACTTCTGCGATTCTCTGATAATGAGTTTCAGATTATGAAAATTTTAAAGAATTTGAGCTCTAAATTCACACATTTAAATAGAAATGAGTGGCTTACGGTCACTCTTCAGAAAACATTGCCAAAGGCAGAGCTTGTAGTCCCGCACATCCTTTGTGTCTCTGCTGATAATTAGGACACCAACTCAGGAAATGTGAAACCTGAATTGTGGGTGTCTGCTTCCAGTTTGAATCGGTACTACCTACATACCAGAGGGTGTGTGCAGAACAGCAAAGCTTTTGACAGAGAAAGTTTTACCTAAAAATGATTCAAATGGGGAAAAACAAGTCTTCAAACTTTACCTACAATACATAGGAGGYGAAAGTCTGAATTCAGTTACAAGAGAATGAAAATCTGTGCAGTCAGTTAATTAYTCTGAAGACAGCTCAGAGGAGTCAGGAATGATGTAGCCAAGTACAGCAAAAATGGTAARGGAGTTCTTAAAGCCATCTCCCTTCAAGAAGGAGGTGCCAGACTAGTCCTGATGATCAAAGTGCCTTAAGAGAAAGCAGAAAAAAAAAGCTAGCTAGCAGTACTATGTCAGAAACATAAAGGAGATATTAATGTACAAAGGGTTTAATCACTTTCAAAAGCTGAATAAAACACTACAAAAAACACTACATAAAAGAGCCAACATAAAGCACTCATGAGTGTCAGTAGCATGGCTGCATAAAAGCATCCCCGGGGAAAAGGGATCAACAGTGCTCACGCCGTCACACAAAAACTGCATGCAAATAAGTCATTATCTGCCACAGCACTCAAATATCCAGAACCACAGATATAGATATGGCTGCAGCATAATAGCTGAGATCTTCCAGAATAAAAACAGCCACATTACTTATGCCTGAAGCCCATTCTTGTTTTGGGCAGATCAGAACAGTGCAGCTGAGGCATGGCATGGCATTTGGCCGGAGGACACGGCAGGGCTTCCTCTGTGTGTGCAGAGGCAAGCTCCTTCCTGCTYGGCAACAACCTGCTGCCCACCACTTGATACTCAGGAAGTTGGAGAATGAAAAAGCAGAGAAAAATGCTTTCCCTGCTCTCCTGTTGCTGCTATGTAACTGTGTCTGCCATGGAGTAAGGGCGTCTAAATGCCCTGCGATGCCATCGAGGCACCTGGCAGCAGCGGCTCCTCACTCCACTACTCTGCTGGATAGACACAGACCGTCACTGCAAATTGTGTGTATCACCCAGCCTGATGTTTCCCATCCGCATTATTTCCACCCACTAAATCCCTACCCACTCTCAGCTGTGTTTAAGAACCCTTGGAAGTCAGGAGTGGGCTGCTGTCAGCAAGACAATCCATTCAGCCTGCTTCTAAGCCCTCTTGTTCAAGGACACTGAGGAGGCAGCTGCAGACAGGCTGAATGGTCACCCCCACTCCCAAGTATATTCTTAACAACTTAGAGCTTTTGCATCGCCAAGACTTTGGCACATGGTCTTACAGTGACMAAGGTAAGAACTTGCAAGTGAAATACAACACTGAAAGAGAAATTCCTTTGGTGGATCTTCTTTCCTTCACCCCTTCTCACCCTGCATTTTCAAGAAAGGACAAGATGCAAAAGAGGACAAAGATTTAGAGGAACAGGTGCACATTGCAGTACCAGTCTTACCAGGGTCTACAAATAAGCTAACAGAAATAGTGACAGAAACACAGAATGACAATGCAATGAATCCCTAAAAGTTAACAAATTCAGGAAAACATAAGCAAGCATCTCCCCAGTTACCCTGTTATCTGAAACTCTGCAGTTGAGAGAGCCTGCAAAATAGCCAGCCACCATACACCAAGACTGGAAGGGACTACAAAAGACAGGCAAGGAAGTAAGGCTCCATAAAGAAAAGGTCACTCTCAAACACATTTTAGAAAAGGTAGTGGATCGAACCATGGTAAAGAAATAAGATAAACAAACTGTTGCAKTTGTGTGAAATGCCAGGGCAGAAAAGCAAAAAGCCCTACAATAATTAGTCATATGCTTAGCAAAACCCAGCAGTACTTATCACAGCCACAAATAGCTTGGTCTGTTCAGTAGAGACTGAGGGAAGATCTCATCTCAGTCGACAGCTTCCTCATGAGGGAAGAGGTCAGGCAGGCACTGATCTCTTCTCTTTGGGACTCAAGGGAATGGCCTAAGCTGTGTCAGGAGAGGTTTACAATGGACATTAGAAAAAGTTTCTTCACCCAGAGGGTGTTTGGGCACTGGAACAGCTCCCCAGGGAGGTCACAGTACCAAGCCTGACAGAGTTCAAGAAGTGTTTGGACAATGCTGTCAGGTACATGCTGTCACTCTTGGGGCTGTCCTGTRCAGGGCCAGGAGTTGGACTCTATGACCTTTGTGGTTCTCTTCCAACTCAGYGCTTCTGTGATTCTGTGAAGCCTAACTACGAGAGGGTGCTGCAGGTGTTCAAGTGCTAAAAAAATTTCCCAGAGACAGAAGGAAGGAATTATGGACAAGATTATGGATATCAATATCTATAATTATGGTTTATTTGTTGGGAGTAGAGGCAAAGAGCTGATGTAAAGTGTTAGGATACAACGAGGCAACTAAGGTGGTATTTGTGAGAGAGGCAGGAAGCAACTTAGCTTCCTAGTTACCCAGGATGTGTCRAGTGCAGCTGCTGACATTGCACAGCCTCTGAAAGGTCTGTTAATAAATATTTGCTTAGCATATTGTAACTTGAGCATAGGAGAGAAAAAGTACCACTCCATATTAGCACACTACAGGCAACCCTTACAAACCTCACATGCTTTTCATAGCGAAGGAGGAAAAGACTGATCTTACTCTTTGGAGGAATAGGTTCCTCAGAGAGTACCTCTCCTGCATACATTTCAAAGAACTACCCAAGTTTCTTAATAATCTTCCTTTAAAGTCTTTACAGAAGAATACTGGAATTTTCAYCCCTTGATATAAACTACATCAAGAAAGACAAATATTACAGATGTTTGAGATTTTTATCATAAAAGTAATGGGATTTCTTCTAGTAATTTCAGCTTTAGCAGAAACAGAAAAAATATTTCAAATTMAGCCAGTTTTTAGGAGAAAATAATAAGTCACCCTGCATTTGGAGTAATTTAGTCTTCAGAAAAGTACACCTTTACGTAGAGAAAACAGACCTCAGCCTCTATTACACAGACTACACACAGAGGACCTGTCCCTCTCATTTACTAAGAGACATAGTTTGTAATTTATGCAGCAGGACACTTCAGGTCTCAGGTTTAGTTAGACAAAGTAGCCCTTGGGACCCCTCCTCCCAAAGAAGAATCTTTTGGTGCCCCTAATCAGAATCCATGCTTACAAGCGGAAAACTGCATCCATCAAAAGCTTGAAAGTTCATCAGAGATAGTAACGGTCCACAAAGACCATCAGAGAGCTGGAGCACCTCTCCTAMAAAGACAGGCTGAGAGAGCTGTGGCTGTTCAGCCTGGAGAAGGCTYTTAGGAGACTTCATTGTGGCCTTCTAGTAACTTAAGGGAGGCTTAGAAAAATGAGCAAGAGTGACCTTATACACTGGCAGACAGTGATTGGGCAAGGGGGAATGGCTCTAATCTGAAAGAAGGAAGGTTTAGATGAGGTATCAAGGAGCAATTCTTTACTCAGARTGGTGAAGCACTGAAACAGGTTGCTCAGAGAATCTCTAGATGCACCATCCCTGAAAGTGTTCATGACCAGGCTGGAGGGAGCTCTGAGAAAYCTGATCTAGWGAAAGSTGTSYYKGACCATGGCARGTGTGTTGGAACTACATGAATCTTTAAGGTCCATTCCAACACAAACCATTCTATGATTCTAATATTGTGCCTGAGTATCTGGGTAAAATGTATCAAAAGAGATTTATTTCCCATCAAACTTATTTATTTGTTCTATGCAAAAATGTAAAGGAATGTGAACTAATGTTTTGAAAGTATAAATCAAATTTTTTTAAAATAGATTTCAGAATGAGAGCTTTCAAAACATTCATTTTAAGAAGATGAAGTCACAYCTGTACATCACAGACACTGCTTCTGGAGTTCCAGGATGAGCAGTAAACACTGCAGTGCAACGAAGGAAATTCTGAACGGATTATCTATTACACACGTGGGATTTCACTTCGTTAACATAAAATGTGATCCAAGAGATAAATCATAGTTAATGAACAGTAAAGGCAGAATCTCCTAAGAAAAGTGGAAATYTACAACTCACTGGAAGTTACATCGTTACAGAGTAACTGTATAAAAGTACAGAATAAACTTTAATGAGATGTTGAAAATATARTCTCATCATAGCAAAGTAAAGTGCACTTCATCTCAGCATAAAAATGTCTTCCCACTGTTAACAACCATAATTTTTTATTAGTATGGGCATCATTCTCTGCCAYTAACTTTAAAATTACCATCTTCCCAGCAGAGGGGTAGAAAGTAGTCTGGCCTTTTTTTTTTTTGCTAAAGAATAAATAATGAATGGATGTTTTCCATTATATGCATCTGACTTTTTATTCAAAATATTAAAATCTAACTCTGAAGTAATTACTTAAAAAAAAATTATAGTGTGGGTTGGGTCTGGTAGAGCATCTCTGATGATAAATCTTCCTTCACAGGGGCACTTATTTTTTGAGTTACTGTTCAACATAAAACTAGAGTGAATACATCTCTAAAATATACTCAATTTAAGCTCTGCATGAGTTCTGTATGTCAAACAGACCTACCAAGAATTGCACTGGAAGCTGACATAAGCTAAAAATTTGTAACCAGCCATAACCCAGGSTGACACATTTGTTAACTTCAGTGTAAACATTAATTAACTTCTACAAAGGCTGATGATGTTGYCTCATTTAGCAAATAAAAAGACTGCTATTGAACAGGTTATCCTTTAAAGTTCAAGAACTATTTATAATTTTTTATTTTCCATGATAATGTATAATTAATAATATATAGTAATATAGCTTGCCAAACCCTTGCTATTATATASAAAGATATTCAGGTGCTACAAGGCCCATGCTGTAGAGCCTTGGGCTKYTTCAAGCTTTTTTTAACTGATACAYACCTCATTAAATTTGTGTGATATGAAACCATGATAAAATACCTACAAAGGGTAGAATATGTTTAAAATACCCAGAAATCATGAAATTGTAAATCTGCATAATTAGTATGATTACAATTATTTTCAAAATGSATTTTCAAAAATTAAATAAAGATTAAAGTAATTAATAAAATGCCTCAAAATAAACAGCCCTGAATGACTGAAGAATTTTAMTGGCTTTATTATGCTTTTCTATATAGTCACGGCATTTCAGTTCAGGGCTATACAGCTTCTCTATTTCTCTGGACACATGATATTGCTTTCCAGGCAYATCACACAGGTGCATGATAGACACATTCCATAAAACTAATGSAGTATTTTGGGCACAGCAGGAAATGTGTCAAAAAGGCAGCCTGAAAGTGTCCTTATTTGCACTGTACAAATGCTCTTATTTTGGAAGGGAGCTATTGCACACATGGCAAACAGTCCATTACACTCTACATCTCCTGTGAACCCTCCCGACATGCTCTAATGGCAAACATCCCAATGAACTGCTTATTCTCTCAGTACCATTATCAGAGATGGATTCAGAGCACAGAACGACATCTCTGCTACGTATACTGCAAGCAACAATGCTACTGATGTGTGAATTTGCATTAGGGCATTTWAGCCAGCCTACTGAACTGAAGAAGATGGCTCTCAACTAAAACGGCAGGGTTTGTTTTCTTTAAAGCATTGCCTTGGGTATGAAGATAATTTTGAAAACAACCAGCTTTGGTAAAAGAGTGCTTGCTGTGCCAGTAGGATTTACATGCACAACTCCTGATCAGGAAATGGTGTATTGTATTTTTGTGACACTAAGTAGTGTGCAAGAAACTGACACTTCAGTTAGTGAATGGAACAGGTAAGCATTCTCCCCATGGCAGAGTGGCAAGTCCCTTCTTTTTCCTGACAGGAAAGTAAATTTTGAATGAAAGAAACTTGACTCTTCATTCCAAGCTTAGGGAAGAGAGAAGAAAGAACAAATCAAAAGAAAAAGCCTCACTGTCTTCCTTTTCAGATTTTTCTGTTCTGCTTTCTCAGGACTCTTCCCTAAACTGTTATGAAATTTTAGTCCTTCTCTGATCATTTTGCATACAGTATGTTAAACACTTAAACAAAATGTAAGGTTCCCACATAACAAATCTGGAACCATCTGAATGCTCTCAGAATGATGCCAAGCACTCTCCATTCCTCAGCAATCCTGTACAGAAGAGGACAAGTGTGGGGTGAACACTGATGATGCTGCTGTGAAAACAGGAAAATAATAATGGAGAAATAAGAAAGAACAAATAAGCAAGATATTGAGTTGACAGAGTACTGGGTGGCAGAAAGTACACACAAATATGTAGTAAAAAGGCAGAAGTACACTGGATCTGAACTTATATGGAGAGGTTTATAAAGCCTGTTTTGTCTTTASAGTAAAATCAGAATAACTGTAATTTATCAAGACTACTTTTAGCTGAATGTGCAAAAAACAATTTGAGGTACACATCTGATAGGCAGGTGTAAAAGGACTAATGTGAAAAGACTCAAGTCATGCCACAAATGAAGATGATAGTACTTCATAGATGATGGATGGATCATCCATCCATCCCTTCCTGCCTCTTTGCTAACTTGAGAAGATAGCACAGAATGACAGGAGGAACAAGAAATTAAAAGTGTGCTATAGAGAACTGAAGAGGATTTTTTACTGTTGTTTAAATAAAAAAGGTATTGATCACTTTTGTTACAGAAACTTTTGCCAGAAATTGAACAGCCTGGGCCTTGCAGTWTAATGACTTGAATTTGCAAGAAAAGGAAGAATTCTCAAATCGTTGACATGCTTTCATGGTAAGGAATAAGATTTTCAAGTCTGATATTTTTCAGAAACCCCTTAGAAAAAGTCCACACATGCACACACACACTTACAKCCACTCCCAGTATCAAWAYAYATTTGCAGGTCACCAGTTTGACTGTTTGGGGACATTCTGTAGCAGGCGAGATGCCAATAAATCTTAGAATGTATTTATTGGCCTAGTAACTTTATGGATAAAATTATCAAATCCCAAACTCTGGCACAACACAGGGACAAAGTCTGACAACTAAACTCAGGATAACAGGAAAAATGATACTGAAACTGATGATCCTGTTAAGGGTATAAAAATGATTAAGGGTGATACAAGTGATACTGTTAAGGGTATTTTACTCTGGATGTTTTAAAAATCATCTAAAAACATTCAAGGTGTAATACTATTCCCAGAAAGATCACTGGGAGCTTAGACACTCATCTGAGCAGTGTCGGACCCTTAGAGTGAGAAAGGTAACATCAGTCAGGACTTACTTGCATGATGTTATGGATACTTTTTACAAGTATTTGCTTAGCTCACAATAGTATCATAAGAACACAAAAGTGCATGAAGTTTCRTATTTTTTATTTTTATCACACAATAGTCACAATATTCTATGTTCTCTGGTGGGAGAAGCAGCAGAAAGCACAGTGTACTTCTCTAAATTTTGAAAGCTGGTAACTCCACATATATTTTTATATAAATAAAAATRTATTTGGCTTTATAAAGGTTTCAGTCACTTGTATTATTTCCAGCATAAACTAACTGAAAAGAAAGGTGAAGGGCTAAGTTTTGAGCATTATCAGCAACCAAGCAGATGATAAATGTACATGTGTGTGCCACGTAGAGAGACGATGATAGCCCAGAAAAGATGGGCTACTGTATCAGCTGTTACAGACTATATTCCTGTCAAATGCTGATAAGCTCTACTYATGCATTGCCTTATTTAGTCAGAGTTCTCTGCTGACACACCAATGCACAGTAACAAGTGCATATGATGATTCCAGTACAGACCTCAGCTATTTCTTTTACTCAGAACATAGCAAATATTAAATGGCTTGGTGTCATTTTCTCTGGCATGCTGAAAAAGTCTTATTTTTTCATTTAAGAATATACTGCCAGTAATAAAACTGCATTCTTAACAGTACTTAATGCAAAACCCAATGCAGACTGAAATAAAATGGTCAGAAAAAAATAGCAGACTTTTTCATAATGGAGATAGTTACTCTGTATTTTGAAGACTAAGGAATTTACTGGAACACATGTGATGTTCCATGAGCCTTTTTTTCAGGAATTACTATTTTAAAAATAAGCACAGRCTTGCAGTTTAGGTCTCTAGAAGTAATTCAGCCTGAAGATAAACATTTTTATGAATTTTTCATTTACATATATAACTGTATACTATTCCTGTGATAGTCAGGATAACTCTTTTTCCAAGTATTTCTAGATACATTTATTCTAAGTGACATGACACATATGAGGAGAGAAGACTTTTATTAGTATTAAAAGGCAACATCTGTTACTTTCAGAACTGTTTCAGTGGCTTCACACTCACAGAACTAGTAGATCAGTCCTGTTTCCTTGRAACTACTTAGTAACAGGCTGCTGTACTACAGTGTCATTTCAGGAAATCATTGTTTTCATTAATAGTACTACTGTCCACGAACTCATCTATTACAAATGTATTTACATCGTAATTGCTACTATAGGAGTAAATTAGCAGAGCATACTGCTAAAGTGTGCATCTCTGAAGTTTTGTCATCATGTTTCACTTACTTGCTAAGTTGTAAAATCAAGTCATCTGTGATGGGTCTTCTAAGTCATTAGCATGAATTAACGAGATTCTGCTGTGTATTATTTCACTGCTACTGCCAGCAGGTCAGCTCTTGAATACATGAGATCCACTCAATGTCACATATTTAACTTCCTTTGGAACAATGACAATAAAGTCTATTAAAACTCCCTCTGTATTGTACAATGCTATTAATCATGTTAGCTAAAGAACTCARTTTTCCTACTTATTTTAGTGGAGGCAATATGGTCTTCAGTGCTGCAGATRAGCACCAGCCCTCATCAGATTTTATCCTTAGAGCAGGCCATCTAGACTAGGCTGTACTTTTTTGGTACGCATGGAGAGTTGGTGCACAAGCTTGACATACAATAAAACCTGTGCTAATACAATCACACACCCCGCAGATCTCTTTCATAGAAACCTAAAGGAGTGCCTTTAGGTACTAAACCTTGTAGYCAGGTCGAGTATTTCTAACATGGTATCCCACCGTAACTCATTTGCTGAGAGGTCACACTGAAGTTTATGTCACGCTCGGGAAGTAAACCCCCATAACCGAGTTCTGCCGTGCAGCAGATCCACCGGATTAACATCCTGCTTGGGGCGTGGGAGCACATGCAGCTCACTAGGCCAACTCACCACAGCCAGGGCTGGCTTTTGGCTGAACAAATACCCGGAGAGAAGCACAGGTGGACGGCCGACTAAATTACTCTGGAAGTAATAGCAGCCCACCCCTGATTGTTATCTTTCCCAGAGCTGCTGCCTCCACCACAAGGCTGGCTGGCTGCCTCTACCAGAATTTCACAGCACATTCCACACCCGCTTCTAAAGATCCTTTGGGAAAAAGCACAGCTGGGAGCCAGCTGTCTGCATGGCTTCAGCACCCTTTTCTCCTATTCTCTGCTGTACTGCACATGCAATAAACCACCTAGCTTTCCCTGCTACTAGGTAAATGATACCTACATCTAGCCAGGGAAGTTTGGCACCACTGTTTAGATGACCTTCCAGAACTGGGGCTGAACAAACAAAGCTGAGGAAAAAAAAATCATGATTGATAAGATGCTTTTACCTGGTCAGCTAGTACATTGAGGACCTATGYGACTCAGAAGAAGCTGTACTGCAAAAAGAAGAAGCAGTAGCYTCTATAATCAGCTATTTCCCCTGCAAACCATATCATCTGTTAGTAATATTTCTTACATGTATGTAAATGCAGAAAGCAGATTCACTAGTGGAGCAATAAACACAAAGCTRTATTCTCAGTTACTTTTCAAAGCAAACCCTCACTCTGATTTCCAGAAATATGGGTTTCCTCAGCAAATGAGTTGACATGTCTTTCAGGATAAGTTCTGTCTGTCACCCCTGCTCATAGTGAGCTGTTGCATACTCACATCTCAGGTTTTGAGGACAGTATGCAGAACAGCATAGCATTCAGCATGAATAACAGCAGACAGAATGTGTGTGACATACGGATTCATTACAGAAGCTTCATTGTTTGCGAAGGGAAAATACCAAATCTCAGAAAGTACTATTAGTTCCATTGAAATTCATAAAAAAATTGATTTTATTTTTTTTTTTAATTAGGAGAAGCAGACAGCATGTTGAGAATGTACAAGTTTCCTGCAGTGGTAACTGAATTGTCTCTGATTATCCCTTCTTGGGCCAGCTGGAACTTCCAGTATCTTGACTTTGGCCTTTCAGCTGCCTGTGACTCCCATAAAATATGCAGCTTACAAAGAGCACTGTTCCATCAGTGATATCCTATCACTGCAACCAGTGGGAGTTTTGCTGTTGATGTCAGCATGGCCAGCATTTCATATTTCACTAGCAGACTATGTAAAGGATAAACWAAAAGCCTTGTTCAGCTCACACTTTTATCCTCCAAACCGATAGGATAAATGGACTATAAGCCATTCGTCTATTCTTTGATTACAAAGGGATATTTTCTCTGCTCCTAAAGAAAGTGACATCACAGGAAATATTTTAATAGTAAGGTGACAGCTTTCAAAATTGACCAATTTTCTCCCTCTATCTACTGAGCAGCAATGAGGAGTTGCTGATCAGAGCATGAAAAGTCAGCTCATTCCTTTGGAATGACAGGCACAGTAAAAACCAGMAAAAAAATCACCTTACATTACTACTACTGTCTCACTATAATTTTATTTCATAACTAACCTCTAGGATTCATAAAATACATTTTAAAGTATCCTTCAGGGTCATGAAAGGGTAGGCTATTTCAACTTATATATAAAAGCCTTTGAATATTTTCATATTAAAATCCCACAACATTACTGCCCTTCTGGTTGTCTATTTTAGATCAATCTATTAAGAAAATTTTCTTACATTAATATTACTAATATACTGCTATGTATGCAAGGATCCCCCCTACCAAAACCTCCCTGCTTTCACTCAGAAAGACCATAATCTGAATCCTGCCAATCTTTCCTTGTTCTTGCTACTGAAGAATGTAGCGGTTTTACTGTAATATGCTCACTCTTGAAATCCCTGCCTTATTCACTAGATTTAACATAATGCTCTTACCAAAGTTTGGGTGTTTTTGTTGTAAAATCTGTGCCTACTTCCTTTGGCATAAATATTACGCCATATTTCAGCAGCAGAAAGGCAGAAAAGACCAATATAATGCCTCCATACCATTCTCTCTAGTGGCTAGAAGCAATTGCTTACATCACATCCATGGGTCGTGGCTCATTATTTCCTTTCGAGAAGAAACTAGAGACATGAAGACTGGAAATGTCTAACTTCTTTCCTGGCAAATTGTGGRGAAAAGTGAGAGAAAAAAAAATACCCAACAAACTTGCTTATTCTTACCAGCACAGCGCTTAGAAAGACAGGATTATTGAACTCAAACAGAACAACAGCCTTCTCAAAAACCCTCACAGGAAATMAATTTTTCATTGCTTCTCTTAGTATTACTGAATATACTTCGCTAATAATTGCATGATCACAAGTAGGCTAGGTTCCATCACTTCAGGAATTTAAAATGCATATGATGAAAAGGCCCTAGAGTCTATATAACTTAAAAGATGAGATGGAACATGTGGAAACAAGTATTYCAGACAGAATGGAGTAAAAGGAAATAGAAGACCAATAGCAATCAGAATCCAATCAGAAACAACTTCTGGTACCATCTTCAGGTCTCTATTTGTACTCTATAAGAAAAATGACTGCAGGTATGAACTCTGAGAAGGATCTGAAAAAGCCTTATATTTYTCCCATTCACTTGTAATGAGAGCACAAAAAACCAGCCCATAAAAAGTTGGAACCCGTTGTTTACACCCTCTCCAAAACACAGTACATAAACAGATTAGCTTTAAGATGATGTTGTACACTGTGGTGACCACAGCTTTTGGCACTGAACAGTAATGTGCCTCTGTCTATAGGCATTGTTTTTGATCAACACTGAACAAGTTAATGGGATATATCAGAGCATTTACACAAAAGGTGCCCAGTTACCTTTCAGGATGTTTTCATGCCCTTTGGCCAGCTGATGATACGTGAGTTTTTTCCCTTACAAGCAAAGTGATTGCTCTGATGGCATCATTTCCTTATTTCACGCATTGAAGTTTTTTTTCTTTTTCATTAAGGCTACACAATAGAAAAACAAACAGCAGGAAAGGATGTAACTGCAAACTAAGGTGACACTTGGTTGACCTTAGGATACAAGCGGGCTTGCCTTGTCACATTCACAAGGAACAAAACTTTTCAGCCTTGTCACAGGGAACCTGACCACAGGCTCCTCTGCAGTACATGATCTTTGTGAAACAGTGAAATACAATACTGGCATCAAAGTTATCTCATCACAAACATTTATGATGAGCATTTCAGTCAGTTATCTACATTTTTAAATTGAGCCTCTTTTTTCTTCATTCACTGGTGCAAAGTGGGTTATAGCATCAACTTAATGCTAGTCTTATTTGTACAAATAMTGCAATAGCAAACTAAAAGATAAACCACTTTTGATCTTTGCAGTAAATTTAGATTAAAATATTGGAAATATTACAAAGATTTAATTAATGTAAGGGAATATTAATAATTTCAGTCTTCTCTCCTTACAGAGGTCTCTGGGATAGATAACTCTAGAAAACCCTTTACCACACCTGATACAGCAAGTGCAGAAAAACTGTGACATTCAGCTTTACTGCAGGTCTGGTTATCAATTTTTCTCTTACATACATAAATAACTTTCTAGAAGAATTACTAATTTCAGAGTACCATGGCCTTCAGCAGGTCATCAGACCTAAATTACTATTCATTTAAAAATAACCCCCTGCCAAAACAAGGAATAAGACTCTATGAAAGTATCAGACATACCACCCCAGAAGGACCAATAAATACAAGAAATATATGGTATAAAAGTAGTATCATTGTGAAATTTTGAAGGGAGCACACTTATCAAAAGCTTTCAGTATACCGTACTTTCAATGTTTTATGCCTTGTGTGAAGAATACCTAAAGGAAAGATACATTGGAAATTCTGAAAGATCTGATGTTAATCAAAAACGTTTTTTCACTTTTTGTGCTGTAAAATGTAGATTTCTAAACYGTACCACAGCATGAGACCAGCAGACAACAGAAATCGGATGGTTATATAATTTGGTGGTTAAGCAAAGATATTTTTAGTGCTTTGCTAATCCATCTAATGCATTTCTTTCCAAGAGAAGAAAATGCATTACACTGATAGCAATAACAGGGTCAAAYCATAAGGATATTGACAAGGAATTTACATTTTCTAGAAAATAAAAAATTATCTCAAATTATTTTAACAGCAACCATTTCTAAGCAAGGCTTATCAGGGATTGGGAATAGGTGACACTTATACGTAAAGTAATTGAAAAGAACCAAAACAAAGAGGGAAACTTTCACAGAAACACGTTCAAACAGGAATCTCTTAATGTAAAACAAGCTGATGACAGCTCAAGACAATCAGTGTAGACAATTTCTGAGTGGCACACAGTTTATGCTAGCTGGGAAGCCTGAAGCAACTTTTTACTTTTTCTGAAAGAGTATTTTTTTCAAAAATGACAGTAAAGAAACCATAAAGGGATACTAACAGAATTTTATAATAGCTTTGAAATTCAAGACTTTCATTTGYTCTCTCAGCTCCTTTTTACTATACTGTTGCTGCATTAATGCTAAATTCTTATTATTATAAGCATCATTATGTTAAATGTTATTACTTATTATTATTATATTAAGTAATACATTTTTTAAATCTTCCAGAGAAAAATATCATTATGAAAACAAAGAAAATGTGCATTTACAGTGCATGTTTTTTGGGATATTAATGGAACTTTGATATTTATTTCCCCTTATATTTTATTTCATATTAATCTTGAGAGAAACAAAGCACGTTTAAACTAAAAATATGGGAATAAGACCACCACAGGACAATCAAAACATTTTTATAAACAGTAAATATTCTTGAAAAGAAGATGAGTTAAATCATCCTTAGTGTAATCTGAAACAAACTGCACTGGAGTTAATGTTAAAAGGTCTTGATCTACTTTAAAGTATCACTTATTAATAGGTGGAAGTGTCAAAGTTGTGTACAAAATGTTTCCACAGCTGACTTGCACTTCAGCAGGCTCAATTTCTGCCTCCTTTGAAACTTTCACTTACAAAGTGAGACAACTCAGTATCAAAGAACAGAGGAAAAGATTCAAAGGTGTGAATTACTTTCACTAATGAAAAGACAATAAATGGTTTCAGTCAGACAGATTATATGAAATGGTTTTAACAGTGAGCATATAAAAGCAGAAAATCCCAGAGGAAACGGTCACCCTAATTCTGCAGAGAATTTCTATGCAAAACCAGAACTATTTTCTTGAATGGAATTACACAGTGCTAGGTTATACATCTGCTCAAACACACATTTTCAYGTACCAGCAAATTCCAGGCAAAACACTTGTCTTTTTCAAACAAAAGTATCTTCTTAAGTATCAATTAGATACACTAAATGCAGAACAGCATTTCTTAAATTTTCAGGGACCTTCAAGGTCCTGCAAGAACAATCAAGCAAGGTTTCTGAAGACAGTTTTCTTAGAGTGACTTATGAAGACACAGTACGTTCTTCAAACCATCAATGAAAAATGTTTTCATTATTACAAAAAACTATTTAAWTATGTAGYGAAATAGMAAATAAATGGGAGAACTTTCATTAWGAAGAAATAAGCTCACATATTTCACAGATCCAACTCTTGTGCAAACCCTACTCAAATACATTTGAGCATCCTACTCAAGTCAACATTTCTGTATTAGAAATGTAATAATATTTTATAATGAAAGGATGCCCATCTGGCTTCATCCTTGCTGGAAACAGCAAAAATCTAGGTGTGCAAGCGTGTGAGACCTCTGAGGGCTTACCTATTTGTACTTTATGGAGACCTTCCTGAAAGAGATCACCAGCGCTTTCACACTGCTCCTTCACCACTAAGCCTGCAGCCAAAGCTCATCATGTTATATAGCATGTTATCTCTCAGCAGTTAACTCACACTTTAACTGCTTTACAGACTTCATGACCACTTTTATAATGTTCTAATCATGAGTGTAAGGAGCAGATGAATTCAAATCAAGTAGCTGTTACATCACAAAGATGGAACTAATGAGTGAACTGTTAAAACCCATATAAAGCGTATTCCGARCAACTAAAATTTGAAGAAAACATCAAATTTAGCAAACTGCTTAGTGAATTTATTCAGAACCACAGTTTTGACTATTTCCTCTCTGCATTCCTTGTTCACAAACCCAGCAAAGCTAAGAACAATCTATTTTAATCTTTCTGCTAAAAAAAGGTTCATCCCCAGAGCTCCAACAATTTTTCCATCAGAAATGCATCRTATTTGTGCATGTCACAGACATAGATACAGACTTTGAGGTGAAAATGCTTGGTGTCCTTTCCTGATAACAAGCAGTCATATAAAGTTTGATTATGAGCAAGTAATATAATTACTTCTTTTGCAGGCAGTCTAAATTTTGAGAGTATAAARTATATACTAATTTTTATCTGTCCTATTTCAGTCTTAAAATCAATTTTTGGAACAGGTATAAACTACATTAGAAAATAAAACTACACTCTTCACTGATAAGGCATATACTATCAAACATTGCTTGGGACTGTAACATCCATTATGATTTTTGTCTCCCAATTCATTATCCATCTGAATACAAAACAATATTTATACATGYAGGCCATGTATACATTTGCACCATGAAGACATTGTGAGTGCTGGGCWACATTAGACATCCCAACACAAGTTAAGTTACACACAAGGAATCTAGCCACCATGGGAAAGAAAGGAAAGCCTCTTCACCAGAACTGTTGACTAATAATTCTACAGATCTTTACAAATTAAACGTGTCTGAATATCAAAAAAAGTCAYCACCTTATCTGTTCTGTTGAYTTTTATGGAAATTATAAATGCCATTCCCACCTTTGTTGCTAATCTGCAATTGCAGATGTACTGTTCTCTGGAGCAGAAAATGGTGTTATGAATGGTAATAAATTTAAAAACATTCCAAAATGTGAACTTGGGCTGGACACACACACACATGCACCAGTTCCTATGAAGTCACTTCAATTCAGTGATCACCAAGACTTCTTGGTCTTCTTTCTTTTCCCTATTGAAGCCAGGTTTTTGACCAGCACCAGGTATGAAACCCTAGCTCCAGATAAGAGCAAACCAGGACTGTGATGCACACCCACACCAACAGTGAGATTCTTTTGAGTATTGTTTGTTTCCACATTTGGATTTTAAGTTCTTTTGCAAAACTACGTGTGACATGATTCAATGCCTTTGTTTATGAAGTAGTCTAAAAATTCAGAGAAAAAAAAAATCTTTGAAATGATTCACCCCAAAGTCAGAAAGGAAAGCTAAAGCAGCAGCCAAATGACCTCTCCCTCTTCTTACATATGCCAGTAAACGAAGGCAAGCATGAAATGGATGTGCTGCGTTATAGCAGCAAGGAAACTAAACAAGCCTTACCTACCAGATTCAGAGTGATAAAAGAGAAGCAGATACCTTTCTTCTTAACGTCCTGGAACAAAAGAGCTGAGAACTCACATATAACCTATTTTATTTTAGCCAGACACTAGAAGGAAATTTCTGGCTTTTAAAGGCACTATCATTTCTCATCATTCTTTTAATGTCATAGGACTGAAGTATAGCATTCCTCACTGAAAACTCTGGAAATAAAGATAAAAAAAAAAAAAAAAAAAAAAGAAAAAAAAAAAAAAAAAAAAAAAAAAAAAAAGGAGAATAAATGTTTAAGTGAATAAAAAATTAATTCAGAAACAATATAATGGGACAGACTAAATGAGTGGTTGTCCCAGATGGGGTTTACCACTGGATTATCCGTAGGGCTCAGGGCTGAGAACCTGTGTCATTCACAAATTGCAAGGAAAAGCTGTGAACAGCTAAGTGGCAGAAATCCTGAATGCCAGTGTCAGAGAAGTCTAAGGGATAACTGCCATGAAGGGCTGCACAAAACTTACTGATCACTCTTTATGGTGAATGAAATTCAATTAAGTGTAAGAGTGTTGWGCAAAGCAGAACCACCCTAACTTTATTTATGAATTAAGTGGCTTTAAGGTGACCTTGGGAATGGGTTCTTGGCATACTCCCTCCATTCAGCAGACCTGGGAATATTAGATCTTGTGACAACAACAGGAATAATCAATAGGTTGTTTCAGATGTTAACCACTTACACAGGCTTGAGGGAGGCAAGCTTGTATGGAGAAATTTATTCCTGGACACTTGCCACAAAGAGACTGTGCCTCTACCTCCACAGACAATGAGAGCAAAGAGATGCAGAAGAACAAAAAAGCAGAAAACAAAGTACAAATAGAGAGGTGCTAAAAGAGCATAGTGAGATAAGCAAAAGAAAGCAAATCAGTGTATGCAAGTAAGCACTGAAGACTGTTAAATACATAAAGCAGAAAAAAGTATTAATCACCAGAAACATGAAGAAAAGTYGTAACATGTATCACTGATCCATTAGTATTCAAACAAACAGCACTACTRACTGAACTACACCAGTTTTGAAAAAAAATAATCAATTATTATTTGGGAAATAGAGAATTAGATCAATGTAGGGGACATGAAATAATCATTTTAATGATTTTTCAGCTGTAGTTGTTCAGTGAGAAACATCCTACTCTGTGGAATACTGACTGACAATGTTACAGTTAGATGATAGCAAGTTTTCTCATCTCTTTGAAGAAATAGGCTGGGAGTGTTTTACATGAGCTGATTTCGTTTTTGAGCAAAACATCAAGTAAATTACTCAAGCTCCAACTAGTACTACTAGACAYATGTATACAGTTGTACTAGATAGAGCAGAAATACAGAATATCTTTCTGGTTTTTATAGCATTAAGTAACATAAGTCTAATGACTTTACAGTTCATACATGACTAACCAGTACAAATGATCCAGATTTTGTTTGTTAAATAGGTATTTATTTCCATCACAGAAACTCTCCTGAAAGTCAGTAGAGACAGACGATATTTGTAGCTTAGCTTTTGAACAATTGTTATAATTCTGACATGCTGTCAAAAAACTAAGGTAAGAATCTACATAACAGTTCATCTTGTGTGGCTACAAAAAAAAATACTAGACCCTTTTGTGTATCTCAGTGTTATTAAAAAAAAAAGCCTTCAAGTTGTCACATACATCTACTGGGCTACCACTACAAAGATCCTCTCTGCTCCTGAATTAAGTATCCTGAAACTGGGAAAAAAATCCTTATCATCTGAATAAAAAAACATTTCAGGAAGTCTGTACAGTAGAAAYAGGCTTTCTTAAAAGTTTTAGAAGCCGTGGTGCAGCATTGTTTCATTTATGCTCTGAAAGCACTGAATATTTTCAATCATGTACTAAGCATCTTGTGATTTTAAATGATTTAGGAAAGCAAGTCTCAAGTAACAATTCTGTGTCTAATACACACACAAGGAAAGACTGGATATACACCAAAAGAGTTTTAAAAAAAAATCCCTATTCAAGTTTATGGCTCCAGGTAGGTATATCTGGATACAGGTAATTTGATAAACAGTTAAATACTTGAGGCTTTTTAAAATTTCAAGCTGAGGGATGGTACCGGACTAATTTTGCATATTTTCAGACATGTAACTTGGTGCAATAAATACCAAGGAAATGGAAAATTCTAGGTAGTGATGTTTATATGAAGTATGTATTTCAAACAGATGCATTATTAAATCCCCAGCAAATAACAGTCCAAGATGATATTCTTTTACAACAAAAGGTTGTTTGTGAAATCTGAGTGAAAATGTGCCCCACTRAAGTTAGTTGGTGTAAGTCCCACAGGATCCGAAGAACATATGCAGAATTGACTTTAAAACTACTATCTATAATAGCTCAAGACCTATTTTAAGTTTTACCACAGCATTTCGTTCGTTATCTTCAAAACTATGCAGCAAAATGATTAAAAGTGATTTTGTTTGGAACCTAAGGCAGTTCTTTGTACTGAAGCAAGCAGTCTTATATAAATACCTTTGGTATTTGTTGGATCCTATTCCTAAACACAATGTTCATATTTCAGCTATAATAAGTAAAGCATCTCCAAGGCGTGTGAGGCACCAGCCTTGCAAATGTCCAGTTTAGTTTCTAGAGTAAACTGAGAGTGGTAGAGTCAGCTAAATCCATCATGGAAAGCTGTGTGTGCCACACATAATTCAATGCCATTTGGAGTGACTRGCTGCTGCCTTCTAGTGTGGACACAAACTGTACTATCACATGCATGTAATTTCAGCTCACCCTAGAAATCAGTTTGTTCAGGTCAAGCTGAGCACACACCAGGCAATGAATCCAACAAAGAAATGGGCAAATGAACCCTTTGGTACTCTTTCTTGAGACTCCCACATGCTTCATACAACCCCATCACGCAGCACAGCATACTGAAGCTTACTCTTAATCAAGTTTATTGAAAAATAAAAGTGGGCTCTTAAGTAACTGCTGTACTGTGGGCACGGGTGCTCTGGGGTGGACAACTGAGCTGGAGATGCTGCCCAGCGACTTGAAGCCAACACTAAGTGTCCAAGCCCAGGCTGGGGCAACACCAGGACAGGATTCAGGGGAAGCTGGAGTTCTCTGGATCATCCTCAGCACTGAACATTACACAAGCCAGCTCCAGGCCACAGGGACAGCACTAGAGAGCAGGAACCCAAGAAAGTCCATGTKGTGGAGGTGGGCTCACTCCCAAACAAAATTTTTATACTGGGTCTCCACTAGCAAGTCAATCCTGCTGCACCTTACTCCTGCATCCACCTCTAACTATTTGAGGCTCCTCTGCAGCCCCACAGAACAAAAAAGCCTGCTCGTGAGACAGGATCACAACCAGAGTTTCAGCAGTTTCTATTAAAAAATAAAGGCTGAAACTTAGCTACAGCATCTGTGGACTTGGACACAAACATGTTAAAAATAAAATTGAGCTGTCTAAAAAAGCTGTTCTGAAAAAGAAATCGCTGCAGAAGATGACAGTTAATCCCCCTTCAGTGCTCCACTTAAAAGGTCTTCCTGACTAGAGGCTTGCTAGTCACTGCTGTCTGAGCACAGACAGCTAATTAACAAGGAGGAATTGCTCCATGTTATTAGTAGCAAGATATTGATTTTACTGTTATTTTGCTCTCGGAGCCAGTCTTTTGCCAGCTTCTTTTCATCTGTTGGGCACTGCCATTTTCCCAGACWGCAAGGTCTCCAGCCAGCATAATTTGTTTGTGTAGTGCCTAACACAAAGGCACCATTATGCTTCACCAGATCTCAGGTGCTCATGTAATGAGAGCCCATTGCAATACTGCTTTTAAGGTGGTCCCAAGCTCTCATGGTGTATCATGACAATACATACACTTCACTTAAAACTCACTCAAAACTTAAAAGTACTTTTAAGTATTTAGCTTCTGTGAAAAAGAGAATTAAAATAATTTAAAATTCTTTAATCTGCTTGTTCTATGACCTGTAAGATCAATGAAATGGAAGAAATACATACATATCTGTGTAGCTGAAGCTAATTATTTCCCTGATACGGAAGCTTTTTATACATCATATGATGTTGCAAACTGCTATCTTTTGAGAAATGCTGCTGCCATATCCAAAACAGCAAGTGGAGTACAAATGCCTCAAAAACCCAAAAGCTAGGTCAGGAGAGCCAATGTAAATTCAGGTTCAGAGAAGCACTGTTTAACCCAAATTTTTTTTTCTTTACTGTGTATTCAAAACTGCCATTTTAGAAAAGGAAAGATTATTAAGAAGGATTTTTAGACATAAAAAGACATCAGGAATATGAAGCAAAACAGTGGTTGGTCTCGTTGAAGACTATGTGGACATCTGTCACAGGTCAAACTACCAGCCAAACCTGTCATAACCAGCAGGGAGCTATGAAGAGGAGTATGGTCTGTTTCCATTTGGCTGAACAAACATTTTGGGAATAAACAATGCAGGAAAAATAGCACACAACTACAAGCTGCATTGAAAAGGAAGGATTTGGATGAAGAGTCAACATTTCCAGCTCTTTGGTTTGACGGCTTCAGGGGTGAGAAAAGGCCTACATAGTGARTTCTTCCACTAATGGAATGGAAATCTACAGTAAGCATACAGAGCTGGTGACATCTGTCCAGTCTGAAACACAGAAGGCCACTGGGCAGTGAGATTATGCCATATGGGCAGAACCACCTTTGTATTACACAGAGAAATCACAGAAGGCACTTCTGGACTTTTTTGTGCAGTAGTAATTGTCAGGAAACAGACAAGACCACCATCCTCAAACTCATCTAAGAAGACACTGCAAGAATGCGACTGTCTSAAGAGTTAATATATTATTAATACATCAGTTTGGTAAAAAATACAATCACAAACCAATATGGTTCTCAAGTGTCAGTGAGACAAAAGTTCTTTCATCTTGAAACTGTACCAATCAGGTCAGCCTAGATCTTAACAACTATTTGAAAYGGGAAGATTTTCCTCAGTGCTGCTCTAGAATCTGTTCCAGATGATCTGGCTCTCAGATAGTTAGAGCTACTGACCCCGGCACTATGACAGTCCCTTAGTTCACACAGTGCCATGGCCTTGCTCCTACTGGTACTCAAAGCAACTCTGAAAACTTGAGAGACAGGAAGGGTCTTGCCATTCTTACTAGGGGAATCCAACACGAATTCAAAGGTGAAGTTAATATTATCTCCATGCCCGACTTGGTGTCAGGTCTCTTGGCCTTTGAATCAGTGCCAGAACAGCTGGTGAAGGGCTACCAAAAAGAGAGAAAACGTGAATCTGCAATCTTGGATGTCTATACTAGTAGTCAYGGGAATGTTTCAGAGAGATTCTCAGCTGAAAAACCAAAGGGAGAGATCGCCCCAGGTCACAGCTGCATTACAACTGATTCCTTCTGCTGCACTTTCAAAAATGTATTTTCAAGAAATAAACATGGTTTTCATGAATTGTTCCAAAAGAAGCAATRTGAACTCTGTCCTTCACCTAAAAATCAAAGGGAAGGAAAAGCAAACAAAACACTTCAGAGACACTTCTTGAAGAGGAAGTGCATACASGTGCCTTGGAATGTAATGGTCTACAGCTTTTTAATAGCCTTATGTAAACTCAAAGTGGTGACTCCCTCTTTCGATCTCACTGCCTCATTTTTTTCAGAATTAGGTCTTATTATATACTGACAGAACATGAATGGGAACCAGTACTTTCTTAAAGTTAGCTATTACTGATCTGCTTTACTAATATGGTATGCTGTCACATAATGCCTTACATATATTTATAGCAGTAACCGAGTATATGCTACCCTTCAGTTACTTACGTGACCAGTTCTCAGAAAGGTCCTTTAACGGTATGCTACATTCTTCATGTTAGTGTCTCAACTACTTTTTGCTATGAGCATTTCATAGATTCAAGCTATCCCACTTAGCCAGTTTTTGGTATTGTCTGTATTCCTTATGACTGTCAGGAAAAGGGCAGTCACTGAGAACACACTAGTGACCACACTAAATTAGGAATCAGTTGYTCAGCTTTAAGAGTAATATGACATCCCCTTTCTAAAATAGTACGAAGATTTTCTTTCATGCACATTTCTGGACTTTTTTTTAATTCAAAGTGTATTTCAAGAAAAGCCTGCGTAAGTAAATTAACTAAAGCCAGCAACAGAGAAACTGCCACAGAAGTTACTGGAAGACAATAAAAATTAAATATCTTTTTAAAGAGCTCTCAAACATTACAATAATAAAACCTATTAAAATGGTCTGTACTGATTTAATTTTTTTCAATTCCATTTCAAASAACTTTGCTTAGGAGTCATTTTTTCTCCACTACCAATACCCATACACTTCTCCCATCTCAAACACTTGGTAAAGGGACAGGGAGGTGACCACTGCTATTTGAAGTGGTGGTTGTATGAGCAGACGAATCGAGGAGAAGCATCCTCCAAAATGAAAGACTCCTCATACAGAACTCTTTTGGCAGAYACTGCCCTGCCAATCAAATCAACAGCCTCTAAGCACATCCTAAACCATTATTTTTATGCCGTTCATACCACAGATAAACAGATGCATCTCAGACAAACAGATGCATCTTAAGATGTCTGTTGTCAAATGGGAAACTTCAGTGAGTTCCAGATGCTATCGAAAAAATCAGCAGTACAATAAGCATAACTGGTGCATGCTTATGGGAAAACATTAAAACTTAACCTCACATCTCTCAAATCATTTACTTATTTCCTCACCATTTTTTTTCCCAGCAGACTGAAAGGCAAGATGCAGCAGCATGGAATTTTATCTTCACAGTATTTTATGGAACTTACACAAACTCTTCACTCAAATCAGCTGAAGTTCTACATTTCACATGTGCAATGCCACTAAAGTCAATGGAGCTACACATGTGAAACTGAAAGGTGAGCAAGTGCTCACTAATGCAAAGTTTTACAACCTTCCATTTGATAACTTACCTYGAAGTTGCAATTTCCACTTTGGTTCTTGCCATGGCAGCTGCTCGCTGTGCACCCTCTATTGCTCTATCCACCTTTTCTCTAGTTTTTGTGTTTCGTATTGGTATAAGTTGCTTTCTTATTCCACGGACCAAAATGTTATTTTTATACTTTCCCTCTTCTTTGGTGCCATCTGGAAACATGGTACATCCATATCCATGCCTCCTGTTATTCAGCCACTCTCCTTCATATTTCATCCCATTTGAACGCTCACTGATACCAAAACCACTGCGCTTATCATTCTTCCATTCACCCATATATGCTTCTGTAGTGGTAGCATCAACGTGGTCTTCCAGAGGGCTATAATCACAGTCACCATCTCCAAAACTAATCGTAGAGTTGGCGTCACTAGAACTAATTCTGCTCATAGCAGCATCGCTCCTGACAGAGCTCCGTTTGCTAGATATCGATGACCTAGATTCCGATTTTCTAAGTTTTATACTACCAAGAAGGGATCCTCTTCTGAATAAGCCTCCTTTTTTCTTAATGCCCATGGCTTCTGCATCACTGTGGAAATTGAGCACAAATCCTCCTCTTGTTCCAGCCGGGCTGTCTGAAGTGACGTCATGCAGAACAGTGCCATTGCTCTGCTCACTGCGAAGTGATGCCAGAGATGTTCGCAGAGGTGAACGGATCACAGTGGCCATGCCATAGGGTACACTCTGACGAACACCATATCCATGTCTCATCCCTCCTGTCCACTGCCCCTGGTAGGTACCTTTTAAAGTAATAAGAAGTTAAATTTAGGAAGCTGTAGAAAACCTAGACCTGTACATCCAATATGCTACATGCATTGATACATTATCAGCTCTGCTTTTGGTAAGAAGAGATGCACATAACATAAACTACTTTTGTTACTTGTTTTCCTTATTAATTATTTTTCCACTAAGCAAATCCTTCACTTTCACAGCTGAACTAATTAATTTTGGCAACTAAGACACAGTAGCTACAGTCATAAGGATTTTTAATGGACCTGTCCAGGGGAAAAAAAAATCTGGAAGAAATTTCTAAAGCAGGACTCCCTCAACGTTTTTTTAAGGTGGACTGATGGGAAGGTGGATAGCAGAAACAGAGACACATTATATGGGAGGGAGAAAGGGCTGGGAGGGAGAGAGGGCTGGGAAACAGGGAGAGAGCTGGACACTCACAGCCCTTGTGTGCTGCTGCTCACAGAAGCAAGTGGAGAAGTAAACATCCTGTTATCCTGGGTTTAAGGTGACTACAGACCTCTTCTTGCCAGGAGCTATTTCACAATGCACTAGATTGTCTTTAGACGGACCTTTAGATCCACTGTCATAAACCTACTGTAAAATTAAATCTTTCAAAATTTTGTGTGGATTTGAGTGGACGAACAAAAGATTCCTTTCTATTTATGAACTCTTCATACCAATACTTTCTGGTATCCCCAGTACATAAACATGCACTGCATTCTGCATTATGTTGTGGCAGAGGGATCAAAAGCATGAATTCTTTAGCCCATTTTTTTGCCTTTCATTTGCTCTGCAGTACGTAAAAAAGGCAAGGCAGTAACAGAATAATGCACAATATTCTAGCAATTATTTAATCATAACCAGTCTTGTAAAAATTTTAAACAGCAATGTAAAGCAGGAACACAACAAATGATATGAAATGTCATATCCATGCAAAGCTGCACTGGAGCCAAACCCCACCTTTATCAGATTACTACAGCAATATTTTCTTGCATTCTCAAAAGACATTTTCATTTTGACACTTGCCAGTGTCTGGTCTCTGAAGGCCATTTCTACCAGAGGCTGCAAAGGAAGGTGGCAGGAATGCCTTAACGAGCAAATATAAGACAACTTGCTTTCTGATACAATTTCACTCTACTTCCCATTAAACTGCTTTAAGCTCCTCAAAATGAAGTCTCTCACCCACCTAGTGTGGGTTCTTTTTTTTTTTTTTTAAGCTACATTGAATCTGAATATTTTTACAGAGGAATAAATATGCAATCTTTATTTTTTTAAAAATTTTGATCTACTTTAATTGAACACATATTAACTACTTAGAAAAATAAATATCAAATGTCAGATTCAGTGATGATTGAATCTCAAAGCAAATGAATCTTGGAGCTTCATCTACAACTGCAGATACTTCACAAACATTTTCAAAAAAATTTATCAATCTCTTTCATATAAACATACTGTTTTGGTTGTGTATGTGTCCACCATTGATCAAGTACTGCATTACCCTTTACCTCCTCTGTTAAGTTGGATTCCAATGTTAACACACAATTAAATTTTTCTAAGTCTGTTTTCTTTATTATGTAATACTAGATAGGTTCYGAAACCTATCTAGTAACTGTTTTGTGTTGGGAGAAAATTCTACCAAGTGGAAGGTTTTTGTTTTAACAGATGGCTGCTGACACAAACAAACAACTTTCTTAGTTTCTTTCTCATTCTCTGTATCCTGGATACCTACTGCTGTACTGGTTGTAAGGGTGCTGAATCTAGGAACATGATTATTTTAAAAAACTCAGCATATGGGGAAGAACAAATAGAAACACAAGCACAAAGCACTGGTATGACATGTTCTCTAAATACTGCAAATATACAGCAACATTCCATTTTATTTGTTCTATTCAACAGAAAATTCCCCAAAATACATTAATATTTTATATGCATAAATTACTTCACTTTGTCCCTAATTATTTCTGTGATATGTAATGATATACTGGAACTAAGAATCTGGCTACTTATTGCTACAGATCAAAACCCTGCTAATATTCCAAACAAGTTAATTTGATTTTGAAATAATAAATCTAAGTCTAATTTTGATTACACCACAATATTAAATTAGAGCAGCAACTCATAATTATAGCTCTCCACGCTGCTATCACAATGCCAGACTTCAAGTACAATCAACCTATTCCAGTACAAAATTGTAAGAAAGTATGAAAGGTCAGAATTTTTGTCTTACTAATATTTTAATAAACATTATATTAATTAATGTAATTCAAASCTCAAACACTTAATTAGTTTAGGATTTGCATTATTCACTACTCTAGAAAGAAGGGAAGTGGTTGCTGCTGTCCATAAGGGCATCAAAACAAGAACAATTGATGTGCTGCTATCCACTAGTCCAATTTTCCTTTCTATTGGGGGAAATATAATCAATGCCAGTTTCTTCTAAAGAGAAAATAGTCAAAAAGGAAATGGAAGATTCATACTAATTCGGCCCTTAAAAAGTATATTTAGGTTGAATATTATGCAGTGTTGCAGGTAACTATTAATCTCTTTTGTCACTACAAATCTATTAAGGGAAAGGTTTCCAATACTAATGCTAAAAAGCCAACTCATTTTCCTTGTTTTTTTTAATTCACATTTTAAAGGAAAAATATTTTAATGCACTTGGAGGGCAGTGTCCAGAATGTGGATAAAAGAGCCTTGTACAATAATTTGACTGACTATATCMGACTTCAACTGCATCACCTTACCCAATAAATTTTAGAAATCTTATAACAAGAAAAACTATGTTAATATTGCACTATAATTAAATACAACTATGTATAAGACATGAGAAAAAAAGCTTTTCCCATATATGAAGATGAAAACATATGCAGTATTTACCTATCTCTCTACATATCTAGACATAAATGTGAATGATATATCAATAAGCCCACCATATTCTCTTTCACCTTATACCACMGTTGACTGTTCAAACCAGTTCCTCTACAGGTCAATTGTTAAAATTTTAAGTAACGCTGTAGTTACTAATCTAATTTAACCATAAATTATTTGACCATAAAACAATAACATTGTTTAGCACCTATTTTTCAAAGGCTAGGCTTGCTATCCTTCGTAATTGTTAAACATTCAGCCACCACTCCTGACCATCCATCTGGTGCTTAATTGGTTCTCTTGAAAAGGCGTTCATATTTTAAGCCTAMCAAATATTAGAAAGTACTTTTTCTTTTCTTTTTGTTGGCAAGTTGCTGAAAGATATAATTTCATAACCTGTTTCCTTAGTTACAGTGTGCCATCCCTTGTAAAACACCCTTGGTACATCTTACAGCTGTAAATGTTGTTGCCCACTTGCAGCTAAAATTTAAAACTACAGTGTGAAAAAAATCTGAGAGGCCAAGGACCCATTTAACTACTCCAATTGCTTTTATCCTTTAATATTCTGTGGTTTAACATATTTGTTGTTACATCAAGATTTTTTACATGCTTTTCTGACTCAAATATTAAGTAGGCATAGACCTAGAAAGAAGACCTTTCAGAAATCAATGAACATACGTGACCTTCGCTTAGGGTGCTTTAGCCCTCTGCGGAATGACAACACGCAATTGGTTTTTGCTGTTGTTGGAAGGACCATAAATAACCAACTTAGACATACTGAAGTTTCAAATTAGGCTACAGTCCCTCCTCCGGTATGTTTTGCATCTTCACACACATTAGMAAAACCTAGGGAGTTTAAAAGAGGCAGAAAAATCCAGATTGCTGCAGGGGACAGACTGATGGGCCACTTAAAGGCCCAGTGTAATCACATGCAATGAATGAAAATATCATGGTTTATAATTCACCATCTTTTCCTCAGAGATTTGACTGAGTGACAATTTTAAGCATCTAAACACAGCATGACATGTATTACTCATGTCGTGAAAAGTGTTGTGTGCAAAAACACTGAGGAACACTGTCAATGCTTATTCTCCTTTCCCTCCTTCAATGATATTTTATAATACCACCAATGCACTTTAGAGCAACATAATGGGGGTGTATTAGAAACAAGAAAAAAGAAAAAAAACTGGCAGCAAAGATGCCTGGACCATAGTGAGTTTGAAGTCAAATTGGCAATTGGCATAGTCAAGAGTTATTTCTCTATGTTGGTATTCTCGGGTAATCATAAAGAGGGAGTTATCATGCAWATGTTTTAAATTATGCTAAAGATACATGTGTAAATCTGGTTTCCTTATAAACTCATTGCAGAYGTTCTTCTGGTGTGCAAATACATCTATTGTTCCCAGAGCATGAAAACAAAAACACATCTGCAAACATCTATGACGTACTGCTCTGCTTCATTCATGAGTACTTTCATTAAAATCAATGGGACTTCACACCCTCTCTTCGTATGAAATGCAACACGCAAAAGACTGGAGTCATGACAACAGATTCCAGCTAACACTGTGAACTGGATCCTTCCTATGCTGTTCCAAGTGTAACTATTATGAGAATTTATCTCCAATTGTAATCAATACTAAGTTACAATTTTTTTAAATCCACCAGAAGCCTAAAGAAAAAAGGACAAAAACGACTCTATTTTGAGAAAATAATTTCCAGAAGATTTACTGGAATGGCAATTTATTTTCCAGAACGAAAAGGAGGGGGAAAAAAAGCCCCTGCTTGTGATTTATTAGCCAAAGCAAATACAGCAGGAATTGAAAATGCATTGCATGATGAAAGTGAAACTGAAATTCTGATCTCTTTCATACTTTGATTTTGGTGGTTCCCCCCCTTATTGTTTTTTTAATCCAAAAGCACGTATCTCAGTTGTCTTTCAATATCAGAACTTTCCACACTAGGAAATAATTTTTTGTTTAGCTACAAATATCTATAAACAAGGGGACAGAAAGGTACAAAACCTACTGTTCATTTCATTTTCAGAAGGAAATAAATCTTACCAAACTCACTACATTTTGTATTTTGGAAAAGAAAAAATTGGAGCCCAACTGTAAATACCTCATCTTCTGCTTAGGACAAAAATACTCATTCTCCTGAAAGTTTGACCAGAGATCTTCTGACAAAATTCCTTTAAGAAACCAACAAAAGTATCAATTGATATCTGACACATGGGTTAGTCCTTTAGTCACATCATGTGAACAGTACCTCTGATTTTGGAAAATTCTGGTTTTTGCATGTTAACTAAACATGCTGCTGGACGCTGAAACAAGCAGCATTTCTGTAAAAAAAATCCCAGCAACTCTCTAGTCTTAAAACTGAGATCCATTTTTTCTCCGCTTACAATGGAACCTGTTTCATTGTTCCAAGCTGAAGAGCAACTCCAGAGAAGTCGCAGGTGGCACTTCCACAGATGCCAATGATATTACAGCACCAAAGGCTGAATTAAAGAGTATCAGGCTTATTTGTGGCGCAGAGCATTAAGTGACAGAGGTGCAAGAACTATGAGCACTCAAGTAAGCTCCAGTCCTCAGTGACCTCAGTGAACCCCGACTTCTTGACCGCTCCCGACCGGAGCAGGAGGGCGGATCGCCGGCCCCTCCGCCAGCTCAGCCCCGGGACATCTGCTTTGCCGGGGGAAGGGTGTGAGAGGCAGAYCTGTGAAACTGCACTACACACCTGGTACTTTCAGCAGGATGCTTCAGACTATCCCGTATTTTGGTAATAACCGGAGTTATTACATGAGGATGAACCCAAGTTTCATTGATTTTACGCAAGCTGCGTACCCACTCCGTTAGCTCCATCCTCCTGTTTACAAGCCGAGCGCACGAGTGCATAAAGCCATCCGTGCCTGCACATCAGCGCGGCACAAGAGCTCTATTATAACAAGTTCTTGCCGTTTCCACACGAACGCGTCGCGCAGGGGGCGAGSTGCCGGAGCTCGCCCGCTCCCCGAGCCAGGCGCGGCCGCCCGGCCATCGCTACAGCGGGCAGGGAGCCCGGCAGCCGCCTCGGCGGGGAGAAAGGAAAGCCGTCTGCAGGCGGCCGTAATGCGGATTTCTACCAGCTGGCCGGGAGAAAGCGCCCAGCCCGGGCAGCTCAGCGCGCTCGGAGCGCAGCCGGGGCCGGGCGGCTCCTCACGGAGCGGGGCGGGGCAGGCGCCAGGCACCTGTGGCGCTTCCCGGCCGCCAGCGGGGCCTCGRGGGCGCCGAGGGATCGGCGCCGGGAAGGGCGCCCGGCCGCGGGCAGAGGAAGGAGAAGAGCCCCCGGTGCGAGGGCGGCGATGAGGGCGCGGGGGTGGAAGGAGGGGCCGTTCCCGCGGCGCGCCCACGCAGGCGCGCGCCCCCCCACCCCCCGTGCCCGCCCC
>NW_026623264.1:3000204-3062043 GCF_030028575.1 Malurus melanocephalus
CGGCGCCGCCGCGCGCGGGGCGCCCCCCGCCGGCGCCCACCTCCGTCCCCGTAGGTCTCCACGCCGTATCCGTCCTGCAGCCCGTTGCTCCAGGTGCCCTCGTAGCGGGCCGGCGTGCTGAGGCTCTGCCGCACCCCGTAGCGCCCCTTGAAACCGTGGGACCACTCGCCGCGGTACATCCACCTGCCCTTCGTCTCCACGCCCAGCCCGTGGCGCTTGCCCTGCGCCCAGTAGCCCAGGTAGGTGTTGCCGCTGGGCCAGGTGTAGCCGCCCGCCACCTCGAAGCCGTGGGACCAGGAGCCGGCATACTCGCCCTGCCCCTTGGGCCCGGTGCAAATGCCGTGCCCGTGGGCTTTCCCGTCCTCCCAGCCGCCGCAGTAGGTGCCGCCATCGTCGAAGTCGAACCGGCCGCCCGTCATCCAGGGCAGCGGGGCGAGCGCGGCGCCGCCGCCGCCTCCCGCCCGCCTTCCGCTCCCTTCCCTACTGCTCCTGCCTCGCGTTCCCTTCCCGCCCGCCGCCCGACCGACAGCCCCGGCGCTCCCCGCGACTGCGAGCGCTCCGCCGGCTGGCCGCCCGCGCCCAGCCCAGCCGCAGCCCCGCGGCGGCGAGAGGCGCCCGCCCCCCGCTCCTCCCCGCCCGCCCCTCCGCTCCCGCCCGGGCCCGCCCCCGGTGTGGCCGCGCCGCTGCCGCGGGGCAGGTGCGCGCTCCTGGGCCGGGCTGGGCTGCGCCCGCGGCCGCTGCTCCTAGGTGCGGTCGTCCTCCGGATCCACCGGACGAAGGCGGCTGCTCCCGGGGAGGTCTCCGTGTGCCTCCTGCTCCCGGGAAAACGTGCCCCCCGCTGGTCGGGGACGCGCGCGGCCCGGGGCGGGGCGTGCCGGGAGCGCGCAAGCCGGGCCGGGGCCCCCGCGGTGGCCGGGGGGCGGTGGTGGCTCCGTGCCCTGCCCTGCCCTGCCTCGCCTCAGCGCTGCCCGCCCCTCGCGTTCCCGAGCAGGTTGCCGCTACACCTGCTAGCACCTGCAACAAGTAGGCAAAAAGAGAGGGCTTCCGAGGTCTACTAGTTTTGGTTTGGTTCTTTTTGATTTCTTTATTTTTTACTTGCCCTGAGCTTGAAGACGAGTTTTAAATTGAAATTGTGCTTGAAGAGCACAGCCGAGTTGTGTTTTGTCCCTTTTCCAAGTCACATGTGGAGCCCACCWAGTTCCACGGGTTGAGAAGTACGGGGCAAAAAGAACGTGAGTGCTATCGAGGCCTTTCAGGGACAGCACTGCTGGGAACTTCATTAGGAGCTTCTCATTATACCGTCAGCTCCGCGGTTATCAGGCGACTGAACAGCACTAAATCCTGCCAAGTACTCCTTTGCCAGATATTTGATAATCAGATAAAAATTATAAGGGCAAATTACAGGAGAAACACGCAAGCGTAAAAACAGCAGAGAGGATAGCGGGGAAAGGATTGAATACTGTTGTCACAGCATCTTAGGTTTTTGTTCTTTTGCAGTTACACACCAAGACTGGAACAAAGTGTAAAAAAAAAAAAAAGTTCTTTGTTAGAAGCATAAATCATATTTATTGATCATGAGTACTATCGACACAGATGATTTGGAAAAGTGGGGAAATAGMAATGGCTATGTTAGTAGTGATRAATAAAAGCAGAAATAYAATTGCAAATGAAAGATTTGGATAYAAATCATTAGACGTTGAAAGAGTTAGGCTTCAAAAATCGGCTAAATTCACCTGAGATATAAGCAGTTTTGACTTAAACTTAAATGAAAGTATTGCACACACTAAACATACCCATATAACTTGAACAGATTTTCAAACTTTGTGCTTCACAGCACACTCTTCTGTGTGTACATTTTTATGCCACATTTGTACRGTTTAGTGCCGAAATATTTCTGGTCTTCCCATAGGAGCATTGGGCATCATAACTGAGACTGTTGTCTCATCACAGTGTGTGCTTCAAAGCCTTCTTTCTGTGCCAGTAAGGATTTCTAGTTGTGCTGGAGCATGTGGAGGTAGAAGACTCTGCACACACATTTGAACATGTACATACAAAGAAAAACTAAGGCACAATCAAAGACTTGTGCCTTGTTCATGAGAAGATAGAGAAGCTTTCAATGCCCATTTGAGTCCAGAAGATGTTGTTCCATAGTTTTGGAGTGTAGAAAACCAGACAAAAACGTTATTTCTGTAGCACAGACATGCAGTTTTCATGTGCTGTTGGACAGGGCTACAATGTGTGCTGAAGTTAAGGACTGAGACCTTCACTGCAATGTGATATTTTTTGAAAACTGTTATTGAGAATGGAGGGGAAGTCTGAAAATKTTGCAGTGGGTAGGATTGCTGAAAAAGATGTAGTGCAGTATTCTCTGAATATTGCTGGAGCTTWTTGGGTTTTATGCCTAAAATGTCTTGCATTTCTTCCTCAAGAMAAAGATTGGAAACAATCGTGGTGATGACACGTATGCTTGGAGGAGTTTACTATTTTCACTCTAATAATTTTTTTCCTGTTTACTTTCTTCTGAAGGAAGATAAAGCCCTGTCATGTTTAAACAGAATTACAGAAGATTGAAATACTTTATATGGGTGYGGGGGACTACCTGTTGGAAATCAGCATGCATAATAGCTGATATTGGTATACAATTAACTAGTTATTCATGTTGCCTGTACATAACTGCATGTTATTGTATGACCAGATTTTTATGAAGCACATAAAGACAACGAGGAATTGTCCTGGTTGAACTGGAGCTGCTGAGCACTGGGTGTGTCTGTTGTRGGACAAAGTGTTGCTTTACAAGGTGTGTCTGGATGCTGTGTGCACAASTGAGGTTTAAAGCCAGTATTGCCTTGGAGAACACTCCTGTGCCCTGTGCACAGCTGGGACACAGCCAGTGCTGAGGGGAGGAGAGATGGGGTGTGAAGACAGGTTAGCAAATCCACACATTGCTGCTGCAACTYGCCAGTGCAAGAGGTGCATTGATGAGGGAATGGGAGATTTGCCCAGCTCATCTGTAGATTTGAGCTGTTTCTTTGAAGAACAAGCTTTGTCCCTCTGTCTGATGGCCTARACAATAATCACAGTTGTGCAAGTCCTTTGCCAAGCTGGATGTCACTTTTGGCTCAGTATTGGGGAATAACTGGATTTTCTGTTGTAAAGACCTGGGTAATTGCAAGGTCAGTACAGTAACACACCCTGATGTGTGTGTGTTACTGTACTGTTACTTTGCAATGAATTGTTTATGCCTAAAGCTGTTGATGTAATGTCTGTTATAGTATCCCAAACCTATAGGAAATTGGGGCTGCCTTAAGTTTTTACATCTGTACAGTAGAAGATGTTGTACGAGTGCATAATCAAACAGGCATCTGCCTATTAGTCCTTTGTTTTATCCCCTTGATTAAAATTTTCCAGGTTTTAATACTAGATTAGCTGAACCAATAAGATGGGATGGGCCAGARACAAACAGTGAAAATTTTAGGAAGGAATCTTATTATTTTTCTTCTGTTATCACATGTGTGTCAGTGCATTCTTTTTTAGTGACCTGCAAATGATGCTAAAATCAGTGGTAATTTTGCATGTAGTTGATATTTCCAGGTGTACTCATTTAAATGAGGTAATCAATTTAAATGAACTTGATGCTTGATGACAAGATGAATTCATCAYTGCCAGCCTTCTCTTATTATCTTTTCAGCGGGGGATATATTTTAATAGATGTGAGAATAGAAATGCTTTGCAGAGAACTCTTAGCATCACTTAGTCAGGTCTTGATGCTGTAAGAAGCCACAGGTGTCTCATTGCTGATGTTGTAGATTTTTTTTTTGGTGTTGTTAGTTTTTGTTGGGTTTTTTTTTGGGTTTTTTTTTTTTTTCCTGACAGATTTTACATTGACAAATCTCAACTTCATTTCATGCCACTTCATATTTGCTTCTGGCCATAGTGTAAGTAACGCTCATATTCAATCTTTAGCATGTATGTGTTAAATACCTTGAACCCACAGATTTTGCTTTCATTCCTTCTTCCCAAAATTAAGTTAAAAATTATTCTACYACTCCATAGATGCAGGAAGTAAGCAGTTTTAACTATGTGAATGAGTTTATCTCTTTTGTCCAAAGTTAATGGAATTACTTCCACTACATTTTTAATTTRCATTACAAGARTTYTTTCCTGAAATCTTTCATGTATGTAACACTCAGAAAATACAAGGGCCAGGTGCAGTTTATTTATCATTTACAAAAAAGTCATCACAGCACTAGGTCTGATGACACTATATGTATGCAAAACATGAATGCCTGATGACAAAGTATGTATGCAAAAACTGTGCTGCAGGGTTATATTAAAAAGGTCCTTGCTATAGGGATGGTAGATGCTGCMGGTGAAGATACACCAACTCCAGAGATTAAATATTAACTGGATACAAAACTGCTGAGTTTAAACTACTAGTCTATAGATATCTGATGCATGAATAAAAATTAGGCACATTTATTCTTACTCTTAAAAGCCTGATTCAGCAGGGAATTACTTTAAGTACTTTAGTAATCCCATTTACTTCAGTGGGACTACACATGAGCTTTAAATTAAACATCTGCAAGATATCTGTGCTCAAATAAAGCAMAGCTCCAAAGACTGTTTTCAAGTGTTTTGCAGAATGGAGGCAGGATGCTTCACTGATGAGCTCCCTGTGCTGCACACGTTGTATTGGAGGAGTTCACACACAGGACTGCTATGTGGGAAATAGAATACAAAAGCCACAGTATAGAAATTTCAAAGGCAAATAGGTCTTTCTTGGCTCCATAGGAACAGCCTCAAYTTTTATGCCAATTTTTATGTCTGGAGTCTATATTAAAGTTTTTAAACATGATTCTGTGTAACTTTAACACAAATTATGTTGTCTGACTCCTATAACAGGAACATACCACTTTTTCCTTATACACTGTAAATCCACATAAGTTAGTGTAAATACTGAAACAGTAATTCTAGATGACTTTTTTTTCCCCAAAAAAATTGCTATAATATTTGAGCAATGTTGTCTTTTGTTTTGAATCTACTCTCATAGCTGTGTTGATAAGTGTCAGTTCTGCCTCACAGTTGAAGCTGGGATGTAGCCAGTAAAACAGTATGTTTCATTCCAGAGATACTGTGCTTATTCAGTGAATGCAGTTATTATTTTCGTTGCAAAAGTGCTGATAAAGCTTAAACAAAACAAAAATACAGATCCTTTTCTAACTTGAAAACAAGATGAGTATGTTCTGTACCCAGACTTCTATTTTCAGCATTGTTCCAAGCAACTGAATTAGATTTTAAATAAAAATGCAGGTTTTTTTGTTTTTGTTTTTTTTTTTTTTTTTTAAGGAAATGCAGCATTTATGTTGAACACCTTTGTCTCTGAAGTGATTTTAACAGTGACAGAACTCTCTACACAAACATATATTGTATGCTGGAATTATTTTTTTAATGTGTAAAGATATTACAATATTTTATAATAGTGGAAAAAAAGTAAGATATTGTTTCTGGATCTTGTCAACATTTAGATTTGTGTTGTTAGTTGTTTTGGGTTTTATTTATATATCTCTATAGAACAAAAATGAGTAGATCACTGTATCTTAGTCCATTTAAAAAGAAAAAAAACCTAACTCCAAATGTGTTTGATTTTTTGACATTTGATTTGAAGAAGTGTCATATCAATGATTACCCTAAATTAGCATTCAAATTATATAGGTGGAAAATACCTAGAAAATCAGATTTATCCCCAGCAAATTTTTTTGTAAATGGTGATTGGAATTCTGCAACTGTGGTAGTTCAAGTCTTGCGTCCTTGGGRAGAATGGGAAAGGTTTGTGGATTTCCTCTTTGTAGCAAATTCCCACTTCTGAAGATGGCTTGTCTAGTCTTGCTTGAGCCTTTTTCTTTAGCCTAAGGAGGTTCTCTGTTTCGTTATTTGCTTGTAGACATCATGATTGTCACAATTGCTGTTGCCTGGGCTTTCTCCAATTATGTAGTTGCTGAAGTCCGATTTCAAACACAAAATATACAATTTGGCTAATATTTTGTCACATTAAAGTATCATAGTTCTGTGTGACTCCCAAATGACATTATTCTTTTACACTGGTGCCAGGAATCAGCAGTATGATGATTCTGATYTCCTCCACACAACAAGATGATGTGTAAAAACTTGTTTTCAGTTTGTGATCTGCTGTTGTCCTAATCCCTTCCCACAGAATATTGTTTAACTAGTTGCTTCCCACTTTGTATTAGTGAAGCTGAGTTTCACTCAGCAGGTTTTCACTAGCATACTCTTTTTGCCCCYTTAAGATTATGTTCCCAAGTTAAATTAATTTTGAATTTTAATCCCACATTGCAGATCCTTACAGGTTTTTAACAGTTTGCACATTTGCATATGCAATAACTGAACTCTTCCAAAGATAAAAGTTATCCATGAAAGTATTGAATATTAAAGTATTTGATATAAATTTAGCATTTCATACATCCTTCAGGCTTGGGACTTAATAATTAATAATCATAAGTAACTATAAACAATGTGTAGTCTCTCACAGCTTTGCTTAGATCGTGTTTAATAARTATCAGCAGCTTTGCTGAAGTCAAAATGCATAATGTCTCTTTCAGTGAAGGCTGAAACAAAAAAGCTTTTAGCACTTTGGTTTATCTCACTGGTGYGGCTGAAAGCTTTTCCTCCCCACTGAGCAGCAGTACAGCCCTTCGCTTCRCTGTCCTCCTCCTTCTGTGGGGCTGTCTCAGTTTCCTTTTCTAAGACTCACYCTGTGATTTGGCCGTTCTGATTTTGCCCCTACATACTTGCACTCTTCCCTAAAATTCATCCTTYAGTAATCTGACCTACTTTTCACTTGCGTATGCTTCCTTCTAGTGTTTCAGGATCATTGAAGGGCTCTCAACTAAGTCAATTTTATCCCATGATACTCATTTTCCCTTTACAYTGAGGTAGTTTGTGTTTATGCCCTTCACATTATTTTCACATTATACTTACAGATTGCTCTCTTTGGAGATTATAATAAAATAAAACGTAGTAGAGAGCAAATCTTAAGTTTGTGGTTTTTACAGGGCAGTCTTGGCTGACACTGGCTTGAGATGTTCTCATACCTCCAGCCCTCTCTGCTGCCAGCACAACTGTTTCTTCAGTGAGCTGTGATTTGGATCAGGGAACCAATCCAGCTTAAAAATAATCCAGCAAAAAGATTTATTTTTATTTTGCTCTTAAAGCTGAATCCTCTGCTCTGTTGCAGAGCATGTATACAAACAATTGCCCTAATGCAATTGAAAGCATACAGAAAAGCTGGCAGCTTTACTGTTCACCTTTTTTGTTTGTAATTCCATTCTCTTTTTCTAGGAATTACAAATAGTATTTTTCCCATAATCTTTCACCCAAGTTGCCCTCAGTCTTGCTCTTTCGGTCAGTTTACCCCATGCTGATTAAAAAGAAGAGATATTCCAGATTAGATGTAGTCACTTAYCTGCTCAGTAACAAAACTTTTTTCTGTGTAACAGCCTTCCAGTACCTAAGGGAAATCTATAAGAAATATGGAGACTACTTAGAAGAGTATGTAGTGATATGCCAAGGGGGAATAGCTTCAAAGAGAGGTTTAGATTAGAYATAAGGAAGAAYTCCTTTACTGTGAGTGTGGTGAGGTACTGAAACAGGTTGCCCAGAGAAGATGTGGATGCCCCATCCCTAGAAATGGTTCAAGTCCAGGTTGGAAAGGGTTCTGAGCAATCTGRTGGAAGGTGTTGCTGCCCATGGCAGGGGTGTTGGAACTAGGTGATCTTTGAGGTCCTTTCCAAYCCAAGCCATTCTATGAWTCTATACTGTAATGATCCTGTGCTTCCTTCCCARCAGGTCCTTTGGTTGTTGAAGTCCCCTAGGTTCACCCTGTTCTGTGCTTTGAAGAACTATCAGCAGCACCCAAAGCTCTTGAGTCCTGCATTTTCATGTCCTACAGACTTTCCAGTTGCCTGAGGAGGATTAAAAGCCAATTGAAGCTTTTCTAAATGTTTGGAGGATTTGTATTAACTCTCACATCAGGTAAGAATTGGGGTTGTTTARTATTTATTTGTTAGTGATCTCTCTTCTTCCTGGATGTGTATTTTGTGGCTTTGCTTTTAAGTTGTAGGAATGACATTCTTTTGAGATATTAATTCCTCTGGTAATTTTCATGTAAATTAGCTAGTGAATTAAATAATTTTCATACATGCTGCTTTAATACCATAGGAAAAAGAAGTCCAGCAGCCTTCCTGCTGACCATGAGGTTATTTTTCTGAATTCCTCTATTGAGAACCACTTATATCTTCCCCAAAATCTAGGCCTTTTGCCATGCTTTAGGCCAYTTATTAATTGAAAATCCTCCTTTATTAGTTAGCTTTTTCATCACCAGTGATTATAGACATTCTCAGAGCTCTGGTAAAGAGAATTCCTTCATCATGCTGACAGCTCTGCAGTGTTTCTGCCTCATGTGACTCCAGTGAAGGACACTGGAGCTCTGCAGGTCACACAGGAGACCTTTGCAATGGTGAGTGCACCTCAAAGAAGGCACCCATCCCAAATTTCATAGGCGTCACACCTCTTCAGCCATTCCCTAGAGCTTGCAATTCCTTATGATCTGCATTGATTTTATCAGACAGAATCTGTCAGGTGTAGGGATGAGTCCATATATCTGTCTGCATTCATACCTAATTTTCTCTTAACATGGGATGTGTCTTGTGAATTTCTTTGGGTTTTTTTCTTATAAAAATGAAAATGTCTTCTTTTTTTTAATTGAATGGTGATAAATTAATGTAAAATAGCAATTAGATGTGATATTTCTAATTTTAAAAGACATTTTGATGGTCTTGGCTGATGTCACAGTCCAGTTTTGTTGTCCTGGATCAGAACAAATGCTGTTGCATTTCACCAGTGAATTAGTGTTGGTGCTTCTTATACTTCAGATAATTGGTTCTTCTGAGTGAATCCATTTGTGAAATTAACTGAAAATCTTTGTCATTCTAAATATGCCCATGTTTGGGGTTTGTTGGTGGGTTTTTTGTTTTTTTTTGTTTTTTTTTTGTTTTTTTTTTCTGTGTATGATGGAGAGAACAAGGCAAATGCTACCAGAGATGGAAAAGCTGAGGGTTTTGCCATTTGATGCTGAATGTAATACGGATATTTTATGCACAGTATAGTCTTTTGAGCTRTGTTTCCATTAACAAAGTCTGCAGTAGAGGAATTGAGCTTCAGAGGACATTACCATAGGGCTAAGCAGGCTGCACTGCAAAGACCATTAATAGAAAGCCACTCCCTCAATCTGCTTAAACTTTGGTGAGGATAATGCGGCTTACTCTAACTGATTTTTGATAAAACAGTAAAAGACAAACAGATGCTTGTTATGCCTGAGGTGAGAAGTGCAYCCGATGGATAAATTTCTTCTGCTTCTGCATGAATATTTGTCCCAGGGAAGAAAATTGTTCTCACCACAGCTAATATGCAAGTCAAACACCTTAAAGTATTTTGGTATTTAAGTTAATATGAAAGAATATAGCAAGAGTTAGTGCATCATAATCAGCCTAACCAATGAATTAAACCTCCCAGCTGGTATGAGATTTCATTTATTCTTTATTTGCTTCTCTTCTGTTGCCTTTTTGAGTGCTCATAACGTAATGATGTTTTTATATGATGAAGAAACCTGCTCACTTTGTGGATTACAGTAGCAGCCCCCTCTGCATCTTGAAAACTGGATTTCTTAGCAAATGCACTTACTGTAATAGCACATTGCTGCAAAGCAGTTTTCTGTTTGTCCACTGACATTTATCTTGAAGATTAGATTCTGCATTTTGGAAGACACAGCCACCAGTGCAGAATTTTAAATGTGTCTCTCTGTGTTGTGCAGGTGCAATACAGTTTTTGTGCTCTTRTTTTGGTGAATTCACATGACTTTGTGTTTGCAGCTCTGCATGTGAGTAAGTTATGTATATCTGTGTATGTGTTTCAGGCAAGTACATAATAGACATTGGACAAATTAGTATTTGCAGTATTTTTTCCCTAAAAAAACTGTATGATTGGGAGAATTTCAAGCCTCAGTTTTTGTTTGAAAGTACTATTTTCTTTTTTTTTTTTTTTTCTCAGTAGAAACCACTGCATTCTAGGTGTGGAGTCTACACCAGGTTTCATAGTGCTTTTTTTATCAAAATATCATCCTTTAGTAACTGCAGTTGTCATAGTAAATAAAATCCTTTAATGTAGAGTTTTATGATCTTGTACAAAGGATCCTTTATGAAAAGTATCCACTATTTGAGTTTTTGTAAACCAACTTTACTTTGTATAGTTGGAATTTAATCTAATATTTCTGCAGAATATAAAAATATCTCTTCACTGAAAGTGTCTGCTGTAATCATGGAGCATATGTTTTCTAATAATACAGGGTATTTGAAAAACAGTTATGTGATGTTCTCTTATGTCTGAATGCATAATAAATGTAATTGACTTACAGAATAATAATTTGTATTTAATTAGACATTTATTTATCACTAAATCTTTCACTTGTAGGCATGCCTGAAATCACCTGTGCTATTAAGTCCATTGTGTTGATCACCCTAGTTCATGTTTTGGGTTGTTAATTTTAAAATTTGCCATTAACCTGCAGGGTGTTTGGTTATGTTAGGTAAAAACTGTTTTTTCAGCTGATTTGAGAAGTAAAATTAATGTTGAAATTCCCTTATTTCATATGATAACATTGCAAAAATTTTKTTAATTCACCCACAGTTATCTGTCTGCTATTTTTGCTTATAATTTCTGCCATGAAATTTGAAATTTAATGGTAAAACTTGAAAACAAAAATTTAAWAAAGCTGGAGGACTGGTTCTGTGATACAACGTGCTAAAGTTAGAAGCTGGGAGCTGCAGTTTTGTTTTTACGTGTAAAGGGATATGCTTTTGGTTTTRTGTAAGTTTGAGACTGCAGTTTTTGTCCAAAAAAACTTTAAATTATATTTTGTTTTTTACCAGCTGGTTGCATATTTGCAAAATTGAGCCAAATGAAATATAAAAGAAATGCCAGCCAGTTTTGAAAATTCATTATGTCAGAAAACCTAAAATTTCGGTATCCAGAAAGGGAATGAATCTGGCACTATGCAACTTTGTGATTCTTCAGTTTTAGTGCTGAAAATTTAATTCTATAGGCTTAAGAGAAGAAAAAAAAAAAGATGATCTTTTCTGTGCCATTTGGTATCAGTGGCATATTTCTAGATTAAAGAAAATTAATATTGGCAAAACGACAACACTTGAAGTGTGAAAAATGTGCATGTGATTTTAATATGAATTTTTTTTTGTTGTTTTTCATTTGTTTGGGCTTTTTCTCCTTCCTCTTACAAAGTCTAGCACAGATCTTATGCTAGGTTGGGTTTAATCAGCGATTGGAAGTGCCTGGCTCATTCTGCTGGCTATCGAGTGAATTTCACTTTGTAAACTGTTTGCCTAAATTTGGAAGATGTGATTCTACCTGCACAATTGCTTTAACAAATGTAGTATTTCGTCCTTACCCCTCCCCCGCCCCCGCCAACTTTCACAATTTTTTGGAGACACAGCTGCTGTCCACATTTGGAGGTGTTGGGAGGAACTGGAGTTACTGTGTTGCCACCATCCTGACTTAAGAGTTCATTTATGGGGACAAATAAACTTGTGCCCCCATAATAATTTGAATTATTTTATGAGGTAATACTTCTCTTTATCTTCGTGGTTTTGTTTTTTCCAAATGGAACCTAAAATCGGACCTACCTAGAGTATAAAACGTTTAACATGATAATTGAAATAAGACTATGCATGTGTTCATGAAGTTGTTAAAATGGTAGTCTTCAATATGGAAGTACGCTTGCCACCAGTAAATTTTGTTTTATTTCATCCTGTCATGCTGGGAGTGAGTGTTGAAAGAYGAACAGGCAAGTGTTGCTCAGCCAGAGGGGAGAAGCACGTCATCCAGCCCCCAGAATAGCATCGGCAGTAAATACGGTCATGCTGTTCTTCCCCGAGATAGACCCAGATCACATTCGTWGCACCCACCAGGTCTGCTGCTTACCAGACGTTCAGGGCCTTTGATGAAACATTTACAAATGCAGCTGCAGTTCAGAGGGATCTTCTGCCAGCACTGAAGTAGCTGACATCAAGAAAACGGGAGGAAACGGGATCACAAGCCATGGAGTTCAAACAAAATGCAGTTTAGGGAGAATACAAATTTAACCACAGTATTAAAACACTGCTCCAAAATATGAACTGTGTACTTGTTAGATTCCTTTTTCATGTTAGCTTATGTTTTCTAGTGACTTGGAACTGCTAAAGAATGGAGCTTTTGTAGAGGAGGAAAGGTGAACTGAAAAACAGSTCTTGGTTTAGCTGTCTTGGGTCACACTCAATGTCAAAACTGGAATTAAAATATATTGTAAAGTGAAATCAGAGGGAAGCTGAGATTGAATTTTCTTTTCCAGTTGCAGTTATTTCTCACTTTGTGCCATACATTGAAATGAAGTAAGATAGCCCTGAAGGTCTCTTTCAGTGGCCTATCTAGCATGGTAGTGGGGAAATTTTAATTATTCAAGGCCAAGAAAAAAACCCTGTTAATTTCTTCATCTTGAAAAGAKAGATTATCCCTCTGGGCTGAAAGAATGTTCTCACTTTCTTGTCTCCCAAAGCTCTGTTCATACTGATCCATGTTACAACTTCTATGCTTTTATAATGTTTGTATTTTGCTCTGAGGACTGTAACACACAGGTCAAATTCTGCCTTTATGTTCTGCCCGCTGGACTTAACAGGAATTACACCAAGTCACTGCGTCTTCCTCCAGCCCCCCCAACACTTTGCACATCTCAGTAAAATTTGAAAAGCTCGTTTCAGCTTCTGCAGCTTCTCTCCTCTGGCTTTGCCCCCGCACCGGTGCATTAGCTCGGGTGTTAGTGGAAAGGGTTTGTTATTTCAGACACATACCATCGCCTGCTGCCCTCACTTCTCCCCTGCACTCACACAGGGCACAGAGACAACTTCATACTTTCATTTGTATCAGTTACACACACGGGATTTAAATTCATCCCTTTCTCTGTATAGTACTTCCCCCCCACCCCCCGCTCTCTCCAGATAACTCAGTAAWTGCTAAATAGAAAGTATTACTGCCTTCAGCTGGCACTAATGTCCTGTCTCTGGTTTTCTTAAGAAAATCTCATTGGGATTTCTTTAAATGTGACAGGGGAAGTGTGTTTTCAGAGCAATAGYTCTGGTATTTGTTCCCTATTTGTGAGTGACGTTATGCAGTGGAGAAAAAAATCATGCCAGCCTGTTTCAGTCAGTGCCAAAAGAACATAGACAGTGATTCAGTGCCCAGATCTATTGCTGCCCTAAACTGTATCTTGTCCTATTTTTACTTTCACAAATGAGGGTCTTGCTTATGGGAGGAGTTAGGTGAATGTTGCGTTTGCATGTTATTTGATATTGAATTTAACCAGCTGTTTTAGTCTCCTTTTATTTCAAGCAATAAAAACTAATTAGTTTTCAAAATTCAGTAAATGTGCAGTAAATTGATGTATTATAATTGACCACTGCAATTTCCTTTTTGCTTCTGCTGTACTATAATTTGAAAAGACATTGCAGTACTGATGCATATATTATGTGATTTAGATTGGGGGAAAAAGATGTTAGCATCAAAGGGAAAATATTCCACCCACACTCATGGCACCCCTCCATGGGCACTTGTGAGCTGAGATATCCAGACAGCARCCACAATTTTCCTGTGGTGGTGTGGAGCCCATGGTGGCTCAGGACAGAACAGCCTCCATCCCTGCTGCTGTGCTGGTGCAGAGTGCTCTGRGACAGAGGGTGACCTAAGCTTTTCAAAGCACTTTTTAAAAATTTCTGTCTAACACTGACATCTGACTATCTCATGAAGGGAGATTTCAGGTAGGCTRATTGAAATATTTTGGCTTTTATTGTTTAGGTATTAGCCCAGTTYGCACAAATGTAATGAGCAAACAGGAAGAGTGATGGCTGAAGAAAAAAGGATTTCCTTATTTAAAAGAGAACTGTATTTCTGTGTTGTCTCAATTATTAATATTATTAATGTTGTTAAAATAAATGGCTCTTCCTTAGTGGCCCCTATTTTTTACTTGTCAGTGACAAGGGRTGGAAGCACATGATTATGCTTTAAAGTGTCTTAAAGCTGTTTTTCTGAGCACTTTGCTGGAAAAAGATTAAATGCTTAAACTTATTTACAAATTAACTTACCAAAATGTTCACARTGTTTCTAATAGAAAGTGTAACAAGATTTTTGGAAATTTTTGAAAATTATTGAACTTTTGTTTTTTTWCAGGGATGGAAAGGATCTGCTTTCTATAATTTTTCAGGAAAGATTTTTAAAACTGTTTTCCAGTCGAAGAAAATACTGCATGAGACTTTTACTAGGTCAAAGATGAGCACTCTGGTTTTGGCCACAAGCAGTAGCTGGAAGGTACTAATATTTCTAACATTTGTTGTTTGTGTTGTGGTAATTTATGAATTGTAATGGGCAACCAAAAGCCAATGTGCCAGACAATGTGCAAGTGCCGTGCAAACAAGATGTCATCACTGTTAGATTAAAGCCAGTATAAAAATCAATACCTGGATGCTATGCACAGAGGTACAGGGCACAGGAGAATTTTTTAATAAAGTTTTCACTCTTGCAGGTTACTTGTCTAAGTGAATGTGAAGGAAGATGAAGCATGTGAAGTGATGATACAGAATTGTTCATAAAAGCTCCCTAATGGTCCAAATTTGTGAGCCAGCATATTAGACGTGTACAAAGGGACAACAAACATGGGCAAGTATAAAAATCTCCATATTATAAATATTTTTGATTTGGCTGATATGTTAGATTTTATAGTAAATATGCTATTTATATAGAAGCTTGAGGAGTGATAGACTGGATAAACTTTATTGTTAATACCTAGATTTTTAGGTTTAAAAACTAAAAAACTGCACTTTTTTCACCTTATGTAAATATRTTAAATATCTTTCTGTGAGTAATTTAAAAGCCTAATATTTCAGGAAAATTAATTCCAATCATCAAAATTTTTGAGGTTTATACATCATTAGAACAATTTTTTTATATTGCAATTACTAATAACTATTTTGAAATAAGCTTACTATAAAAATTCTAAGAATTTTATATGAAAAAATTAATTACTAAGCAGTATTTCTGAAGTATTTACATATGAAAGTCATGCATGGAACAGGAATAYTATAGTATTTAGGGAAAACTTGGCAGAATTTTGTGGTAAAATCCCTGAAGAAAACCTACTAAGTTAAGTAACTCCAAAAGTTGCTAAATAAATTTTATTGTAAGTTGATTTTGTTGGATGTGAAATGGTAACTAATTATATTTCTTGATAACATGAATCAGCTATCTAGAATTACCATCCCTCCGTGGTTTTACATGCAGTTAAATTAGGGCACAGATAGTCTCAGCTATGATTATCAAGACGTAATATTGCTCTCATTCTTTCTAAATAGTTGCATATCTATTTTTTTAGTCATGTTAAAGAAAGTTCWTCATTTTATTAAGGTTTACCTGTGTACCTGTATTCAATGCTAGGTTCTTTTGACTCATATCATCACCAGTAAAGCAGCATCTACCCGTGGAATTTAGTCAGTAACCACTGATGATAGAAGGTCCAGAACAGAACCTGTCTTTCCTTTCCCCATGAGTATTAACTCCTGCTACATTGTCAATTAGGCCAGTTCTGCACTTGGAATTGAACCAATGCATCTGTTAATGATGCATACACAGAATCCAGCTACTTTTCAGCTATAATGGCTCTGGCTGCAAAGAAAAAAAAGGCTGGGTTTTTTTTCTCCTGTAATCTAATCAAATTTGGGTTTCAATAAGCACAATGAATTGATCTGGTAAGAAAAAAATAGTGTTTTAACTTGCATCAATCTCTTTAATACATCTGGCCTAGATGTTTCTTGTCAGTATCATTGAGTGAAAGGTGAAGTAAACAAGAAAACTGGTTACCAGAATACTGATTTCCAGATCTTTGACCCAATTTAAATAACTGTTTATCAAATTGATTTTTGTACTGTTTATTTATTCGTATTAGCTGTAAATTTACTTTCTTTCCATGATGTAAAAATATGTGCAATAAAAAAACTTGTAGAGGGGTGTGCACATATACATATATTTTTGTAAATATGTATAGAATGCAAAAAAGGCTCAAGAGAGGCGATGCAGAGAAAGAAGGTAAGAACATCAGTGCAGTAGGAAAAATGATTTATCACACAGAGCTAGGGGTCTGCTCGAAGCCACAAAATGCCAAGATGCCAGTCAGATTTGCATTTGYGCTGCTTGTGTATTCATGCCACTTACACATTAAATGTGTCTTTAAGGAGACTTTTATTTCAGGTGTATAAAGCCTTGTGTAAATGCACATCGAAGTTTTTCAAGATGTGGTGAGCTTTTTCATAATCTGGCCCTTCTGCTTGCTTTTCTGTGAGCAGGAGAAGGTAGAGGGCCAAACACAGGTGGATGGATAGGTGCTYGTCTTGAAGAGAAAGGAATCGTCCCTTTCTCTTAATCTCTGAAGAAGAAATGTCCTTTGCACCTTATTTTGGAAAAGGGAGGCCTCGTGTGGTCAGGCATGGGAACAGCCCTGTCGGGCTGGGCAATCCCGGCCACAGGCGCTCCCTCCTTCAGCTGGAGCAGGGCTATAAACATGGGCATCCGAGTGGTATTTATCACAGAATCATAGAATGGCCTAGATTGGAAGGGACCTCAAARATCATCCAGTTCCAACACCCCTTCCATGGGCAGGGACACYTTCCACCAGAGCARSTGGCTYGGAGCCCCATCCAACCTGGCCTTGAACATTTCTAGGGATAGGGAGTCCACAGCTTCTCTGGGTAACCTGTTCCACTGCCTCACCACYCACRCAATAAATRATTTCTTCCTAATRTCTAACCTAAACCTACTTTCTTKCCATCYGAAGCCATTCCYCTTTGTCCTGTCACTATGTGCTCTTGTRTGAAGTCCCTSTTAGTCTTTCCTGTAGGCTCCCTTCAGGTACTGGMARGCCACAATTTGGTAAYTTGTAAGCCTTCTTTYTTCCAGARTGAACAATCCCAATTCTCCTAGCCTTTTCTCATAGAAAAATTACTCCATCCCACTATTCATCTGGTCCTATGCACCTGCTCCAGCAAGTCAATGTCCTTCCTGTATTTCATAGCAATATGAATGGCTACGTTAGGAAGAAGTATATGAACAGGTCTGAAGGAAGACTGAAGGAAGAAATACTTTTCTCACTGGTCCTTTTTTCCTTTATTGKGTTATAAGATAGATACATTTCATTGCCTTTCTAGACATCTAAACCAGGTAACAAACACAGAAGTCCATATGTGATATTTAATTAGCTGAACCAAGAGAAACAGAGTAGTGATCTGTGTGGTAATTGACAAAACGACAACATTTTCATTTAAAGGCAAAATTAAGGAAAAAAAGCAAAACAGTAACCATGTAAACTGAAAAAAAAAAAAAAAAAAGACTAGTTCTTTACCTGGAGTCAAGGTAAGATCTAGCCATGAGGAACAGCTCTACAGCAGCCTCAGCAGGGACCTGTGAGAATATCCATGTATCAGTGTAAAGCCCTTGTGCATGAGAAGGTATTCCAGCACTCTTACCTTACACATGTATCTTAAAGAGAAGTAAATCCAGCTGTAATGTACTTATAAGACTGTGTTCTTACTGTCAGTTCTAAGCATATTCTCCAACTTTTTGAAGAATAACAAATTCAATTTTCCCAAATGTGGGATTTACCATCAGTAACACTGATGGGATTTGTCAGAAGCCTCTCATGATGCATAACGTTCTGAAGAGGTTATTTTGGCTTGCGACTCTAGCAGGGTGTAGTGTCTGAGGAAGGCAGGGGGCTGCCATTGTGCCCACTCCCATGACCAGTACAAGGCTGGAAGCTGGCTTTTTGTTTCTTCCTTTTTTATTTGTAAGATTTATCTCTTGTCTCTTTCAGCGACTTAAATCCACTCACTTGCTTAACATTAGTCAAAATTTCCTTTMAACTTGAATGCACYTGTTGGGATACAGCTCTCAACATCRTAGGTTCAGGTCTTTGCAATACAAATGCTGGGGTTTGTCTGTTATATAGAAATGGCACATGGGATTGAGCTGTCAGGGTTGCCTGCAGTAGTCACCTTTATTGGGAATTGCGTGGTTAGAAAGGACAATATTGTGTACTCCATAATTGCAGTTTCTCACTTTGCTAAAATCTGCCCGCTGCTGCTGACAGTGTCTAATGTATGTACTATCAGCAATCRTGTCTTCTAAAGTATCTCCAGTGTAAGGCAGGGAGGAGGCATTTCCTGATGATGTAAGCCATCGTTATCAAATGCTTTTCAGAAAGGACTTTGCTTCACAAAGGGAAAATGAAAACAGCCTGCAAAATTGATCAATTTCATAATTTTGTCTAGGAAAAAACCAAGTAATTAAGAAACGTTCTCGAGATTGAAGGAAYACATCTGGAGGCAAAAGAAGTTATTCGAAAGCTTTGTTCTTCCTTGCTATGGCTTATTTTGCAATAGAGGCTCTATGCCCACAGGGTCCAATTCAGGATGACATATGGTAATTAATTTTTTTTTCTGCCCCAAGCGCATGTTGCCAATGTCCCCGAAATTCATATTGGAAGCACTGGTTAAAAAAAAAAAAAAAACCAAACCAAAAAAACAAACCCCAAACAAATAAATATAAAAGGTAAAATCCTGCCATGTGACCTTSTCTACTCGCGCATCCATCTTCCTGCGCTTCCCCAGGGGATGCTGCAGACGTCTTTGCAGGCCGTTTCCCCTTCGGAAGGGCTGTGCTCCAAGCAGTGAGGGTGGGGGGAGGACGGGGGTGTCCCCGCATCCCCCGGGCATCCCCCGCGGTTCATTTCCGAGAGCGGATCGGCGCGGGGCGAGCACCGATCTGCCTGCTGCCCCGCCCGGCGCCGCGGGCCGAGCCGAGCCGAGCCGAGCCGAGCCGAGCCGAGCCGAGCCGAGCCGAGCCGAGCCGAGCCGAGCCGAGCCCAGCCGAGCCGAGCCGGGCATGGCGCCGCTGGTGCTGTACCACTGGACGCAGTCCTTCTCCTCGCAGAAGGTGAGGGGAGGGCGGGGGCGCGGGGCGGCGGCCTGAGGGCCCCGGATCGCCGCCTCCCGCCGTGCCCGCAGCCCCTGCGCGGCCTGGGGCCGGGTCGGGAGGGATGGAGGCAGGGGGGATGGAGGGGAGCGGCCGTGGGTGCGCCGAGGCGGCGCCGGGAGGGGCCCGGGGATGCTGCCCGAGTGACCGCGGCCGTGCCGTTCCAGGTGCGGCTGGCGATCGCCGAGAAGGCGCTCAAATGCGAGGAGCACGATGTGAACCTGCCGCTGAGCGAGCACAACGAGCCGTGGTTCATGCGCTTAAGTTCCTCTGGAGAAGTACCCGTCCTGATCCATGGGGAAAACATCATTTGTGAGGCAACGCAGATTATTGATTACCTTGAAGCGACGTTTGTAGATGGTAATCCCACAGGCGTTTCAGCATGTGGTTCTTGCCCTCACCCCGTAGTTGCAGCAATGTGGGGGCCGCTCTGTGTCACTGCAGGACTTTTCCGTTCGGGGCAGAAAATGTTTATAGCCTCACAAGTCAATGGGCTCTCCTAACAGTAGTGTGGGTTGAAAACACGTCCCTCTAAAATGAATTGAAGGCCTTCCAGCACCTTCACAACCTTTTAAAGTAAAACCTACCATTGCCCTTAGCCTTTCAGGAGGGATGGAGAGCCCAGGAATGCTGGCAGCACTGTGCTGCACTAACCCTGTCGTGACACTGCYATGAAAAATAACATACTGAGCAAAGAGCTGTACAACTGCCTTTGYTGAGCAGATTCTCTGTGAGATAAGAAGAAACATGCTTAATTCCAGAATAATCTTCTGTCCAACAAGGGAAATRGAATGGGCAGATTAGTTTTTGAGCCAAAATAGAGTGAAAAGGTAAAAGARTAGGAAGAGAAACCTTGGAAGTGATCATGTGCAGGCTTTTGAAGTTCTTTGTGCCTGTACTGATTAAAAAAAACGACAAAAAACTGCCTCAACTTTTAAAGGAAATGCAGAGCTGTATTTTGTATACATGTGAAGATGGCAGCATTTTGTATTTCAGGGATTTAGTGCTGTGAGTTCTAAGGATGCAGAAAACTTCACTGTTGAGTGAACATAATTTGTGCTGTCTTTTATTCAAAAAGGGCATTGGGGCCCAGGTAGATCGAGGTTAGGGTAAAACTCAGCGATGATGTGCGGGAATAATTCCAGTCATGCTTTGAGAAGGATTCCTGTACTGTAATTTTTAGGTCATTGCAGCAGTAATAGTGTTTCAGCCATAACAATTTCCTGAAATCTCAGCTGTGCCCAAGTGTGAGAGCATTATAGCCGTTGTATGTCACAGTCACCCATTCCTAGATGTACATAACAGAGCTGAGCCTGGTTTTCTGATTTGAAAGCCTCTTAAATATGTGTTTGTGCGGGTTGCTGCGTAGAATTTGGAATCATAAAAACATGTTAAAATGAAGTACAAATATACATTTCTCTGAGCTGCAATAACRCTGTTGAGTTATGCTGGGGGAGAGGTGAAGCTTTCTTGACTGWGGCTGTGTTACCTGTCCCAGCTGGACATAACTGAATGAACTTGGGTCAATTACATGGTTCTTCTTCTCTTAACTTTATTTTAAACTTTTGTTTTGCAGAGGAAGTACCAAGATTAATGCCAGAAGAGGGGAGCATGTATTACCCAAGGGTGCAACACTATAGAGAGCTTTTAGACTCCTTGCCTATGGATGCCTACACACATGGTTGCATCCTGCACCCCGAGCTAACAGTGGACTCCATGATTCCAGCCTATGCCACCAGCAGAATCCGTAGTATGTACTGGTGTAGCTCTGCATGTCTWTAAGTTAATAGGTTGCTGCATTACATTCATCTTCTTTCTGAAGTCCCCCTTAAACACAAAATATTGATCACAGTTTACAAATTTTAGTTGCAGTCCCTGATGATTTGTGCATGTACTTTTTTTTGATTGTGTAGTCTGTTGTGATTTGAAAATGGGAAAGAGGAAGTCTTATTTTTGAKTTGTTTGTGGAGGTAATTTTTATACCATGGCAAACTTTTAATGAATTCCTTTATGTTTCCTTCCCCTTCCTTACAAATAACTAAGTAGCTCTAGGACAAGGATCAACTCTTGACAGCACAGCTGGATGATGATTCCCTGTTTACAATTCTGTTCTGAGATCTCTGATTTTTTTTGTCAGTATCAGTGGTTTATATAGTGTTGCTTCTTTTTGTATGATGTTTTAGAATGCTCCATAGAACAAAGTCAAATATTGCAGACTCTTTGAAATGTGACACAACTATACTTTTAGTAAGTGCAYGATATTGTACAAGGTCATACTGTATTAGAGAAATCATATTTCCAACAAAACGTCTTATCCTTCTCTTTAAAATTTTTGTAAGTCAGTTCTCTTATTAGCCACACTGTTGTCAGAAGTGCAGGCAGGCAGTTAATTTTCCATATAGTTGCATGAGTGATGTTACTGAAGTAACACAGACTCATAGGATCATAAAATCRTAGAATGGCATGGGTTGGRAGGGACCTTAAAGATCATCCAATGCCATAGGCAGGGATACCTTCCACTAGACCAGRCTGTTCCAAGYYCAATCCAGCCTAGCCTCGGACACTTCCAGGAATAGGGAGTCCACAGCTTTTCTGGGCAATCTGTTTCTCACCACCCTCACAGTAAAGAATTTCTTCTTCATAGCTAATCTAAATCTACCTCCTTCAGCTTAAAGCCACTCCCCCTTGTCCAAGAGCATGAATTTTTCTCTTACATCAGTGCATTGTCTGGTTTTGTTTTTTTTCTCAAATGCGAATGCTAACTGTTTGTTGGACAATTGTGCTTTACTCATAGGCCTTGTGGATGGTTTTTCTGTTTTCCCATGGTAATAATCATTGCTTTTATTACCCTTCACTTTACAACATTGTCTTCTGGGTGGATGTATTCTTCCCCTCTAGTTTCTAGTTCATATAAGTTGTTCTCAGTTTGCACATGTTCATACTGGTAGAGCTAAAATTATTGCTCGTTTGAATTGGGATGTTTTCGTATCTTTTTATGCTTAAAGCATAGCATAAATTTTTTGATTGGAAGCATTTTTTTTGAAAARCCTGTGGATGTTTCTTAACAGTTCCTTTGCATGTTCAAACTTCTCCTGGATGGTTTAGTTTTCAGCTTGAAATGCTAGGTTTTTTTCAGACTGCTAGATGTAATAAGGCATGAGCCATGTGTATAATATTTATGCATACCAAATCCAAGTGAGTAATTAATTGCATATGAAAGATTTTAGTTGTATGATTACATCCTTCAATTTCTTCATATACTGTATTGAAGGATGGCTTTCACAGTTATTTTGAAATGAATATGCAAAATAGTGAGTTCATTATTCTCTAGGAAGAATTTTTATCMGTTTCATTTATACAACTTAATTGTAACTAAACTTATTTATACAAGTGAGAGAGGTGATTCATGCTCTAATTATTCTTTTGTTCTCAGCTTATTATTAGAAATACTTACTTTTAGAAGATTTATTATTCATTGTCTTTTGATATTCTAGGTCTGTAAGTGTTGCATTTTCAAACAAAGCCCCATTTTAAGGAAAAGGCTATACACATGTAGAAATCAGTAAAATAAACTTTCCACATAATTCGTTCTTTAAGTCATGTAATGAATGTTCTTCTTGGACATCAYGTAGTTCTTAATGAACATTTCCAAAAGGATCACAGACTTTGTCATCATATTTTAGCTAAATGAAAACAACTTGGCTCCATATTCAGTGGCATTTAGGCTTTTGCTGTAAAATTACGCATGTGACCTACAGTGATCTTCAAAAAATCTCAGCGTAGGCCTACCAGCACTTCCACTGGTAGACTGCAAACTGATGAGCTGAAGATGTGATGGATCAATTTAAAAAGTAGTTAAGTTTTCCAAAACATGATGTATTTAAATCCTTACTTGGTGCAGATACTGTATTGAAGTAGCACTTACAATTTCTTTGGTTTGATACTTGTACACAGACAATTAATCAGTTCCTGTGGATTGTATTATGAGTGTGTTTGGATAGCTAATATTTGTCATTCCTTTTTTGTTTGCTTTGGTTTTTGGTTTTGGTTTGTTTGTTTTTTTTTTAATCAGGCCAAATAAGTAACACAGAATCAGAATTGAAGAAACTTGCGGAACAAAATCCAGACCTTCAGGATGCCTATATCGCAAAACAGAAACGCCTTAAGGTAAGAAACCTCTTTGTATTGGGTCCTTTATTATGAGCTTGTCAGTGCTAGATTTTCTGGTCACAATATAAACATTTGTTTCACCTGTCATTACCAGTAATGTCATGCAGKGGTTTAACCCTTCAAGGCATGAAGCAGTCTGTCCTCAGATCAGCTACACACTACAAGTGTGTGCTGAAGTGCTGGACCGGTCCCCCTGACTTCAAAGGTGAGTACATGTCAGTGCCAGTGTAGGGCTATTGAGCACTCTGCAGGGTGAGGCAAGCCTTCATATCTGGCACCTCTAAAGTTTTTCATCTGTTTACTGAATTGTCACCAGKATCTATGTAGTATCCAGCTGACTATGTGGACATAATAATCACATTTTATAAATAAACACTGTAGTATCCTAAGTATAAGCTTCTCTGATAAAAGTATAAACTCTATGATTATTAAAACACTAATCTGTATGTCTATTTAGTCGAAACTACTGGATCATGATAATATAAAATACCTAAAGAAAATACTGGATGAACTGGAAAAAGTTTTGGATCAAGTTGAGACTGAATTACAGCGGCGAAATGAAGAAACACCAGGTGAGGAACCATTCTTGCTATATCATGTTAACATATCTGTTTGAAGATACTGAGTAAACTTGTTGACAGCACCATTATAAAACTATTTTAAATGTGTCAGATTTGATACTTTCAGTATATATTGATCCATACATCGTGGAAGGGATCAATACGGTTTTAACTATTAGCTTACTTTACTGTCAGTGAGTTCTCCCTGTCTTACGATCACTGTGCTTGATCACATTTTCAGCAAAACGAGCATAATTACCTGCACAATTTTTTAGTATTTTATCAACAAAATCAGAAAAAATTTGACTACAGAATATTGATGTTACAGGGGAAGGCCTTGGTTCACTGTAATGATCACAACCTTAATGTTTAACACAGGCTTACGATAATCTTGTGCAAATACTTGGCTGGTATTTGTGGTATATGCAGAATTAGCAATCTGGATAATTGCTGTTCCATCACCCTGTTGGAAAGCAGTCCTGCTTACCTGCCTCCACCCAAATGAAAATCAAYGTTTTCACAGAATCACAGAATCATCAAGGTTGAAAGAGACTTTCAAGATCATCAAATCTGACAGTCAACCCAGCACCATGATAATCACCCTTAAACCATATCCCACTGTCCACTGGGCAGTTTATTCCAATGCCTGAYCACTGTTTCAGTGAAAAGCATTTCTAGTATCTAATCTGAACCTTCTCTAGCGCAGCATAAGSCCRTTTCCTCTCATCCTGTTAGATAGGCATGGTCCAAATACTGAGTCCTGGGGAACCCCACTAGTGACCAGTTACCACCTGGATGTAACTGCATTCACCACCTCTCTTTTGAGCCTGGACATTCAGCCAGCATTTCATCCCATGAAGAGTGTACCCATCACAGCCAGTTTCTCCAGGAGAATGCGCTGGGAGACAGATCAAAGGCTTTACATATGTTTAGATAGACAATATCCACAGCCTTCCTCTCATCCATTAAGTGGGTCACTGGTCATGGAAGGAGGTCAGGTTGGTCAAACAAAACCTGCCTTTTGTAAACTCACGCTGGCTGGGCCTGTTCTCCWGGTTGTCCTGCACATGCYGTATAGTGACCCTCAGGATGATCTGCTCCATGACCTTTCCCASTACTGAGGTCAAGCTGACAGGTCTGTAGTTTCCTGGATCCTCCTTCTGACCCGTTTTGTAGATAAGTATTACATTTGCTAATTTCCAGGCAACAGGAACTTCTCCAGTTTACCAGGACTGCTGGTAAATGATTGGCAAGTTTTTGACAGCTCCCTTCTTACTCTTGGGCACATCCCATCTTGTTCCATATGCTTGTGGGTGTCTAACTGGCATAACAGGTCACCAACCATTTCCTCCTGGTTTGTGGGGGCTTCACACAGCTCCCCATCACKAACTTCCAGCTCTGGGGGCCTGAGCACTWCTGGTTTTKKTATTAAAGASTGAGGCAAAGAAGGYATTAAGTACTTCAGCCTTTCCCTCATTCCCTGACACTGTTTCCCCCTGCGTCCAGCAAAGGATGGAGACTCCTTAGCCTTCCTTTTGCTGTCAATGTATTTATAGAAACTGTTTTTGTTGTCTTTAACTACAGTACCCAAATTTAAGTTCCAGTCTGGCTTTGTTTCTGATTTYCTCCTGCATAATGTCATGACATCTTTGTAGCTACCCTACTTCTTCCAGAGTGAGACAGTCTTGTTTACCCTGAGTTCCAGGCTAACCTTCCTTGTTTAACCAAGCCAGTCTTTTTCCAGTATATTCCAGGGTCTAATCGATATATATATATTCCAGTATATACAGCCTGCTCCTGTACCTTTGAGAATTCCTCCTTAAAACTTGCCCATCCTTCCTGTACTACTTTGCCCTTCAGGACTGACTCCCAAGGGACTCTGCCAATCAATCTCCTAAGCAGTCCAAAGTGCCTGGAGGAGATCCAAGGGGCARTTCTGYTGGTATCTCTCYTTACTTCAYCCAGARCTGAAAACTCCATCATTTCATGSTTKCTGTGCCCMAGATGGTCCCTGAYCACCGCGTCAYCCATGGGTCCTTCTCTGTTCACAAATAATAGGTCTAGCAGGGCACCATCCCTGGRAGGCTCACTTACCAGTGGAGAGGAAGTTCTCTTCCACACACCCCAGAAACCTCCTAGATTGCCTTCTCTCCACTGTGTTGTATTTTCAGCAGGCATCTGGCAGGCTGAAGTCCCCCACAAGWACAAGGGCTGGAAATTAAGAGACTTTTGCCAACCTCCTGTAGAATGAATCGTTGCCTCTTCACAGTGGCTAGCAGGTCTGTAACACACTCCTACGAGGACATCTGCCCACTTACCTTCCCCCTGATCTATACCCACAGGCACTTAACCTTGTCAGCATCCTAAATTCAGTTTAAATGGAATTAGCTTCTGCTTATTCACAGCATGGTTCAACTCCCAGTGGTGCTAGTAGGAGTCCTTTCCCTGACTTCACTGGGAACTGCATGAAGCATCAGTCAATATCAACTACATCTGCTCAAATCAATAACTTTTTGCATTTAGCACTATAAATAGCTGTTGTAATAATTATCAGTTRCTATCACAACTGTAGATTTGAAGCAGCAGTTGAAAATCCAGATTAAGTTTTCTACTGATTCAACAGTGAAAGAGTCACAGAAAATATTTTAACTCCTGAAGGATGGAAGGATTTTTTTCAGCAAACTACATCTGCCACCATTTTCAGCAGCCTCTTTCCTTTCTCTGCTAAGTTGCCTTTCCAAGGAGTCAACTGATACAGTATTGATTAGCTTATGAAAACTGCTGGGATCACAGGATTTTGTAAAGCATAGGGCTGTTGCCTCTTGGAATTTTGTCTGAGGTATTCCAGCTTTTGAAGTTTGTGATCTGTGCTTCTCCAGGTCCTGGTTAAACTCAGAACTTATCCTTCTCTTGCTACTGCGTGAATTACTCATTGAATTACTGCTGCTGCCACTGCGGGCATCTTTCTTTCACACAGGATAGATTCACTGGTCTTTTCCATCATCTCAATGCACTGGATAAATCCCCAGGTATCCCTTCAGCAAGCTAGGATACACTACTTTTCTGCCGAGGCCTTTCTTCCAGATTTGCATAACCAGTCAGAATGGACTGGTACCAGCTTTGTACCAAGCTGCTGCTTTTCTGGTGGCAGATGTGTTGGAAAGGAGATTGCCAAACTTCCCTGTTTCCAGAGAGCTGTTGCTGGGTGTTCGTGCCAGTACTTTTGCATGCCTGCTGTGTGGGACGAACTGCAAAAGTTACAAATGAGAAGGGAACAGCACAGTCCTCCCTATTCTAGATCTAGGCTAGAGCAGAGTACTTGTGCTGGCAGCTATGATAGCTGTGCTGGCTATCAAGTTTCATATCCTGGGTTTCAAAAGCTCTTGGTGTGGTCAGTACAGGTCAGCCCTTTTAGGTGGTGGTGGTTCAGATCACTAACAGCAAAGTCTGATGCCGCCTTGCACTGCCAGCTTTGAGCCATCCCAGGAAAGTTCACCACTTTCCTTTGAGGAAAGGGAGAGGGAACCTGGGTTTCCATCTGTGCTCCTGACTAGTGGTGTGCAGTGTAAATATTTGTCACTTTGCAAACATCACCGTGTAAAACCCCCATRGTTTGGGGTCTAAGAGACACAAAAGAGGGGCAAACTCTGTCATCTCACTAAGCTGGTATGTTTGGTGCAGGTCAGTCACCTGATCCATTTCTTTTCGACTTGAAAACCTCCAACAAGTTAGCTGGATTTAGTTTTTGAGTGAATGCCTAGAGCTGAGTGACACAGGCAAGATGMTAAATTCTTCAGACAAGTGGTAGCTTTTCAGTAGAAGCTAAACTGCCTTCCTCCTTTCCAATCCTGTTTTAATTTAATCCAGATTTGAAAAGTRCAGTTGAGGAAAGTAAGTGTTTACTGTGGGTTTTAATTCATGAACCTGGAATGTGGATCTTTKTTTCCTTAGCAAATGTAGGCCAGGCTGCTGATCCTAAGACTTTACGATATTGTGCAGAGTGTACAGGGATTAGCAAAATGTTCATTGATTAAAATCRTATCTTAGCTGAAGTGTTGTTGCTGTTTATTGGATGGTACTTTGAAATAGCACTAAACTAAATGTGCTTATATTCCATTAGTTCCTAATCCTTTATGTTTTATCTCTGCTTAGAAGATGGAAATCAGCCTTGGCTCTGCGGTGATTTCTTCAGTCTGGCAGATGTATCGCTTGCTGTCACATTACATCGCCTGAAGTTTCTGGGATTAGCAAGAAGAAACTGGGGGAATGGAAAACGGCCCAACTTGGAAGCTTATTATGAGCGTGTCGTGAAGAGAAAAGCATTTTACAAAGTTTTGGGACACGTCAACAATATATTAATCTCGGCTGTTCTGCCAACAGCATTCCGTGTGGCCAAGAAAAGGGCTCCCAGGGTTCTTGGCACCACGCTGCTGGTCAGCTTGCTGGCCGGAGTGGGTTATCTTGCTTTCCTGTGTCTTCGGAAGAGATTTGCCAACATGGTGCTATCGATTAGACCCAGGAAAAATTTTTTTTAGACCCTGTCTGTCCCTGGTGGTGAGTGAAGGGAATCTCTACCCCCCAGGAAAATATCCTCAATAAAATATAAATATAGAAGAACGATTATGTCTGTGAATTAGAACATTGTCACGCAGTAATAATTTCCTGCTGCTGTATAATTGGGTTGGCAATGCTGAGATATTTTTCAAAAATATATGATGGGGGGATGACAAAGGAAAGAAGAGACTTTCTGTTCAGCCAAGGGGCTATAACTGTGACAGTGATTTGTTAAAGTGATTATTGTCTCCTTTACCCAGTAGCTGACCTAATTAAAATGCTTTTATTTAATAGATGATGCAGCAATGTGACAGCTTTTCACTATAGATCAAATGCATTATTGTGCAGAAACCAGCATTTTTAAAAATACTGAAAATAGCTCTTACTTTGAATGTTCAGAGTAGGATTTAAGTGGGACATTGTGCCTGTTGTGTACGGGAGCAAGTTTCTCTTTACTGATGAATGTCTGTTAATTTGCAGTCAGACCTTCAGGAATGTGTTAAAAAGTAATCTTGTGAAGCCACTTCTGTGTATGTTCATGCAGCAGTACCTGAAAAGACCTGAAACAGGTAAGAACATCTTGTGTGGTTTGTGGACCACACAAGAGAAATCTGCAGAGGCATCACTGGACAACAGATACTAGAATTTTGCCGAAATACAAATGGTAGTGAAATACCTGATGCTTGTCTTTTAAAAGCTTTTTGGTCTCAGCTGCAGACTCTGACAGAATCAAATCAAACTCTTGATGCCTAAATCTGGCTATCTAAAACAGGCTAGACAAAATTAAGAGAATAAAAAAACAGTTATTTTTATTGTCGCAGCCCGCCCAGGGGCTATACCCAAAATGGACATCCAGTCACGGGTTTTTCATGCTTTGTAAGTTTTGTCCATTTGCATATCAGGGATTAATTCTCCAATTACAGTGTCAGGTAATGAAGTTGTTGACTCCAAGTCTGCTCCCCCCAATTCACTGTTGTTTACAGATCTTGAGGCCTGAGACAGTGAGGTGTCCTTGAGTTTTGGGCCTAGAGAGGAATTACTTTGTCTAAAAAATGGGAGAATAGTTGGCTTAGTACTGTATAAGCAGTCTAGAGTTATACACTACAGAATTACAGGATTACAGATACATGAAAAATATAGAAGCCAAAATCCTAAGGCATCACCATCATTTGCTGCTTTCATTGGGGTGGTGTGATATAGTTGCCTCTGTCTGAGTGTCCCCTCTATCCTTTCTTGTTTCACTCTGAGCACTGGCTATTTTTTTGCACATTTCTTGGCAACATCAGCRATTGCATGTGCCTCTATAAAATGTTTGCCCATAGTGTGCCACAGCTGATTAGAAAACATGTATAAACAATGCATTTTTGTATAAGTAATTAAAAATAGTTTGCTGTCTATCAGTCTGGTTAGGTAGCCTAGATTGAAGGTAAAACTATTGTAGCAATCTGTTTACTTTCGGATAGGGGTCGTGTTGGTGGTAAGTGAAAAATACATTACGGTTTGGAAACGTATGATTTGTAGTGCTGATTTTTTGCAGAACTGCACTCTTGTAGCATGGAGGAAAGGTGTAGAAAAGCATTTTGATTACTTCCTACTATTGAGCAGATGCTGTGACTTTTATTAGTTTTGAACTGAGCTCCCATTTTAACAAGAAATGTACATTTACCTGAAAGTAGACTTTGAACCATTTTGCAGAAAGTAAGTGTTTGGGAAGGGCTGAATTCTCATGACAGTTTAGTAAGATTTTTATATGCTTGATGAATGTCTGAAAGCCTCAGAGTTTTGTTTACAAGTTGTACATAGCTGCAACAAACAAAGCATAGCTTTAAGTATTTGCCTATCATCAATCAGGCCTAAGTACATTTTAGGTCCAGTRCTGGTGGCTGTGGTCTCTCTGGACAATTGCATTTAGGTGTCAAGAAAATCATCTCAGGTTTGCTGGAGGGAGCTGAGGCAGTTTCTGTCTGGGCAGTCTCACCATCTAACAGATATCAATATGGACAAAATTACTGAATACTCCGGCTTATTATTTAATGTTGTGCTAGCTATCTAGAAAAGTCAACCTAAATCTCGTTACTACTTTTTGCTAATAAGAAACATCTTACATAGGAAACAATGCGCTTCCTTATTTGTCAAGAAGACAAATAAAGTTTTATATAATTCTATTTCATGACCCAGTTGTTCTCAAGAACTCGTTGAATTAAATGTGTTCTGTTTAGAAAAGCTTTATTATCTCTAGARTGAGTTTAATCCAACAATACTATTAATGTACTGGCAGCTTTAACTGAGTTTGTTGTTTGTGTGTTGCAGTTCATCTGCATTTACTTGTAGCTATCAAATTCCACCAAGTTAATAAACACAGAGTAAGACTCGTAACTTAATGCTTCCSTGGCATGTATTTCTGTCAGACCATCTGTAAAATGTAATTTGATCAAGTAAAAATAAATATRTATGACTTAGCTTTCGTTAGAGTGAAGTGACCACCAGATGTCAGTGGTCCTCCAGYGCTCTGATCTGACGTGCCTCTGAGGAAAACATCACTTCTCACAAAAAGTTTGTGATCTCAGTGTAAGAGGCATGTGAGCACCCTCATCAGACAAACAGTCTCTCAGGAGCTCAGGAAACAACTGCGTCGGTTTACCATAGTTTTGTCCTCTGACACTTGCCACTTACGCTAGTGTGGTTTCCATACTGAGTATATGGGAGGCCAAAGATGAAATAATATTTCACATGAAAGTGAATGTTACTGAACAGCAATTAAACTCGTCATCTGAAAGAATGAACGTGGATAAAACTTACTGCAAAGAAAGTTTGGATTTCTGATTGATTCATGTCTGTTAGTTCAACTGTTTGACATCCTGCTTATTTTCAYTGCCCTGAAGTACTCTGTGCATTGATTTCTGTACAGGTGGCAGCAAAAGGCTTATCCATGATTAAATTCCTCAAAATAGGATGAGATTTAGAAGCACATATGCTGCATTTGACTCTTTGTGCAGGACAGCKTTTGTGCTTGTAAAGTTTCTTTTCAGCCTGGCTTWTTTTCTTTCTGGCAGCTCTGTATACTATTTTGATTGGGTACAAAAGCAATCTTCTGGTTTTCATTTACTATTTGCTCTCATATCATGCATCGGATATATTTCATATCTTTATGTGGGACTCACACAATGAACATMGATTCTAAGACCACTTTCTAGTCTGGTTTATGTCTTCTGTGTCAGTAAAATAAAGCACATTTGAGTGTTGCTGTAAAGAGTCTAATGATATTCAAGGAGAGAGGCCCTTGAACATCTTTCAGACCAGTTTTAAAGGTGTTTACCAGCTTGCCTTGCATGCATATGGAAACAGCAGTAACAGTGATGTTTTCTTTGGTGTCTGTCTGAGCTCTATATGTATGAGGTCCAACAGAAGCTATTTAATAAAGTTTAAAAGAAAAAAAARGGGGTAAGCAGTTTTTGTACTTAAAATTAATCCATAGAAAAAATCCTACCCCACTTTGCTTCTGAGTGTGTCCCTGATTCATTGTTGAGCTACAGCAGCTGGGCTTCATTTCTGTAAGGTGCATGACGAGCACATAATCTGTGTCCACACTGACACTGTCCTTGATGAGACTAAATGGTGTGCCCCATTAAACGTGTGTTAGTCTGGCCATAAACAAAGTCTTTTTTTTGTTTGCACTGTAGTACTCTGTTATTGGGTCTCCTTCCTTGTTAAGCGGAGGAGTAAACAACAGTACTTGAAGCTTGCGTGCATTGCCTCTCAGTGTCTTGAAAGTCAGGAAAGATGTTAGGATCAGGCATGCAGCTGCTAGGGCCCGAGTTTATGACACCTGTAGTCTGCGCACCAACGYTGAAGTAGCCTTGATGTTTTAGCATTAATCAGAAGTGTGCACAGGGCTCTKGCAGTGGACAGTCTGTATCTGTCTAAATGGACAAGAGGCAAGAGTGAATGCAAAGATAAATACAGCAAATCCAAAATTCCTTGTTCACATTCACAAAGCCATGCATCCCCTTTTGCATGTCACATTTTTAAAGGCATTTTTTACTTAAGTCTGAATTTTATGGGAGCAAGGAGCTACTAAGATTTAGAGAGCAGATTGGCATGCCCTAATGCRTGAGGATTAGAGACAGCAGCAGATGGAAAGTAGGTGAAAAGTAGTGGGTCTGGCTATCTGGAGCACACTGTGCTCTGCAATAAGGTGTATGACAGATGGCTGTTTGCTGAGGCCTTATGAAGTTTATCTGTCTGTTTAGCTGATGTTAGACAAAGAGGTGTAAGGCTGTGCTTAGGCAATTTATAAGATGTGCCAAGGAAGTCAAAAGCATGTAGAAAAATCCGAAACAAAATATGCTGGGTTTTGTTCCCTCCTTTCTCTATAAAGAAATTTTTCATTTTGGTGCAGTCCCAAGTCATAAAGTCAGGCACTCAAAACTCAGGAAATTCCAGAAGCCAGAGTTCTTACTATACTCTTAACTCACTCACACAATACTTCAATAGCCTTTTTATTTCTGTTTTTCTTTCTCAGTTACAATCATGGTGCTTTATTTAATGTGAAGTTAAAAATGTTGCACCATAAAATAGTTAAGCTTAATGTTGTGGGAAGAATCTGTTGGAATTTGCAGAACTGAAGGCCTAACTATTTCTGTGCTTTACATCAGCATTAGTATTTACTGCAGTTTTAAATAGTCATAAATAATAATATAAAAGTGTATTGTGTAAACTAACACATAATCACATAAATCAGTATTAATCTACTTTATATGTACTAGTATGTATTGAAATTCTATATAGGTATACAATAGGGTCCCTATTTATCCCTGTCACATTTCATTTGATAAAAATGGGTAATTGACAATTATGTATTTTACTGTATTACTTGCATTTATAAAATAAATTTGCATTTATAAAGGTAAAATTATAAAAATTTTGTGCAATCATAGAATTATACAAAGTTTTGGGTTGGAAGGGACCTTAAAAAGCATCTAGTTCCAACTCCCCTGCCTTGGAGAGGTGTGTTCCCCTTTCCTTATTTACTCTGATAGTGTTAYAGTATTTGACAACATTGGTTATATCATGACTGTAGGGACTTGAGACTATACATGAACATATTTGGTGCTTCATGTTAGCTGATGATCCAGATCAGAATCTGAATGCTGCTGCATTTGGACTGAAATGAAAGAAAGCTYCAGCTGTTGAGAAACAATTGGCATAGTGAAAATTGTTTATTTAAGGCTTGTTTCAGAAAGGTTACCTAGCTTCAGGTGTTTAAGCAGATCATGTGTGTTTCTGTACAGAGCATTGCCAGGGCCAGACCAGATGTGAGGGGACCACTGGTTCTGTCACCTGCTGGCTGAGGCATTCACCTTACAGAAAGTGGAGTTCTTCTCCCCCGCTTTGTATTGGAATACGTAAAACTCAGAGCTAGAGACTGAAACTCCTCCGTCTWAGATACAGGCCCTGTGCAGTAAGTTGCAGTCAGACTCCCTCTTTCTCAGCAAAAACATGTCTGTCTTTGCAGAAATCAGAGGCCATTCCTTTGACCAAAGGTAGTTTGGACATGTGAAGGGCTGAGACTGTCAGTCACTCAGCAACTTGATGGAGATCAGGGCCTGCCATGCATTTTCCTCTACCAGCTATATTTAAAAGGCAGCAGTTAGCAAATGCCAACCTCTTGGTAAAGATGTCTTTAGGTATTTAACACAGGTTTGGTGAAAGGGAAGGAATTCCAGACTCTGGAGCCCAAAGAACCAAAGAAAAAAACTGTCCAGAGAAGTTCCACCACTGCATCTTATAGTCCARCACTGTGTGGCTTTTCTGGAGGTGGAGAGAGGCTTTTGGATTGGTGCTTCTCAGGACATATTGTTGTATCTCACTTCAACTGTTTAACTGAAATCAATGGAAGGAAGAAGAAATATCTGTCTCTGTTGAATACATGGTGAAGCCACCTTCCTAATACAGATATTTAAGTTGGCTCACTGTTCAGAAAGGTACTGTGAAAGCATATGTTTTGAACTGTGTAACTCTCCTCAAACACCTTGTCACAAGCCTTGACACCAAACCAGAAAAATTTAAATTAGAGGTCAGGGGTAGTAAAAATAGAAAGACCTATTGTTTGGATTTTTAGGTCTTCARATAGAAATAATTCTAGAGACAAAGATCTCACAGGAGGTCTGTACCAGATACTCTTCGTCCAAATCTTGTGCCTTAAGAATCTGTGCACCCTTCTGYTGTGCTGAATTAAAGACAGCTCTAAAACACAGAATCCACTGARACTTACACAGGAAACAGAATTGGCCAATGTTGCAGTAATGGAGGTATCAAGATTTCAGTTTCTAACAGAGAGCCAAAWTCAGATCTGGTATGAGTCATTGCTACAAAAAAATGTAGTGGAGCATCTACTTACATGRGATCTGAATTTGATTTTAAAGTCATTATGCCATGAATCACGTTTTACAACTTTCCCTTGACAAGTTTTGTTTTAATCAACCYATTTGTTACAGAGACAATGAAAGCTGTACAGTATCTTTCTGAAACAAAGTATGCAGAACTTAAGCTTTTAAAAGCTGTGTAAGCTTTTAATACAGGCAGTATATACTGAATTGAAATTTTTGGAATATGGAGTTATTTTTGGAATAAAGAATTCTTTTAAAACAAGTCCAAGAATGTATGTTTAGGACTGATTCCAGAACAGCATCATAAATTTTTTATTCTTTGGATTTGAAAGAGAACCACAAAGCTATAGCTGACTTAATTTTTCTGTTGCTAACAGCAAATTGTAGCTATGATATAAGGAAACTCCAGCAAMTAAAAAGATTACAGATTTCTCTTTTATGCATATAATATATAGAAAAAAYAACTGCTTAGTTAATTTTCTTATGTTAATCATACTGGATAGGAGTTCTGCCTCTTGTTGTGTGTTGTAAGAAGTTAACAGTGTATTTTTGTGCAAAGTAAGAGATGGAAATATTCCCAAAGTGACTGGCAGAATGACATTGGCATTATTGGCTGAGACTGCAGTTCCACACCCGTGGCAGCCCACAGAGGTGGAAGTCCAGCAGCAACTGAAAGAGACTCATTGCAGTCCARGAGCCTTCTATGACAACTGGGAGGAGAAGCAAACCAAGCTTCAAACCCCGTGCAAAAGTGGCTGTGAAGTTCCTCAAGCTGGTTGCACAGATAGATGCCTAATATGTTTCTAGCATCTCTGTCTAACTTGGAATGGGAGAATACCTTGGTGCTWACACATTATCAATGACTGTATCAGTTGTCAGTCCAAGGGTAATGTATTGGAGAAAACTTACATATGGAGTTCTGGAATCAGAAAAGAAGTTTGTATCTTGTGCTTATGTTTGTATAGAAAATGAATAGGAGATATATTTATAAAGAGAAGCATATTCATACCTTGCTCTCGGCAAGAATTAGTTCTGAAATGCTGTCTTTAGCTTCACACTTCACAGTGACATGCTTAACCACCAGGAAAAGGAACAGGGGAGATAGTAATGGAGACTCAGAGAGAAGACCTGAAACGGTAAGTTATATTAACAGGGTGATACCCTAAGGTTTATTCTTTATTTGGTTTTGTTGGTTTGTTGGCTTTTCAATAAAAAAGAAATCCACACCTGATAAAGTGCTACCCTGCATTGCTGCGGAGAGGGAAATGCAATCACAAGATGTTGTCTGTCAATGAAGGAGTAGAGGTTTGCTTACTGTGCATGGGAGTTTATCTGAACACCTCTGCTGGAGCTGAAATGTGTGAGGAGACAAGCATTATTATTGCATGGTTCATTGACTCATTCGATAATGATTCTGTTTAACGAGAGATTCTGTACTTCAGTCACAGCTGAAAACACTGATTCAAGATAGCAGCAATTTCCCTGCTTGCCTCCATTAACAATTTATTAGGTATTAACAAATTTTATGTTTTTGYATGTATTATAATTAATCTCACCACACAAGTTTCCCTCAAAAGTAGTTTTGTTCACCTACACTGCAGTCCTTCATCTCATGTTTGTTTGTTCAGGACTGGTTCTAATCTGGGCTGTTTGCTGTATAACCTGCAGCTCCCCAGGCTCCTGATGGTTGTGGGCACTTTGTGTAATGTTGCATCTTAGAATCATGGAATCGTTTAGGYTGGAAAAGACCTTTAGGATGATCGAGTCCAACTGTTAAACCAGCACTGGCAAGTCCAGCACTAGACCATGTCCCCAASTGCCACTTCTACATGTCTTTAAATACTCCCAGGGATGGTGACTCAGCTGCTTCCATGGGCAGTCAGTTCCAGTGCTTGACCACTCTTKCCATGAAGAAGATTTTCCCAACAGAACYTCCCCTGGTTCAAYCTGAGGCCATTTTCTCTTGTCTTGCTTCACTTGTTTCTTGGGAGAAGAGGCTGACCCCCAYCTTGCTGTGCTAAAGCCTCCTTTCAGGCARTTGTAGAGRGCAATAAGGTCCTCCCTGAGACTCCTTTTTCTCCAGAGTAAACAAAAACAACCCCCTCAGCTACTCTTCATAAGACTTGTGCTCCAGACCCTTCACCAGCTTCGTTGCTCTTCTCTGTACACTCTCAAGACCTAGATACTTTTCTTGTAGTAAGGGATCCCAAAATGTGCACAGTATTTAAGGTGTGCCTTCACAAGTGCCAGGTACGGGGGGATGATCACTGCCCTGGGTCCTGCTGGCATCACTACTTTGATACAGGCCAGGATGCCATTGGCCTTCTTGGCCACCTTGCTTGCTTAGCTCAAGAAAGCAAGAGATTTATCAAGCTTTAYGTGCTCTGAAGCATTGTTCTTGGTAATAGTAGCTGCTTGGCATTAGCCGTAATTGATATGATGTATACTTTTGATAATGACTAGCTTTCCATGAGGAAAACATGCATATTTTGAACTTACTTCAACACTATGTGCTCCAATTCCACCAYTTATAACTGCAAGTTTTGTGAGGCAATGTGCAAAAGAAAATGCCCATTTTTCAGACCTTAAATGAAAGAGATATATTTGATAGCATGAATACTTCATCTGTAGTACAAAGACTTATCTGTAGTACTTGGAATTTATAGTTTACTTCTCCAAACCTGTGAGAACTTACAGCTCTCACCTGACTCAATATGACTGGGTGTTTTGGATCTCTTGATCAAATACACACTTGATGTCCATTTTATTATATATAATGTGCTCCATGTAAACAGGGATGGTTTAGAATCATGTCCTTTTAAATGTAAAATTCCTTGGATTGCTTATAGGAGCATATCTGTGAGGGCTCAGTATGGCAGGGATCAGTAGACTGGTGATTTACCCAAAAGCAGATGTTTCACTTTACACAAATTTGYGGAAATTTATATTTCTTTTATAGTTGCACTGACTTTTCCTGTGGTTTATCTTTTGACTCTCATATTCAGACAATCTAAACATAACATTAAACCTTTGCCAGGTAATTCAATGAGTAGCAATTGTAAATTTTTTTATTCACAGCTCTTACTCAACTCATTCAAGTGGCCTGATTAGGAAGTATTTTAAAATATGTGGCAATAATATTTCCATCATTCTGCCACTGTTCCAGAGCATCACCTGATGGTGATGCATGGTGGAAAGCTCAACAGAAATGCAAACGCTTACTTCTCTAGTTTGTACTTTAAAATTTTTCACTTCTTTAACTTGCAAAGAAATAATGATCCAGGTATAGATTAAAAAGACCCCAAACACCAGAAGAGCTGGTTAGCTGTTTGGGARCATAAATTGACTCTTTCCTGCAGCTGTAGAAAAGGTCAGTAAGCTCCTACATGTATTATTTATTTTTGTGTTACACGGGAGACAGCTAAATTTCAGATGAGTGCAAGTGGTGGAATTTTCCTTTCTAGCCCAGACATGCCAAATGTTTGCGGAGTTTACTTGCYTACACTTGAATTTTTGCCAATGAAGTATAGTCACTGTGCTTCATCGAAAAGGGGCTCAGTACAAATACATGGTTTATGGTCAGCAGTGTTTGGGTAAGACATTTGCATAATTTTCTAAAGTGGAAGTGACTCCACACTGTTTGCCTAAGTAGCTTTAAGAAAACACTAGATGATTTTCCAAATGGTAGTACCTCTGTTTGAATATGAACCTTAATGGCCATGTTTGAAACAGGGAGTTTTTATATGCGATAAACTACTTTTCCTTTAATCTGTGGAGTCTGAATGATACGGTGTATACTGAGAAAGAGAAGGTATGGTTTCTGAAATTTTTTTTCCAGACCTTTAACAGAAGCAGCACAACAGAATAATGAATGAATAGGCTGTGCTTCAWAATTTCAGCTAAAATAATTTTCTGTTAACTCTTCACACAACTAACAACAGCAAGAGATCTTTTATTCCATGAGTTTGGCCTAAATCCTTAAGCTATTAGTTAATACCGGTTGCAATTTGGCCTTATTTGGATGCTTCCTTGTACTTTGAAGATACTAGAGAGCTTTTAATCTGCCTGGAGTGATCTCGATGCATCTTCTTTATTGCAATAGTTGATATCCTTAGCAATGACTGTTGAAGACGTTGTCAGCTCTTTTGAGCTCCTCTTTTTCCTAAATTCGTATCCRGAGAAAATACACCATAGACTATGAAAGTACTGAAATGTGTTTCCTCAAATTCACGTATTTGTGGCTTTGTGAAACTCATGTCTTCMACTCTCCTTTTCACAAGCCTTTGGAAAAGTCCATTTCAAGGCCACAACCAAGTCCTCATTTAGGTGTGGAGATTGAAAATACAAGGGTTTGAGAACAGTCTTCTAGTTCACACTCAGAAAAGTCCTGGCTCTTTTCACTGGTTAGTTTGAAAATTGCTACCGTGGAAGAAAGCCATTTAATTTATCACATAAAATCACATCTCCTTCTCCTTCAAGGCATCTCTTTGTCAAAATTTTTTGTCAGTTTGTGTCTTAAAATAAATTTGGCTTTATGCCCCCCATCMCCTATTGCAAAACTAGAGCATAACCCTGATTTTCTGATGGTTAAAATTTTGAACCTAAGCCTATTTCCAAATGTCATAGCTCAGTCATACCCAACTTTCCTTGGTTGCCACTAATGTTACAGTTTAAGCAAGTTTTCCTTCTTCCTGCTATATATTCCCAAAATGTATCTATATACAATAATCACCCTGTAAAAATARCAGAATAAAATAGTAGAGTAAAACTATTAAACCAATATATTTTGCAAAGAAGAAAAGAAAATTTCCACAGGATGCCCTACCCCAATAAATATTTTCCCCAAAGGTGAGATTGTAAGCAAATATCAGTACTTGGAACCCTTACTTTCAAAGTGTGTTTACTAACTAAAAGTCTGCTACACGGGAGGACACGAGTGAGAGCAGTATTCAGTGCAAAGCCAACATTTTCAGTAACATGGTAATAAAGTTATAATACTTGCAAAAAAAAAACAGAAAACAAAATAAAAACAACCCTCAAAACCCTTAAAAACCCTTTTAGAAAAACAGTTCCACACGAATGAATTCTCTTAGCAGTGATAAATAAATAGTGATTTCATGACACTGTTTRTTTACTGTCACCGAGATTTTATCTTGGATCAAAATACGTAAACAAACACACAACTCCAACAGTTTTGGAATTAAGTACAGGACTGGTATTAAAATTGTAATTCCTGTTGATACAGAGTATAATCCAGCTAGAAACTTAAATTAAGGTTGAATCACAAGCTGTCCATACTGCTATAAACACCGTTGCGGTATGAGAAACCCAGTCACAAAAGAGTACTCCTCATTCGATTCCAATTTTTGTTAGAAAAACACATTTACTCATCCCACTTATTTCATATTGTTCTAGTTATCCTCACAACATGATCATCCTCAAAAGGCATTCTTGACCATGAAGAAAACTGATGAATTATTAAAATAAAAATTGTCATTTCAGAGTCTACTYTGGAAAGCTTCCTTCTTGCCAAGATGATGACATCATGTGTCAGTGACATTGACGGCTTTGGAGTATTGTACACCATCTACRACAAAATAGTTTCAGTCCTAGTTTAGCAATAAATTCTATTTCCATGTAATTAATTATTAGGTTTCCAAATTATCAAAATCTATTAATACTTCTTCTCAGCAACCCCTCCTGAGGCCACAGGGCATCAGCTGGGACCATTGAATAAGTCTGGACTGCTCAGGAGTCTTCAAGTACAGGTTTTGGGGAATCCTGCCAAAAACACAGCAGGAGCTGGGTGACCATGGGAGCACTATGCATCCTGATGCTTTGCTCAGGTCTGGATTTAGCGTGAGGGGTTAAAAAGCACTGGTCAGACTCACAGGAGGAGACATGTCTGGCAAGGAGCTCATGRTCAGAAAACAGTTATCGCTGTTAAGTGTATGGATGAACAGCAAATTTGTGCTTCTCCAGTCCTTTTGCTGTGCCAAACCGGTCCCTCTTCGYTGTACAGAGGAAAAATGCTTTTCCCTAAATGGTATTTTCATAATGAGCAATCTGCACAACATGGCTTCATCTATATTTAAGATTTAATAAAATACAGAAGTAAAGCAYATTTATTATCTGTACATCATTGCAGAGTAGGTATAAATACGTTTTTCAATATGTGACTGTTTTGGAATATCTGCCATTGAATTAGATTGTTCTTCAAGGATCTATTCTCATTAAGTATTTTCCACTCAGGACACTGCGAAGTACATGTTGTTTCAGTTTTAGAAATAAACATGATCTATTTAACACTAAAAAGTAAGAAAGTAGTCCTTGGGTTGGGATTCTTTTGGATACTGYGCTTTGATGAGTGTGTAAATTTTCTTTTTGGTTTGTAGAACAGTAATCATACATATAATCCTTMTCTTCAAAAGGAAAAATAATATTTCATTTTAGTGACATATAATYAAATCTCATGACCTGCTATTAAAACCCAATTCAGGCATTTATTTCTATTATGCCCTATTTAGTATGCACATGGTGCCAATTTCAGTTTTTTACCCCCATGGTTTCTCACCCTTTCTAATCAAATTTTTCTGCTAATTGGCACATGACTTGCTGCTTCCCCAGTCTGGTCCTGGGTGCCTGGAAAACATCAGACACTGGGATATGGAGCTGTGTCCCTGCTCCCACCCAATCCAGCTRTACCTGGAGTGCTCCTTTTGCTCAGGAAGGATAATCTGCCTCCTCATGTGAAAAGCAAGTATTGAACAGAGATGCAGGTGCAAAAACTGTTTCCTCTTAAAGAAAAATTAGGAGAATATGCTTTTTCATCATGTTTTATCACACACACAACTCCACCGTGCGAGGAAAATACAGTTAGAAACTCCACATCGTTACATGAGGAATTTTCTCTAGAATTGCAGCTGTTTTATTGAACTTGACAGGTGGTGAGGAGGGATTTTRTTGGTAAAAATACATTTATTGTCCATTCTACATGTACTCATTATACATGTATTGTTTGTGATATCAAATATGGTTACAGCAGCTGCTTGAAAATTCATCAACTCTGCTGTGTTTGAGTGAAGACCTGTAGGGCAAGTAAATACCAAATCATTATAAGTTATTTTAAAACATGATTGTGACAGCTCAAAACCAAAAATCTTTGGACTCATGTATAAAAGGTAGACCTGATGCTACTTTTTTAATKATAAATTTATTATCAAGTCAGTTATTTAACAGGAGATAAAAAGYACTATGAAAGAGGTGAGTGAAGGCAAGATGGAAAGATTATCCTACCTTCTCTCTTACTTCATATTTGGTCTTACCAATTTATGTAATCTGAAAGAAAATTTAACAAGTATCCAAGTCATCATGTTTAAAATGGAATCACTAGAGGGATGATTGCTCCACTGGAACATGGCTTTGAAATTGGGATATCTTATATAGGCCAGAATGAATCATTTTAATGTTTTAAAATGTTTTAAAGCATCAATATTCTTCCCCCCTTCAWCCCTTTCCTCAAAGTCACATTTGTATCTCACATGTTTGAGTGAACCATTCCCCTCTAACTAGCCTAAAAGTAAAGCCATAAAGTTTCCAGGAAACAGGCAGTCCCTTACTTCCTTTGCTAGCCTATTTTCAGTAGTTAATTGCACTTCTTAAAAATGAAGACCTGAATCTATGCATTTGAAGTGTGTTTTAGATTATAATCTTCCACATTTAAATAAGCCCAGCCATGCTTATCATCACTTCAAACCCACTCAGCTGMATGAGCATTGAACCACATCAATGTTTGTCCTTAAAGGCAATGCCTTCCRTGGCCAGCTCTAAAATCCACAGTGATGGATGAAGAGCTGCAGAAATAGTTAATGAATACTCGGTGTTGATGTGACCGTTGGGATGACTGTTGGGCTGTTTGTGTAGTTAAACACTGGGCTGTAAGGAAAGCAAACGAAGAAAAACATTGCCAGAGATAAGCCATATCTTGGTAAACATTTAAAGACAGTTACACAACCAAGAGAGAAGAGGGCCTGACCTCCCTCTTAACTCCTTCTAAGGAAAGAAAGCCCAGAAACTAAAAAGATCTCACTTGATTTACAGAACAGATAAGTCTTGGGAAGAGAGGAGAAGCAGGCCACGACATAAGCATCTGTTCCAGGATTTGTTGTTTTAAAGCTCATTTTATGCTTTGTACGTGAAAACTAGCCAATGGACATCAGAGAACTGAGGCTGTGTCAGGTCACTCTCTTGACTTGAACAATGGTCTCGAGCAAATGCCCAGGAAAAAAGATAAGATTAGCGGAATCACACAATGACAATTGCTGTGAGAAAAGTCCCTGCTGACAATGCCTTGTGGTGCAGGGTCTTCCTGAGGTACAAATGGTTTCTGTGTGTTTAATACCCCTTGGGAATTCCTTATCARTGTAAATATCAGTGTGTTCTTATACCTATATACTGTCACTTCTGTCTGTCRCTATCCTGTGTCAAGGAATTTTGCAACTTACACATTTTGTGTATAAACTCTCTTTTTGTTTGTTTTGWATCTCCCACTTGCTGGCTTTATTTGAAGGCCCTTCACACATTCCTGCTAGGGAAAAAGCAGTGAAAAAAATATTTCAACATCTATTGACAGTGACTTTGAATACTGAAAGTTACTTCAAACAATTATTCCTGTTCTTTTGAGGGCCTTAAGGCTATAAGCAGGTACCTGGCCAAAGACAGAGCTGCAAATTTTATATCAAGTGAGTCCTACATAGACCTTAATTGATACATATAAGAATGGAATGTTGGGCTATTCATCGCAGAACTGCAAATTCCTATCTCAGGAACAGTAAAAATCTGGGACCTGGTACATGAAAATATACACCTTGAGAGACCCTGAAGAGACAGAAGCTTTGAGGACCATTCTTCTAAGAAGCATTTGGATTGGAGAAAGATGAAAATGTGATCTTTAATGAACCCTRTCASRAGATCATCACTTGTAGATAAAAACAAAATCCACATTAATATTGACAATAGAGAAATAATTCTCATTATTTATCATTTGTTTCTRTTACTGAGGTGCAATTTCAAACTGGTCTCTGCTATGAGTTGAAGCCAATGGTTTATGGTGTCARTGACTGACAAAAATAATGGTCTGCTTTCCTTCTTATGACATGCCCCCTATGTCACAGGTAGGCAGCCARCAGCTCTTGGGTACGTGAGTACAGCTTTCCAAAACTGAAAGTTTTGTAAGTTAGCTGAGATTTCCACTAAGAAAACTGAATTGATACGGCCAGAACTCACATTCTTTTAATCTAGTGTCAAGATGCCACCTCATCTTACTCTTTCATCAGAGACCGGATTTTCTAAGAGCCCATTTTAAATTATAGAATCATTTAACAGGCTGATTAATTAGGTGCTCAGACTGTAGCCACAAGTTCTGTTTGCAGTAAAGATCTGACATCCCTYTACACTAGTTTTAGTCTAAATTCTCTCTAATCCCACTTGCAGCTGCCAGCTGAAGCAATCAAGTCCTGTGTTGTTTGTAARGAAATGGTTCCTTCTTTATTTTGTGGGTGGTGACTTGCAAACAACCCCACGTCTGTTCTATTTTCCCATGGCAGCTTGAACCAGTTAATGCAATCTGTAATATTTTCAGTGAGCTGCATTTCTCCATGCCTGAATGCTAACGTCATAACTTACAAATAACTAACAAAAGCCAAGACATACTTTATTGTAAAGTGCAACTTCTTCCATCCTTTGGAAAATACACTAGTGTGACGTGACAGTGTTTTATCATCATATATTGCCTTTATCCCATTTCCTGCTGGTGTTTATGAATGGAATGCTGGATTTTAAGGAGATATTTAGGAATATATACCCTACTGCTAATTGCTGAGATGCGCTCCCACTGTATTCTGGCATCAGAATAAAACAATCACAGTGCTGCAGTAGTTATTTCTGCCATGGCACGTGAGAATAACATTAGTTTATACTCCAAACTTTTCTTCCTTTCTCAAATGGATGATATGGATATTTTCTTTTTCACGTTGACATWYTTTTTTTAAAGGAAAAGAAAGATATCATTCTCCTTTTGCAGTTCTGGGGTGAATCCATTGGCATTTGTTTCCCATTTGTCAACTTGTTARCAAGTAATACAACAACAACTGGCAATAAAGTGAATATTTCTATTTCCTTGGAGTTAGTCAGCGRTAGAYTTGASTGCATGAGGGTAAGGRTCATTAATGCTCAGATCTTGCTGTYAAATTGAAAAATTAYTGCACTGGTAYTTTCTGTACCTTTTGTGGGSATATGTAAATTTATAATGTATATCAATGTCCCAAAAGTCTAAGGTGACATGGAAAAGAGTTAGTTTGGTATTGATGTGGGTGACAGCGAAGAATATTTAAACACTTTTCTTCCATTTTATCCTTTTCAGTCTGAAGAGTCCTTTGCCTTCTGAGAATGAGGCAAACAGTGCGACTGCAAGCGRCGCATTTCTTTTAGGAATGCTTTTTAAGAAATCCTTTTCTCCAGCTGGGAATTGACTGTTCATGACTGGAAACCAATGATGTGAGATTAAAATAAAGTCTCACGTCAGGAATTCAATAATCGTGCTAAATGCGGCAAGGCCAGGATTGCACATTCAAAAAGAGATATTTGACACGGAATTGTCCCAATGTCACTGCTGTCTTGTAGAGCTGTGCAGACGGAGCATTAACAGGGCTGTGCCCTCACACGGGGAAAGGGGAAATGGGGGTACAGGGGCTAAGGGCTGAGAGTATGGACTGGGCTAAACTGGGCTGAACCGGGCTGAACCAGGCTAAACTGGGCTAAACCGGGCTAAACTGCTCCAAACCAGTCCAAACTGGTATAAACCAGCCCAAACTGGAACCGATCCATATAAGACTAAACCGGTCCAAACTGGTCCAAACTGGTCCAAACCGGTCAAAACAGGAACCGGTCTATATAGGACTAAACCGGTTCAAACGGTCCAAACTGGTCCAAACCAGTTCAAACCGGTCTAAACCAGTCCAAAGTGGTCTAAACCGGTTCAAACTGGTTCAAACTGGAACCGGTCCATATAGGACTAAACCGGTCCAAACTGGTTCAAACCAGTTCAAACCGGTCCAAACCGGTCCAAACTGGAACCAGTCTCTATAGGACGAAACAGGTCCATATAGGTCCAAATTGGTCCAAACTGGTTTAAACCGGTCCAAAGTGGTCTAAACTGGTCCATACTGGATCAAACCGGTTCAAACTGGAACCGGTCCATATAAGTCCAAACTGGTCCAAACCGGTCTAAACCGGTCTAAACCGCTCCAAACCAGTCCAAACTGGTCTAAACTGGTTCAAACTGGTTTAAACCGGTCCAAACTAGAACCAGTCCATATAGGACTAAACCGGTCCATATAGGACTAAACTGGTCCAAACCGGTTCAAACTGGTCTAAACTGGTCTAAACTGGTCCAAACCTGTTCAAACCGGTCTAAACTGGTCCAAAGTGGTCTAAACCAGTTCAAACCAGTCCAAACTGGAACCGGTCCATATAGGTCAAAACCGGTCCATATAGGACTAAACCGGTCTAAACCACTCCAAACCGGTCCAAACTGGTCCAAACTGGTTCAAACCAGTCCTAACTGGAACCAGTCCATATAGGACTAAACCGTTCCATATAGGTCCAAACCGGTCCAAACCAGTTCAAACCAGTCTAAACTGGTCTAAACTGGTTCAAACTGGTCCAAACTGGTTCAAACCGGTCCAACCTGGAACTGGTCCATATAGGTCCAAACCGGTCCATATAGGACTAAAGAGGTCCAAACTGGTCTAAACCGGTCCATACCGGTTCAAACTGGTCCAAACTGGAACTGTTCCATATAGGACTAAACTGGTCCAAACTGGTCCAGACTGGTCCAAACCGGTTCAAACCAGTCGAAACTGGTCCAAACTGGTTCAAACCGGTCCAAACCGGTCCAAAGTGGTCTAAACCGGTTCAAACTGGTCGAAACTGGTTCAAACTGGTTTAAACCGGTCCAAACTGGAACCAGTCCATATAGGACTAAACCGGTCCAAACTGGTTCAAACTGGTCTAAACTGGTCTAAACTGGTTCAAACTGGTCCAAACTGGAACCGGTCCATATAGGTCCAAACCAGTCCAAACCAGTTCAAACTGGTCTAAACTGGTCTAAACTGGTCCAAACTGGTCTAAACTGGTCCAAACCGGTTCAAACTGGTCTAAACTGGTCCAAACTGGTCTAAACCGGTTCAAACCGGTCCAAACCAGTCCAAACCAGTCCAAACCAGATCAAACCGGTCCAAAGTGGTCTAAACTGGTCCAAACCGGTCTAAACTGGTTCAAATTGGAACCAGTCCATATACGACTAAACCAGTCCATATAGGTCCAGATTGGTCCAAAGTGGTCCAAAGTGGTCCAAACTGGTCTAAACTGGTTCAAACCGGTCCAAACCTGTTCAAACTGGTCTAAACTGGTCTAAACTGGTTCAAACCAGTCCAAACCTGTTCAAACTGGTCTAAACTGGTTCAAACTGGTCCAAACTGGTCTAAACCGGTCCAAACTGGTTCAAACTGGTCCAAATTGGAACTGGTCCATATAGGTCCAAACCGGTCCATATAGGACTAAATGGGTCCTAACCGGTGTAAACCGGTCCAAACTGGTCCAAACCGGTCCAAACTGGAACCGGTCCATATAGGACTAAACCAGTCCATATAGGTCCAAACTGGTCTAAACTGGTTCAAACTGGTCCAAACCGGTTCAAACTGGAACTGGTCCATATAGGTCAAAACCATTCCATATGGGACTAAAACGGTCCAAAACGGTTCAAACCGGTCTAAACTGGTTCAAACTGGTCCAAACTGGTCTAAACCGGTCCAAACTGGTTCAAACTGGTCCATATAGGTCCAAACCGGTCCATATAGGACTAAATGGGTCCAAACCGGTGTAAACCGGTCCAAACTGGTCCAAACCGATTCAAACTGGTTCAAACTGGAACTGGTCCATATATGACTAAACCAGTCCATATAGGTCCAAATTGGTCCAAACTGGTCCAAACTGGTCCAAACTGGTCTAAACCGGTTCAAACCGGTCCAAACCAGATCAAGCCAGTCCAAACTGGTCTAAACCGGTCCAAACCGATCTAAACTGGTTCAAATTGGAACCGGTCCATATAGGTCCGAACCGGTTCATATAGGACTAAACTGGTCCATATAGGTCTAAACCGGTCTAAACCAGTCCAAACCGGTTCAAACCGGTCTAAACTGGTCTAAATCGATCCAAACTGGCCCAAACCGGTCCAAAGTGGTCTAAACCGGTCCAAACCAGTCCAAACTGGTCTAAACCGGTTCAAACTGGAACCGGTCCATATAGGACTAAACTGGTCTAAACTGGTGCAAACCGGTTCAAACTGGTCCAAACCGGTTCAAACTGGAACCGGTCCATATAGGACTAAACTGGTCCATATAGGTCCAAACTGGTCCAAACCGGTCCAAACCAGTCTAAACCGGTCCAAACTGGTCTAAACTGGTCCAAACTGGTCTAAATTGGTCCAAACTGGTCGTAACTGGTTTAAACCGGTCGAAACCGGTCCATATAGGTCTAAACCGCTTCAAACCAGTTCAAACTGGTCTAAACCGGTCTAAACTGGTCCAAACCGGTCCAAACTGGACCAAACCGGTCCATATTGGTCCAAACCTATCTAAACTGGTCCATACTGGTCTATAGTGCTCTAAACTGGTCTATACCACTCTTTACTGGTCTAAACCGGTCTATACTGGNTAAACCTGTCCAAACTGGTCCAAACCGGTTCAAACTGGTCCAAACCCGTCTAAACCTGTCCAAACTGGCCCAAACCGGTTCGAACTGGTCCAAACTGGTCCAAACCGGCTCAAACTGGAACCGGTCCATATAGGTCCAAACCGGTCCATACAGGTCCAAACCAGTCTAAACCAGTTCAAACTGGAACCGGTCCATATAGGTCCAAACTGGTCCATATAGGTTAAAACCGGTCTAAACCGGTCCAAAGTGGTCCTAACCGGTCCAAACTGTGCAAACCGGTTCAAACCAGTCTAAAGCAGTCCAAACTGGCCTAAACCAGTTCAAACTGGTCTAAACCGGTCCAAACTGGTCTAAACCGGTCCAAACTGGTTCGAACTAGTCCAAACTGGTTCAAACCGGTTCAAACTGGAGTAAACTGGTCTAAACTGGTCCAAACTTGTCTAAACCAGTCCAAACCGATTCAAACTGGTCTAAACCACTCCAAACTGGTCTAAACCAGTTCAAACCGGTCTAAACTGGTCCAAACTGGTCTAAACCGGTTCAAACCCGTCTAAACTGGTCCAAACTGGTTCAAACTGATCCAAACTTGAACCGGTCCATATAGGACTAAACTGGTTCATATCGGTCCAAATTGGTCCAAACTGGTCCAAACTGGTCCAAACTGGTCTAAACCGTTTCAAACCAGTCCAAACCAGTTCAAACCGGTCGAAACTGCTCCAAACTGGTCTAAACCGGTCCAAACTGGTCTAAACGGGCTCAAACCGGTCTAAACAGGCATAAACTGGTCTAAACTGGTCCAAACTGGTCTAAACCCGTTCAAACCGGTCTAAACTGGTATAAACCGGTCCAAACTGGTCCAAACCGGTTCAAACTGGAACTGGTCCATATAGGTCCAAACTGGTCCATATAGGACTAAACCAGTCCATATAGGTTCAAACCGGTCTCAAATGGTCTAAACCGGTCCAAAGTGGTCCAAACTGGTCTAAACTGGTTCAAACTGGTCTAAAACCGGTATAAACCGGTCTAAAACGGTATAAACTGGTCTAAACCAGTCCAAACTGCTCTAAAGCCGTCTAAACCAGTTTAAACCGGTCTAAACTGGTCCAAACGGTCCAAACTGGTAGTAACTGGATTAAACCAGTCTAAACCGGTCCAGACCTGTCTAAAATGCTTCAAACCAGTTCAAACTGGTCTAAACCGGTTCAAACTGGTCCAAACCGGTCCCAACTGGTCCAAACCGGTTCAAACTGGAACCGGTCCATATAGAACTAAACCGGTCCATATAGGTCCAAACCGGTGTAAACCAGTGCAAACTGGTCCAAAACGGTCCAATCCGGTCCATATAGGACTAAACTGGTGCAAACCGGTCCAAAGTGGTCCAAACGGGTTCAGACCGGTCTAAACTGGTCTAAACTGGTCTAAACTGGTTCAAACTGGTCTTAACCGGAGTAAACCGGTCCAAACTAGTCTAAACTGCTCCAAACCGGTTCAAACTGGTCTAAACCGGTCTAAACCAGTCCAAACTGGTCCAAACGGGTTCAAACTGGTCTAAACCAGTCCAAACTGGTCCAAACGGGTTCAAACTGGTCTAAACCGGTCCAAACTGGTCCAAACCGGTCCAAACTGGTCCGGACCTGTCCATATAGACCAAACCGGTCTAAATCGGTCCAAACTAGTTCAAACTGGTCCAAACTGGTCCAAACCGGTATAAACTGGTCCAAACTGGTCCAAACCGATCTAAACCGGTCCAAACTGGTCCAAACCAATCCAAACTGGTTTGAACCGGTCCATATAGGTCCAAGCTGGTCCAAACCGGAACCGGTTTTCATAGGTCTAAACCGGTCCATACAAGTCAAAACCAGTCCAAACTGGTCCAAACCGGTCCATATTGGTCCAAACCTGTCTAAACCGGTCCATACTGGTCTATAGTGCTCTAAACTGGTCTATACCACTCTTTACTGGTCTAAACCGGTCTATACTGGWCCTGAAAGATRCCATGAGAAGCWATGCAATATTAATCTTTGCCATGCAATCTTTCTCAGTTTTGATCATGTTTTGATTTGAAGTTATCCTCAAAGAAAGCAAGTTTAGGTTTAGAAAAACACCGAATTTGAGAGCAAAGAGCAGGAACATGTGCTGTTCGAAAGCAGTTGAGCTCTCTGATACTCATCAACAGCTGCACTTTCTTGGGGAGACAGATGAGAAATGAACATTCTGCACTGCCTTCCAGGAAGGGTTCAGCTCCTCTGAACAGGAACACGAGTTCAGAAAGAATCACTGATGAGCCAAGGGGAACATCTGTGGTTGGTTAATGTAGTGCAGATTAAACAGAGTAATTGCAAGATGATGATAGTGCAGCTAAATTAATTTCAAACCCACATTTGAATTAAATTCCTTACAGCAAAAGACTTAYAACTTTATAATCTTTCAGCATGTAAGGAAACAACGATAAAGAAGAAAGAGCAGATGAGGGTTTTTCTCAATCAATTTCTTAATTGATTGTTGCCATGTCTAGAGTTTGTACCTACATATATACTGACATGGGGACTGTGTGCTGGAGATACCAGTCTCCTAAAATCTTTCTCTAGAAAGGTCAATGTGTAACTCAGACTTTTTTATACCCGGACCACTCTAATCCTGTCCAAGGGCTCATTGTTTCAATCAAAATAKGTATGCACAGATGCACAAAAGGCTCACTTTACTCCTAAGAAAAGTGCTCTTCTTTTTATTCTCTATTTTGCTGGTATTGAAACTAGCTTGGCATCCGTAATTTGAGATGTGGAATTGGGAATCTCCTTGGGAATGCTGCTGTACAAAAACTAAATGGTCTGAATACACTTTTTTTTGCTTATAGTACTCTTGCTTTATATACACATTGAGATTTCCTCTGTTTATGCTTTCCATTCATAATCTTCTTTTCTTATATCATTCAAGTTCAGTAATCACTGTTTGCTGGTTTGTTTTTTTTTTTTGGTTGTTTTTTTTTTTTTTTTTTTTTTTTTTTTTTTTTTTTTTTTTTTTTTTTTTTTTTTTTTTTTTTTTTTTTTTTTTTTTTTTTTGCAACCAGCTGAGCGATGGCGATGTCCTAGAGCTTCCAGTACTCCAGATTGATGGACTTACAAGTGCTTGCACATCACACCAGCTGAATGGCAGTACCCATTTTAGCCCATTGCAAATGCAAACTGAAAAATGCCCTCAGGCTGTGCTGAAGATCTGCACAGTTGGTCAGAGTATGGTGCTAATAGAGCCAAGGTTGTGGATTCAATCCCTSTRTGGGCCATTCAYTTGAGAGATGATCCTTGTGAGTCCCTGACAGCTCAGAACATTCTGCGATTGTGTAAAAGATGTTCAAGTGAACACATTTAACTGCTGCAAGATAGAGTTTGAAAGTCATTCCTGGCCTGTTCCTGCAGCTCTTTGAGGCTTTGTATTTCACAGAAATGCAGTATCTGAACCTGGTGTTGGAGTCTTCTGAAGAAGAAAGGGAGAGTCAGATGGAGTAAGAACAGTCCAGCTGTTTCCCCAACAGGCTTTCTTACGTGTCAAACCAGAGTAGATAATATGATGAGAGTGAGCTGAGGACATTTTTGATTARTACRTTGTCAGTSCACAGAGTGTTTGYRTCAGAACTCCCACTTATTTATCCTYTTCAGRAMACCTKGAAACTTCTGTAATTTTCTTCTCATTTAATGMAATGCTCTGCAGTACTGCATGTCCCTTTGTGTCCTGTCCTCTGATGAAACCACCACGATGGCAATGGCAGATTTTCTCAACAGATCATCCGTAGCAGACTGCAGTATCCCAGGAGGAAATGCAATTTGGATGTGCCATCTCCACAATTCCATCAGTCTTTTTGTTGTTCGTGCATGTGAATGCTTCTAAAGAACATGGTTTTACAGGACACATATAAACATTCTTTTGAACTCACCCAAAACAAGGCTGTTGTTCATTTTCTGATGATCCCACTTGTGGACAGTTGAAGATGGTTCCTTATTTATTTTTGCATAACGTTAACTTGTTGCACGATATTGTATTGTAATAGATTTATTTTTAACAAATATTTGTAAATATTTGAATTTCATTCTTTTGTATGTTGCTGATTGTTTCAAGTTGCTGCCTGGTAATTGAAATGCCTCCTAAGATCAAAGGTAGCATGAATATGGATATAATGAATGTAATGCACAATTTTGTTGCCTGAAACATTAATAAAGTGACTGCATGGGGCTGTAGAGGCTAGAATCTTTAGTTTGATGAAGAAGAAAGGGAAGTTCAAATATACCTTCTCTCTTTCTATCCAGTGTTACATGAGAGCATGAGAATCCCARGTAGGGCCCACATTTCTATTATTGTGAACAATACAACTATAAACAATAAAACCTTTTTGTTGGCCCTGTACACATCCTTTAAACATCCCTGCATCCTTGGCTGTGGTCCTGAGAAGGTTAGCGTGGTACAGATGACATACAAATACCCTGAAACTGGCATTTAGCTATTTTGTTGTGAGATGCCTTGGCTTGCTTAGACATATTTAGAAATATTATATTTATATTTTTTTATATATATATATATATACACAAATCTAATATTTCTAAAAATGTCTATACATATATATTATATTTATATAGAAATATTAAATTTAGACTTAGCATATTTAAGAAAGTTAAAAAACAGTGAACATTTTTAATCCTTCTCTCCAAATCAGTCTGCTGTAAATTGATTTGTCTAATGTCCCTCTGTTAAGGTACAATTTTCAAAAAAGACAACCATTTGTCATCAGTCCTGGCTGACTGGGGAGGTGACAGGTGATGGGAAATCAGCGATTGTAACACTCATCTACAAGAAGAGCTGGAATGAAGATTCAGAGCACTGTCAGTCTGACCTTTGTGTCAAGGAATATCATGGAGGAATTGGGATGTGGTAACACAGCACATAAAGGACAGGGGGATTGGGACCAGTCAGCCTGGGTTTATGAAGGGTAGATCTTACTGGGCCAACTTGATCTCCTTCTATGACAAGTGAATAAAGAAAGGCTGTGGGTGTTGTTCACCTGGACTTTAGGAAAGCGTTTGACATCATCTTCCAGAGGATTCTGCTGGGAAAATTGACAGCTCATGGCTTGGAAAGGTGTGCTGTTTGCTGGGTAAAAAATGGGCTGGATGTCTGGTCRCAGAGGTGGTGGTGAACGGAGTTAACATCCACTTGAAATTTTGTTGGGAATGTGGATCTGCTGGAGGGTTGGAAGGCTGGATCAATGGGCCAAGGCCAGGGGTTCAACAAGACTAAATGCTGTGTCCTGCACTTGAGTCAYAACAACCAAAGGCAGCACTAAAGCCTGGAGACAGTGGCTGAAAAGCTGCCCTTTGGAAAAGGACCTGGGACTGGTGGTTGGCAGCAGCTGAACRTGAKCCAGCTGTGCCCAGGTGGCCAAGAAGGCCAATGGCATCCTGGCCTGGRKCAGCAATGGTGTGGCCAGMAGGAGCAGGCAGTGATCATTGCTCTCCACTGGGCACTGATGAGGATCTGTGTTCCACAACTCAGGAACTATGTTCATTTCTGAGCCCAGCACTACAGAAGAGACATTGAGGGGCTGGAGCRTGYCCRGAGAAGGGCAGTGGAGCTGGGGAAGGGTCTGGAGYACAAGTSYKRTGAGGAGTRGCTGAGGGAGCTGGGGGTGTTTARTCTGGAGAAAAGGCTGAGCAGAGACCTTACCACTCCSTACAATGGTCTGGAAGGAGGTTGTGGCTGGGTGGGGATCCTCCCAGGTAACAAGTGATAGKACAGGAAGAAATGGTGTCAARTTGTGCCAGGGSAGGTTTAGATATGGTATTAGGCTATTAACCAAAACGGCTGTCAAACTTTGGAACAAGTTGTCCAGGGATGTGAAGGCTGAGACAGCTTCTTACTTAGCTCCCCTGACTCTCACTTTCTTTAACCTGACTCCAATTCCCAGCTTAGCATGCAAATTTAAATAAATATTAAGATGTCTAAGATTTCTTTTTATTATGACATCTGATTGATTTATTACACTTTGYTTTATTTGAAGCTTATCATGTGGAAAATAATTGCAGATTGAAGTGAACAAAACTAAGTAATTTGTGCCAAAGAGAATAGAAAACCAAGTAATGCTGATAATCCTGGCCAGGCCAGGATAGCCTTTGGCACTTGATGGTTGAGTTTAATTCAGCAAACCCATTTTTCAGCTTTCATTAACCCACAATGAAAACAGAGATTTGCAGGGGCCATTGCCTTTTTTCAATAATTTTATTAAGTTGATAGATTCTGGTGAATGACAAGTGCCTGGTATTTTTTGCTGTTGCATTTGTTGGGCTGCTTCTGGTGCAATGAAGTTGTACMAAATGCTATCAAGAGCTATTTTGACTCTTGAGACAAAGGACTTCCTTACCTTCCACATTTGCTCCTGTGCTTGCACATGAAGTCTCTTGTGCTCTGCTCCCTACAGCTGTTGRGAACTGAGATCAGATGAGAGCAGCTGGAAGTGCTCAGAGCARTTTGGAAGAAGCAGGAGATGATCCTAGAGGTCAACAGGGGTTTCCTAAGCTTTGTTGTGTCTCCTTCTTTCTATCCTATCAGCAATCCTTTCTCCTCTAAAAGTCACAGCACTGAGAGTAAAGGCTCTGAAGGCAAGTATGGCCTAATACCATGAACAGAAATGTTTATTGGCATTTGAAATCCTGTCAGGTAACAGAGCTTCAAATGTTATTCTTGGAAAGATGGAGACCTGCTTTTCTACTCAAGACTAAGCAAAAGTTCAGGTACATCCCTGAGAGCTCTCCTAAAATCCATTCCTGAACTGAGTGCGATTCAGACTTGTTGAGCTGGAGATTGCAATTAGCTCACAGCGTACATTRGAGTGATCTCTCACCTTAGAAGTCCCATCCTGGACATCAAATGTCTTCCTGATTCTTTCTGTATTTCTTAAACAGGTAATTTGAAAAAAACTATGCCTTACCAATGTCTAGTTTAATGAAAACGTGTGTTTTATGACTTCCCTTCACAAAAAAAAAAAAAAAGAAGAAAACCCAGTAATGTTTCCTAAGTTGCTTAGAACTGAATGAATGCAACAGGTAGGCTTTAATTTCTTCACAATAACATTCTGACTTCCCAGGAGTTATCCTTACTGGTGGAGTAATTCTTCTTGGGTGGTTGAAGTTCAAAAACTGTCTTTTAGTTTTATAGTACCACCTGAGGCATGCAGTAATCATCCAATATGTACTGTCTGGAGTGGATTATTCCTTGAATGCTGCATTTTTCCTGTATGCCTGGGAAATCAGCAGATCAGAATTTGTTTCAAAGAATTCCAACCCATCCTGAAATGGTTTCTCTATATATTTTTTAATTTTGTAGGTGATGAAATCCTGGGTCTTACTATTGAGAGTATTTTCATTATGCAAAATATTTAATTTTAATTCTTAGTCCTTCCTTAGTCCTTAGTAATATTCAAATAGCAYGCAGCAGCAGTCATTTGGGAGCACAAACCTCAACATGACACTTGAAAAAAGACCCCAAAATTAAATATAGATTGATAGATTTATCTTTTGAGCATTGATTGTATCTGAAGGAACAAGGTGATGCTTTCAAACTTAATYGAAGCTGTGAGATAGCCAATCTGAGAATAAAAAAATTAAATTTATTATTATTATTATTGTTACGATGCTAGTATTCTAGTGTCTATTGAAATCAGTGTTTTTGTGAGTTTAATGTGGATTTAATGAAGAAGAGGAATTCTCATTACGTATTCATAATGTGAGGTGTTGCTACACAGCACTGTGGATGAGCAGTCATCTACAGAGACATCTGGATGGGGATCGTGATAGGACATCTGGTGACAGGATCGTACTGTGCTGCCTATGAAGAATGCCAAATAACATGGAGCAGTGCAGGACAATGCCTGGAGAGGAGCAGAGAGCAGGAAAACCAGCAAAACCACCTGGGACAGATTATATGAAGGGAAAAAGTGCTTGTTAAGCCTGGAGGTCTGTCTGGATGTGAATCTCATTTTATTTTACAGATTTTTAATGGGAAATTTGAACGTGGAGTGTTGATTTTSTGCTGAGGGCTTGGTTGAAAGTGCTGTTCATAAAACTGGGAGGGTGCCATTATCCAATAAATGGCTGTTACAGAGCAACAAACGTTTACACAGAAACTTAGGTGAGGAGGAAGTTCTCAGGCAAAACATATAGTGAAAAGGTCAGAAGGAAATTTGAAATTGAAGTTTCTTTTCTGAGGAAGGGTCTAAAAAACGGGACAAAGATAAGTGAGGCAGGCATTATTAAAATCCTGTTCAGATATTTGTCTCTGAAGGCTGCAAGAGTAAAGTTGGAACTGTTATATTTGAGGGGGGGAAGAATTAGGAGGAAGAATAGTGAACTGTTGAGTTTCTTTGATCTCCTCATKAACTTTTAAGTTTTCTTCCCCTAATATGGTCTAACAGAATTGAAAGATGATTGGTTGAAAATTGAAAATAATGATAAATGTCTCTCTCTGCTCTTCCCAATGTTATTGGTAAAATTCTATTTACATAAAAGATCTGAAAAGAATTCAGGATTTGCTGATGTGAGCTTCCATGTTTAGTGCTGAGCTAAAACCCTATAGGCTAAATGCTATAAATTCTCATGGAAGAAGCAGTTGTTAATCTGTGGAAAAACTTCACCAGAGAAAATTCTATGTCATAGAATAGATTAGAATAGAATAGAATTATTATGTCATATATTCTATACCATGAATACGTTTCAGGAGCCTTTACACTGCAATATATAGCAGTGACCACTGACAGAGATAAGCTGAAGTAATTCCTTCTGTGAGCTGTCAATCTCACCCCAAGCTTTTCAAGGCTACTCCTGGTAATTCTCTTTGACTAAAAGAATTGCTAGTTGCTGCCGTTCATTTGATGCAGTAGTCTCTAAAGATAAATCTCTGCAGCTATTACATCTGCAGATTAATTATTTCTYTCACTTTGCTGTAGAGCATCTCCCCACAGGCTCTAACTGCTATTACATTTTTATTTGTAATACAAATGAGACAAAGTCTTTGTACAAATAACCTCATAAAGCAAAGAGAAAGAATCTGGTTCTTTACCCCGAAAGATCCTGGGAGCACCTCCAAAGAGACTGAATTCCAAAGATGGGGCTTTCCACTTGTGCACTGCACCTCATAATTTTCAGAACAACCAAACTAAGCCTTCATATCAATCTGCTTACTTTCCTCAGGTGATATGTCGCTGAAACAGTCCAGTTGTTGCTAATAATTTGCAATATCTCTTCTGGGCATTCAACGTGTGATTTGGCCTAGAAAATGTCTGCTCATTTCCTAAAATGAAATACATCTATCAGGCTCTTTTGGGTATGATAACATTGTTAGTGTTTTGGAGCAGAAAAACAAAACCAAGCAAACAAACAAAACCCTCCCTATGAATTAGCAAAGTTTGTTCAGCCTTAATTTGCCTCTTGTGCATATGCACAAAATAATCTTTAATCATTCAGTTGTCTGAAATCCCAACCAGGAAGCCCCATCCTGATCCCACAGCACCTTTCAGCTCTCTTCTGCCAAAGTACTGGAGAGATAGCACAGGGCAGTTGTATTGCCACTAGAAAATGTAGTGGCTATTGCAAATGACGGTAAGAACAAATCAGTGATAATCATGAAGGACAGCACCGAAGGCAAACACAACCCTCACAACCTCAGTGATTTGTGCTCACAGCTGCGCCCAGCCGGAGCCTCCGCATTTTGGGGAATGCTGGCTCTGAGCCTGTCTCAGAGCTCCCTCTGGTGCTTTCCTGCTCCAGTGCATCCGAGAGTTAAAGACGTGCCCTCGGGAAAGGGTTGCTTTGGAATGAGCCTCRGTAAAGAGAGGTAACTACAACAAAAAAATCTTTGCAGCCTCAGATTGCAGTGGTTGCAGCTGAAGGAGGATCGATTTAGGTTAGATACATGGAAGAAGTTTTTAGAATGAGTCTGGTGTAACACTGGAACAGRTTGCTCAGAGAGGGGGTGGATGCTCCATYCTGGAACCTGCAAGGTCAGGTTGGATGGCACTCTGAGAAACACGATCTAGATGAAGATGTCCTTACTTGCTGTACAGGGTTTGGGCTAAATGATGCTTTAAGGAACTTTCCAAAACAAACTATTCAACGATTCTGTGATTCTATGGTTCTGTTACTTAAGTTAAAAAGCATCAACTTTTTTTTTTTTTTTTGAAGTATTTTTTAATTTGCTTAACAACCATCTGTTATTTTCAGGTAGAAAAATGGAAGCATTTCCATCTCAAAATGTAGTATTAGTAACTGAAGCTGTAATAAACCAGTATGTCCCAACTATGGTACTGAAAACATGCATTCATCTTTTCAGCTGTGTTTAGTTTTGGACCCCACAAGACAAGAAAGACTTTGAGGTGCTGGAGTGTGTCCAGAGAAGGGCCATAAAGCTGGTGAAAAGTCTGGAGCACAAGTCTGATGAGGAAAGGCTGAGGGAGCCTGAGTTGTTTAGCCTGGAGAAAAGGAGTCTCAGGGAGAACCTTATTGCTCTCTACAGCTGCCTGAAAGGAGGCTGTAGCCAGGTGGGAGTTGGTGTYTTTTCCCAAGTAACAAGCTGTAGAAAAAGAACAAATGGCCTCAAGTTGTGCTGGGGGAGCTTTAAACTGGASAGTAGGAAACACTTCTCTGTGGAAATGGTGTTCCCCATTGGAACAGATTGCCCAGCGAGGTGATCGAGTCACTCTCCTGGGGGGTATTTAAAAGGAGTRTAGATATGGCACTTAGGGACATGCTTTAGYGRTGGACTTGGCCAYACAGGATTAGCAGTGGGACTTGATCTCAGAGGTCTTTTTCAGCCTAAATGATTCTATGATTAAAAGAAGAAATATTTAAAATAAATTACTGGGGTTGCTTTGCTCTACTTTCATGGTTTCTTCTCTTTTTCCTCTTTTTTGACTTTGATGATGTCACAAAACTGTCGAGCACTAAAAGGGTCTTTTTTTTTATGTTTATGACAATCAAGTGAGTGCAAAACTGTCCTCTGTAAGTAGAAAACACTGTAGAAAGTCCAAGTAGAATAACAAAGATATTTCTTACTGCCCTAGTCTGTGTTCAGTCAATTTTCAGTTAGCAATTAAGATGTGTTCAGATTTCTCTTCATGAAGGATAATTTTCACTCAATCAATTTTGCAAATCATTTGGCTCCATTGACAGATAAGACAGGCTTCTATGAAGATGGCAGCAGCTTGCTTTCTCTTTGCTTTTTGTCTCTTTGAAATTGTCCAGTTTCTCCAATGTGATGTTAAATAAAGAGAAATAATTTGCAATAATTATAGCCAAATATGCTTCCAGTTGATGGATGAAAAGAGAATTTTTCTGCTTCTTATGGGACTACACACATGATGCTGTTATCTGGTGATACAAATCGATGGGATCATGTGTTGTGAATTTGGTGCAAAAATAATTTGTACATATTTGTTTTTCTTTTCTTTGGCACCATTAAGACATAAAGTATCTGTTGGTTTAGATGTTGGCTACACATGTTAGTGATAGTTGGAAAATTGAAAACCTCTTGCCAAGGTAAATAGTTTTCCTCAAAGTGAATTGCTGTCCAAGAATCTGAACCAGCAAATTCTTGCTGCAAACATTCTAGAATTCTCGGGGAAGAACAATGAAACTTGCATGCAGAAGGAAAAAAAGGAGTGAGAATGATGCTCTTGGCAATTCAGTGTGCATTTTATTGTTCTCTTGTCAGCTTGAACCTGTAGATATTTCTGTAAGTGTGCCCTTATGGGCACCCCATTCAGCCTGTCAAATCTTCTGGACTTCAGCAACAGCTTTCAGAGTGCCAACCATATGTTTGGATCCCCCCTGCTTCAGTTCAATGAGCAATGGTCTCCTGAGAGAGAACTATCTGCAGTGTGATTTATTATGAATACTGAGCCAAATGTAGTGTAAGTCTATTACATTTGCAATGCAAACTTATACAATAATATTTGGCATACAGGAGAATGTCTGGCTGTAACTCACACTATTACTGAGGAAATAATACATTTTTGGTAATACTGAATTTAAAAAAAGTACTCACATAAAACTTTTCCTACTACATATTAGAATGTGCTGAACCAGGGTGCTGAATTTATCATAGGAGACAACGTAACTTCTGTGTCCTGCCTCCCATGCTCATTGTACTCTATCACAATGGCTGAAAAAGGTTTTCTACTCTATCACAATGGCTGAAATCCTGTAAGGTTTTCCATTTTCTTTTCACACCATGGAGAGAAGTCATCATTTTCGGCGAATAACTTCTCTGACCTATTTCAGATCTTTCTTTTAGGGTAAGATAAACATGCTATTGCTTCCAAATGCTTRGAGCCCTTGTAATTTGTTGGAAGTTACATTAAATTATATAATTTTTTGTATAATGTACAAATCAGCAATACAAATACATACTCAAACACATTTAGGGCTTACAAAATTCAGCTTTGTCTGTGACTTTTATCTGGAAAAATATTTTATTTTAGTCTCAACATCAATATTTCAGTTKTATGACTTCATTTCATCCCTATTTCTCTTAGGTAAATTGCATTTTTAAATAGTGGAATGCAGCTTGTATAGTGACATTTGTTTAAGGAAAACTTTTCACAGTTGTGCACCATATTTTTTCAGTYCAATTACTCAGAATTTAAAGAAGACACTTGAATTTTGCTTCTTTGGAATAGTTTTTCTTCCCTTTGGTGTTTTTAAATTGCTTACAAATGCCGTATTGACCAGGGCCTAGACGAGGAGAATCCACCTCTCTTCTAGATTTCTTTAGCATGTAAAACTGGACTKTCTGCTGATTCTTCTCTTTCTGACTTTGTAAGTCTTGATGCTTGCCTGTTGCATAACCTAAAATGCAGTGGAAGAATGGGGAGCAACTTGTGGAACATACGTATGTAGTCTGTTTATCATCAAGATGTCCTTATATATAATAATGACATTTCATTAATAACTGATGCTAGTTTTTTGATTTGTTTTGCTGTGGGTTTTTTTCCAAAGTGTTGATGTTGGTTGTTTTGGTAATTTCCATGCTAATGATGCATACAGAACACCTTGGGATGATATTCCAGGTACTGCACTTGATAGCTGAAGTGTTCAGTCAGCAACAGGGACTGGAAAAAGGATGCTGGAAATTTTTCTTTTCTTTAGCAGGGAGGGAAGGGACATTTGAAT
>NW_026623264.1:3062863-3140445 GCF_030028575.1 Malurus melanocephalus
AAAGGATGCTGGAAATTTTTCTTTTCTTTAGCAGGGAGGGAAGGGACATTTGAATTTCTTATTGTGCCTCTGCTGCAGAGAAAGCCAAAAACCCTGCCAGCCTCATTGATTCTGTGATTCATTGAGATCATCTGTAACAGATACATTTTTATATACTTCATATACCTCTATGCACAGATGCGAACAATGTCCAGCTTATACATCTACATGTACATGAATGAGGAAAGAATCAAACAGATGCATACAAGCTGGTCAGGTTTACTCCAGGAAATTATTTGATTATTTGTTAGCAGGAGAAAAGCTATTATATAAAAAACATCCCTCCTCCCAACTAGCAACTCCAAAAAGAAAGCATAACAGTGACTCTTTCCACAGTGACCTAGATGTCAGATTTGAAAAGAAATGAAAAAATGAAAAAATGAAAATTTATAAGTGAAATAAAAACTAAGGAATACATTTTACTGGGGATAAAAAAGACAGTTATTGGGGGTGGTTCAATCTCTGACTCACAAACCATCAGCCACTTTTCTGTGTGGTAAGATGCAAGGAAAGATAGTTTTAATGCCTCAGTCTGCTTATTGACAAAGCTGGTTATTGTTATTTATCCTGAATTTTTTCTTCTTGRATTTCCTTGATCTCTGTTTGTAAATATAATCCAGAATGAAACATTTGTACCTCATTTTCCCAGAGAAGGCCTCAGGAAATCGATGGTGTTTCTATAATCACAGCACGATGCATGGGGCTGTGTGAACGCTCACCAAGCAGTCCCTGCAGCTGCACATTTCCATTCCTGTCACTGGCATTGTGATGGATTTTTATTCCCATAACGGATTTATGTTGTAGTAGATTTTTAATCCCATAATAGATTTATGTGTGGTGAAATGCCARCTAATCATTAAGCACAGTGTGTGCTTCCGTCTTGATTGCCAAGTGGTGCGTTTCCTTTGAAACACACCCTCACCATGAACGTATTATTCATGCACAATTGAGCAGGAGCAAATGAGTCAAAAGCTGYAAGTAAGAAGGAGTCTTAGCAAAGCTGAGCAAAAAGCCTTTCTGTTGTAACTATCCCAATCTTTCTGGGMTAAGAAGTATGGAARTAGGRACTCACAGTAATGAAGATGATRCCAARGGRTCCYGTGAGCCAGTAGYYGTCMCTTGTTACCACAGAAAACACTGTCMYATAAATCCTTCCATGAGCACAAGTACGACASAGGAATTTCCAAAGAACTGGGAAATGAAAAAGTTTTATCAAGTCTGTGGGCTTTAAATCTGAAAAAATATTTTTGCTTCTTTTCACTCACCCTGATTTTAACACGTGATTCCAAAGACAAAGGTGTATGCAATCTGTAGGAACCTTTTCTCTAAAGCAAATTAAGACATGTTAAACCAGTTATCCCATGACTTAAATGCCAAGGAACTTGAATTTCTGGAATGAAACGCTTCAATAAATTAATTCAGAAAACTGGAAATAATTTGGAGTGAGATAATTGAAAAATAACCATAGCTTCTGAGAAAAAGGCCAGTGAGGTGGTGAGAATTCTTCCCAGTTCCATGAAACTCCCTGATCTCATCCATAAAGCTGACCCTTCTTGCTTAGCATATTAAATAACTTGAAACAAACCAGACTTGTCAACCTAGACTGACAATGACAAACAAGGATTAAACTAGGTTTTCAAATTAAGAACAAAACTGCTAATTGCTGTGATAGGATATGCCCCCAGAGAACTTACCTGCAGCCTACGATCTCTGTTATAGCATTCAAGGCAAATGCCTGGAATCCTAACCCTAGCCCTASTTAATTACCCAGAAAATKATTTAATGACATTTGCGAAATTGACTACTAAGCACTTTTGCCTTTTTGAGAGATGTGGTGATAGTGTTTTGRATAAATATTTAACCAGCTTGAGGTTTGAATTTTCCTTCTCATCTGTCCATTTCTAATCTGTGGCCATTTCTAATCTATGGCCAAAGACCTGCTTTGTTCGAGAAACAACTCCTAAATGTTGYGCTTGGTCTTGGTTAAAACTGCCAGCTTTTTAGTAATTCCTAATGTAAAGTCAAGTAATTCTAATAAATTTCATTTTTATCTGGCCAAATCGTTAGAATYGGTCACATAAGGAAGATGGCAGAAYGYAGATTTGGAAAGAGGGACAAAATACAATATTTGAAACCATCAGTCTGGAATATATGTAAAGTTTAGTTTAATCTCACATTAATTTTTAGGAAGTCAGTTGTTTGTCAATTTCATTCTCCTTTGTCTTTCAGTGTTCAGAATTCTTATGAAGGAAAAAAATACCTATKTCCATAATAAAATACTTCTTGTTGTAGAAGGGCTAAAGGGACTTTAAAGGAAATTCCTGGATATAAGACAGTACCTCTTGAAGTATATTGCAATGAGCCCATCTGCAGTTGGATGCAGTATGCTGCTTTATGGTTGCCAAAAATAGACAAAAATTCTCAACATAAACCAGAGATGAGTCCCAGTATTCCAAAATGAATCAAGATGCATGAAACATTTAATTATCATTTTTTGAGACAGTGTGAAAGGRGGATCTCATTTCAAACAAATAAGAATAGGCAAACAAAAGGGGCTCAGTTTCATTCCGTAAATTCAAAATATTTACCAGTAAATGCTCAGCTATTGGGAAATGTGTAGCCCATCATGATTTCAATAGCTTTCTGCTTTGTAGCAATCATTTCCTTTAAGAAATTCTAGACTGGAAAACTGAACTTTTATGGGAAAATGTCTGATACACAAAGGCTTATATCGCTTAAAATTCATTCTGTGTGGTAGATCATTTACTGGAACAGAAAATAGGTGGAGAAGGCATCAAGCTTGAGGAAGTCACAGGAAATAAATGGATCAATGACCTGTCTGACAAACATCTACAGTGTGGGCTTTCTTGCCCTTGACGCAGTCGAAGATCTGGCCCAAAAACCACCAGATGCTGCTATCAACGGGGCTTCACCACGACCCACTGAACTCTCTGTTAGTTTTCACTGGACAGCCAAAATCTCTCAGTGCTGCTGAGCTTTAATTTACAGATTTCCCGGTGTCAGACTGTGGAAAAAGGAAGGAAATATGTCCATGGTTACCCTTGTTCTGTTGATAATTTTTTGTTTGGATTTTGAACTAGCAGAGACAGAGTTTGGATCGATCCTAAACCTTGCATCACATAATTGGGATCACAATCAGCTCCTGACATGTAATGGAGCTGAAGTGCTGCAAAAGTGATGTTCACCTGCATGTCTTGGACATTTAACTGAATGGCTTGGCTGGGCTGAGAAAGAAGATGAAGGCTGGACACCCAAGGTGCTGAATGACAGAGGGATGTTTGAGGAATGATTAGCATCTCAAACTTTCTCCATGATCCTAAAAACCAAACAGCAAACAGCCAATCCTTTATCTGTAGGAAAACCTGACAATCTGACAACAAGCTCTTCTAAAGCAGATTGAAGCTCTTGAAACCCCACCTTTGCAAAGCATGGTGGAATGTGTGAACAAATGTGAAATAGATAGCAAGTGCCAAGTAAATTTGCCAAAGAATGAAAAATAAATAAATAATTTAATTAACAAGATAAGTTACAATATGCAGAAGCAATTATTTTATTCTGAACGGAAAGGAAGGGACAAAGTACTGAAATGTAAAGTGAGGTAAGGCGGGATTGAATCACTACTAGTGAGGAGCCAGGGCTCAGAGAATGGGGGAAAGGCATGGAAAATGTGAGGAGTAGTGGTGTTGAGTGACAATATCACAGAGCAGTTCCACCAATGAGCAGTTTTGCTCATTGGTGCATAACTTTGGGAAGAGAAACTGTTCATCCTCAGGATTAGGGAACATAAGCATTTTAGAAGAGAATGTTTTATACATCCTTGTTAGTTTATCAACTCTAACTTTGTTTTGTAAGAAGGTTCAATGAGGCAATGTTAAATTTTCAAGACCCTTGAAACTTTTCAAAACCATGTTCTACTCTAGAATAAAATTTGGGCTGAGTTTCAGAATCATCTAGTTCCACTGGAGTACATTGTCTGGCACTCAGATGTCGGTTTAGGTCTCCTGATTCTTCARTGTGTTATAATTTGCCTATTTTGTGAAGATGTCCCAAGTTCTTTAGGAATTCTCAAATGATTGCAGATAACTATTTGGGCAAAGTAATTGAATTGTTCCTCTTTTGCACCCATTTTGGTCTCTCCACGACATTCTCCTTCATGTTGCCATAGTTTAGCAACAGTGCCTGTATTTCAGATCTCAATACCTTCCCAGTAATTAGTACAGACTTTTCAATTTAACCCAAAAAGCAACATATAATTGCAATTCTTTCATATGGTCTTGCTCTGTGTTTCTAAGAAGATCCTACAGAAATAAGTCATGGATATGTATCATCCCTGTAATGTCTGAATCTTTTATTTACAGCTGGCTAATGATTACAGCTCATGTTTTGTAGACAGTTTGCTGTCATTGCTGATRGTACTGAATCAGACCATTAATGTATTCGCCCTCTACTGGACAAAATTCATAGAGGATATGGTAATGGCTACATTTGTCATGGAATTATTTAATAATTCAAAGTTAATCTAAGATGGGAAAGGAAGTTTACCAAATGCTCTTTAAATATGCAAAGTTTCCCTGTCAAGTGGTAAGGGAAGGCCAGTCTGAGGAGGGGACAACACTTTCCCCAGATCCTTGCTAACGTCCCCTTACTTTTGAAATCATCATATGGAAAAAAAACCCCGATGTTTTTGATATTGTACCCAGAGGGCACCACTTGCATTGGTGTAGTGCAGTAGTTATTTTGTCTAAAAAATAGATAAAACTGGGAAATTGCCACTTCTAGAATAATCCAAACAACCTCTTAGAAGTTAAGAATTTTCCCCAGATTTTTGCTTTCCATTATTTGCCAAGCTAATAAAATGACAGCTTGAGGAGACTTGCCATACATATTTCTAGCTATGTCAAGCATATTTAAATTATTTCTACATTTCAGAGTGAAAAATAGGCCAATAAATCATTTTAATGTACACAGATGTGGCTAAGATTACATCCTGTTCTCTACTATTTCTTTGCATGCTCTGATCTGGATTTATCTTGACTGAATTTTTTACTTATTGCAAGTGATTTAGGGGAATGTCCACGCCTTCACATATATTTGCACAGCTCCTAGAACAACAGAACTTTAAATGTGGGTAGAGCCTTAGAGCATTTTTTGCTGACTAAATATGGATTTTTATGGTCAAACTAATGTACTTGGGAAAAGTTGGTGGACAAATACATTAAAACTTATTCAAGAAGGGRTTGACATTTAGGGTGCTAATTTAAAAGAAAACTGAAATAAACAATCACCTTCTCCCCCCCTGAAAATGCATGAAGATACCAAAAAGAGGATTTTTTCCTCTGTGTAAGCAAATCCCTTGGAAGCAACTCTGCCTGGAGAGTTCTGTGGAGAAATTAGGTCACATTTGGCTAACATCACTTTATTGTCAGGGTAACCTGCTCCTTTGGCCCCTCTTGCCTGATGTGTGTGTGTGTCTGTGYATGTGTTTTGTGTGTGTGTTTGCAYTTTTCCACAAAGGCTCACTAACAGCCTGTGTTGAGAATCCTGTGAAGGGGTTGATTTTAATATTTTTCTTCCTRTATCACTGCAGGTGCTTTAGAAAGATATGGGCCAAAAGTTTACTGAGGGCTTCTTAGATCTTGGCATTCATTTTGGTTTCTTTTTCAAGGAAACCTATTTTCAGTATAAAAATTGGGAACTGCTAGGCTGTTTTGCAGACTCTGAAGTCTGTGCTGTAGAAAACAGCCTTCCAATAATAATAACTGTAGTCATTTCAAAGCAACCTCCTATTATCTAGTCAATAAGGAACAAAGAACAAGAACATTTGTTTTAGTTTTTGTTTCTTAATCTGAAAGAAATCCAGAATTTAAGAGCTCCTTGGCCTTTTCAAGAACAACAAGTTCACACGTGATTTAGTCATATGGCTGCCATAAAATTGTGGTACTGTGCTTTCTTAAGAGCTGTTATCAGTCTGATATTTAAAACATCAAAATTAATGCTGTGATGTTACAGATTGTTCCAAGATCTACACACAGCTTCAGAAGATGTCAACTTTTCCTGTGTACTGTGTACTTCTATGAGTGCAGACAACTCTAAATTATGTGGGATTTTAAAACACTGAGAAACATAATGCTGTCAACCAACCCAGTATATGTCACACGTCAGAGGTGTACAATGTTCTGAGTAAACAATCCCAGTAACACGGGTATAAACAGCAAGTAAAAGTTCACGTAGCAAATTGTGTCACCTCACAGAACAAAATCACTCTGAACTGGAGACAAGATAGGATGGCTTTGTGGTCGCACAGACCTGGGGCTAGCAGCATGATTTGTGAAACAGGGAACCTCAGCTTTTAAAGAAGGCAGTGGTGCAGCACAAGTGACCAAACACAACTAATGTCTGAAAGGGCTCAAGAAGAAAATAAGGCACTTGAGGTGCAAGCAAAACTCATTGAGGTTAAATTTTTGCCTAAACTRTGAAGGCGCTGGCATTTCAAAACCAATTAACAATGATGTTTAATAAGCTGGCCTAATTGGTAACATTGTACAAATGGAGAACAGAAGAGGGGCGAAACATTCTGGGTAATGTCAAATGTATTAGCATAGCCTGAAGTGTATTAAAAGACTGAGGAATAATTTTAAAGAAAAAATAATTAAGCACATGGTGGTAAAAGGAAAATAGGATAAAATGCAATATTAGGTTACCAGAGACTGATCTTGAAGTTTAGCCCAATATTTTTCTTTAATAAAAATGGATTTTTAGACTAGAGAGATACAGTAGATCTATCTGGATTTCGGTAAAGTGTTTGATATGCTGCCACATAGGAAATTACTAGTTAAACTGAAATAAATGGGAATTAGAAGAAAAACTGCAAGGTGAGTAAGGAGCTGGCTAAAAGGAAAACTTCATGGGTTTTGCTTAAAAGGGAGCTCTGAGGCTAACAGGAAGTTACTGGAGGCAGTCATAAAGAATCTGTGTTGGGCCAATCTTACTTAATATTTTCAGTAGAAATCGTTGACTGAGAAAGACAACATTGTTTTAAGAGCACCTGTTGATGACCCGGAATTGTGTTTCTCCATGCTTGAGGGCCACATGCTGTCTTTCAGGAGAACCAATTTGGCTTGCATCCAGGCCTTGTGAGGCTGCCTTTTCCAGGAAAAGTCTGGCACATGCAAGACAGGCACTGCATAGTTTTTCAGTGGAGGCAGAAGCCATCTCCCACCTCACTGGGACTTGCTGGCTCCTCTTCTGCCCATCACCGGGTACAGGTTTATAGTTATGAAGCTCCTGGCAAGGCATCGTCTCATGGGTTAGTCTCATTAAAAATCTCCCAAGGAACATTCAGGAGAGCCATTAGAGCAGCATTAGCCCAGAGTTTTGCCCAGGACAACATGCCCACCTCCTCAGCAGGGCACATTAACTCCGGCACAGTGCGTGTGAAGGCTTTGACAGGGCTCAGACTTGTCTGGCGGCTGCCCAGGTTGGCCCTGTGACTCAGATGTAGACAAACTCCAAGACAGTTTGTTTGTTTAGCCTACCAAAATGAAGACTGAGAAGAAATTGAATTATATGATAATTGCAGGACTGGAATTAGAGTAAATTGTTTCCTTAAGTAAAAGGAAACTGGATTTGATGCTCCTCCCAGTCTTTTGTCCTAAGCTTCTAAGTCATGCCTAACTAACTGTGTGGTTCTTCTGGCAATAAAGCCTTTCCAGGGTGGTCCATGGTCAAAGTTGTACACTTAATTAATTCTTGAAGATAGCTGAAGGTGGAGATTTCTGCCATCTTTCTGCAGATTTGTGATATTGGAGGAGTCTCTAAGAGGAGAATTTAAACTGTTTGTGGTCTGGCTAGAAGGCACAGCAAGAAACAACTTTGCCAAAAGTTAAGCACAATTTACTGCGAGCAATACAAAAAACACTAAGGSAATGGAATTTCTGCCTGAAAGAGGATGCAGACATTTTGAGAGAGCCAGGAAAGCAGCGCTTTGGTAGACAGGCCACATGCCTCTATTGGAAAAATAGAGAGTCATGTATTGATTTTGCATGGCAAGGTTTCGGAACTGGGGGGCCACAGGAGTGGCTTCTGTGAGAAACAACTCCATAAACTCCTGGGTCAGTGAGGGGGGTAAAGGGGGACATGCTGATTGTTTTTCCAAATAACCATTATRTGTGATGGAGCCCTGCTTGCCTGGAGACATCTGAACACCTCCTTGACCCTGGGAAATGGTGAATTCCGTGTTTTGTTTTTCTTGTGTGCCCAGTTTTTGATTTCCCATTAAACTGACTTTATTTCAGCCCTCAAGTTTACTCACTTCTACTCTTCCAGTTTTCTCCCCCACACCCCAAGAGGGAGTAAGAGAATGGCTGTGGTGATTATTTGGCATGGGGTCAAACAATGACAAAAATTAGGCCCAGGATGAAGGAGGCGAAGGAAGGTGTTTTTAAGATTTGGGTTTTTTTTTTTCATTATCTTCATCCAAGTTGATTGGTAACTAATTAAAGATTTTGCCCAAGACTGTAATTGGTGAGTGATCTCTCCTTGTCCTTATCTCGACCCATGAGTTTTTATGTATTTTCTCTCTCCTGTTCAGCTGAGGGGAGTGACAGAGCGGCTTTGGTGGGCACCTGGTGGCCAGACAGGGTCAACCATCACAAAGCAACAGACAAAGGTGGTTTTGAGGACTCATATTTGGGGTAACTCAAGGCTTCTAATATGGAAAGCCCTTTTAATCATTCTGTGTGAGTCTGCCTAGGAAACATCCATCTCATCCTCGCAGATTGTCATAAAGCTGACACATGATCTCCTCTATCTCTCATGGAAGCTGGGCTTGTTTGAAATGACCAGTTGCTCAGATTATACATTCAGCAGTGAGTTTTTCCTTTTCACAGAGTGAGAAAAAGCAAGAAGGCTGGAACAAAATGAGCCACAGGTATCAAATGGGTGATAAAGGATCCATAAGCAATTGAGTGGTTTTGGCTTTTCTTTCTTTATGAGATCTTAYAGGCAGCAGTGAGACTATCAGCTTGGCAGAAAATGAAGAGTCTAACGGTGTAGATGTCAGCTGACCCATTGTTAGGGAAAGTTTAAAATAAAGGAAACAAAATAGGCTCTTTGGTAAGAACAGAATTTGCTGCTGCTTACTTTGTAAAGTAAGATGTATGACATTTCTGGTTTCATGCTGTAGACTTCAAAGTGTTTGGGTCATGTAAGGTTTTATTTCTGCTGAGCAGCGTTGCACAGGGGGGTGCTCAGAGGAAGTATCCTTTCCAGTGCAGCCAGAGCAGGCTGCCAGAGCACATGAGCTGCACACAGCCTTGGTACGGTGCTTCCTTCACAGGAAGGGTGGCAGAGCGAGGGGGAGCACTGGACAGACCTTTTTTATACGCTGGTGGATGGCAGGTAGGAGCTGAGCTCTAAATGCTGGGCAGGCTTCGGTTAGAAACTTGCCAGCTTTCCTAGTCAGTCCTTCCTGCCTCTTTGGGAGTCATCTAAAGGATGAACTGAGGACTGGGGAGCCCCAATGCTTCCAGTTAGCTGGAGAAAMTGTCCATCCTGAAAGCAGGGACCTCTGGGCCTCAGGGTGGGAAGTCTGTGGTGAGTTTCCAAGTGTCACATCTCTGAACCATTTCTACTGCATGAATGACCTCAGGTTGAAGGTTGCAGGCCCTCTTAAGTTCCACAGCTTGGTTTGAGCTCTGGAGCTGGTCTTGGAGGAACTCTGACCAGTGAGACTGCAATTAGCACAGAATATTAYGGTGGTTATGCAGGAGCCCTACACAAACACATTTTGGAGTAGTATTCAGAAAAGCACAGCTGTTGCTGTTACTATTAACTATAATTGTGTTCAATCCACTTGGTGACTGCCAGCAACCTTAGGAAACACATTTCATTTTGGAAACACCTTGTGTTTAAGRGTTTCTGAAACTAAATGTGGCTGGACTTCAGTTCCGTGAAAAATTTCCAGTGTTTGGCTTTTCCTCCCGAAGCAGGATGAAAAGTATTCTGGTAATTTGGAAATTATCACAGAATGGAAATTCATCTGCCTGGCCAGCTCTAGTTATGAACTCATTAATTCAAATGCTCATCTACCAACAAACTGCTTCCTAGCCTTTAGTTATATTGGAAGTCCATGCTTTAGTGTTGTCCCTATTTTTTTTTTTTTTCCAGAACCCATTAGAGATTCATTCTACCTTTCCTTACTGTTGGCTATAATGGCACTTGGAATGCGTTAAGGAACCATAAGAATGCCAAGGAGTTTGTTTTCTTGTGAGATTATGTATGACATTTGAAGAATAACCCTTCAGCTAGCAATCCGTTCCCTCCTCTAAGGAACCATTTACTTTTGACTGAATCATTAAAAAACCTACAAACCCCAGAGTAAACAGCAAACTCTTTTCTAGTTCTTCCTCATGAATGAGGTCTTGCTTTTAGAATGCCCTAAAYGGCGATGCAGATCAGGACCACTCCTCATTTAGTGATTAATTTTAGGCCTCCAGATCTGCAAAGCTTGGCATGCAGTCATATGCATACATTCTTTGTGCACCTTTCAGAAGACAAGTCTGATTGTCTTACTTTGGTTTTGAGTCATTATTCTCTGTGCTTTGTCTTTGCCAAATGTCAAAATATAGCTGTTTCTCTGCTTAAGGGATATATTATGCTAAGTGCACTGGAAAAAAACAYTGGCAAATGATATAATACCCTGGAAAAGAGAAAGAAATTTGGATGGTGCTGGGGGGAAAAAAAGAAAAAAAAGAAAGGAAAAGAGTAACCTTGCATCATACTGCTGGCAAATTTTGTCAAGCCAACAGCCAATCAGAGTTAATATGGCTTTTCTCTCAACAAACCTGCAGCAATGCTGTTATAGTTTYACTACACTGTTTATGAAAATCTGAGCTAGTCTGGAAGGCATTACATGAAAGACAATTCTAGGAAAAAGGGGAAAAATCCTGTAATCATTGACAGTGCTCATGTCTGAAACCTGSTTTTTGAAGGTACATTGGAATCCGTGAAAGTAAATACTGAACAATGGAGAGAATGTGTTACTTCCTGATTTTAAAAACAATAATATACTTTCTACTATAGCAACTACTAAATTTAGTGACTGTCTCATCTATGTATCCATACAGAAGCAGAGAGAGCAAGATCCTTAAGCTCCTCTGCACATGCTCCCTTTCAAAAGCTGGCATTTTTAGTCTGAAGTAACCAGCTGTTCCTTATTCCAGAATATTCCAGAATATATTCCTGTGCCCTGTATGCAACTGCTCTGTGTACATGTATCTCAGAATAWATGGAGACTTTTTTTGTCTTGGAATTGTTCTTCAGCTTGAGATCTTTACGTTTAGGGTGAAGTAAAACCATATCCTTTATTTTTTCTTGACTGAGAACCATACCTTTCTACCTAATTTATGACATTTAGATGTAACATATCTAAAATGAGTTAACAGTAACACAGCCTCCTGAGGTTTTTGCCATTTCTCCTCCAGCTGACTACTTGTGAATAAAATCCAGAAAAGACGAACACTTTTATAATCTTTAATATGTCTAGACAGCATTTTTGAAAGTTCAAAATCACAGAAAAGCTTAAAGTTCATTGCTTTTCAGTTAAATRCAGATGCCCAAAGGAGGTGGGGTTWSGCTTTGAAATTACACAATTAGTTCCTAGACTAGAACTCTAGCCCTGGGTTTGCCACATGTCTGTAGGAAATGTACCAAGTCACTGCAAGTTGTCCYAACTTGAGCCCTGGAAGCAATAGGAATTAAAATCCCTTGCAGAAATGTGAAGGGGACTTTAATCATCACAGCTTTTGAAAGTCTGAGTGTGAGCTCTTTTGTTGGCTCATGAGGTGATGGGAGAAGCTCACTAGATTTTTCCTGTGCTGGCTGAGSGGAGCTGTCCCATCACAATATTGGTGTGGAATTACCGTGTAAGAGCACAGTGAACCAAAGCTGGGTGTGTTTAAAGACACATGCACACMGCTGGGGCTCCGTTCAATTCCTACCCCTGGTGTAAGAATTTGTTGTTAAATGTTGTCATGTACCCACAGAGAAAAACATCATCGTTGCTTCTGGAATCTTGCTGCTCTAAGGGGCTTTTAATTTTTTACTGGGCTGGTAGGACAGACCRCTGAAGATCAGGACTGTCCCAGTGGTATTTTTCTGGTAACCATCAAAGGCTCTAGAGGCAAAGCAGTTCAAACCCACAGACAAGTGCCTTCAGGACAGAAAAAGAAATGCTAGTGTGAATTTAGACCATTAGTGCCTTTGAAAATCTACTCCTTTTAGCTGCAGCCTGTTCTGCAGGGTCTGTGAATAGTTTTGTCCAGCTGTTGGTTATGAGCATTCACTGTGTAAACAAAAGAAAGCCCCATCCCCCATTTTATAGGATGTCCTTCAGCCAGGATGTGCTTTGAGCAAGCCCCAGGGTGTAAGGTAAGATTCCAGTGAAGAATTTGCCCTCTGCTCAACCCATTTACAAAAATATTTGCATCACACAACTTGGAGTACTAGAAAGAGAAAYACTCGTGTGGATTACACATCTGTCCTCAGGCAGAGACTGTGTTTCAGATCTGGTTTGGCCACTGGAGGTCAGTGTTTTGGAGCGGAATGGACATAATCCATTTGGTAATCCTCTTTAATGGCCATAAAGACAGGAAGCACTGTACCAGACCTTTCCATGCGTCATTGTGGTGTTTAGTGTGTGTCATCTTGGCTTGACATGGGAATATGAGTTTATTCAGCAGCAGTCAAGGGGTTATGTTTTTGAGCAGTGTGAGAACAGCTGCAGAGAGCAGTTCTTACTCAGAGATTATGTAATGAAGTTGCATGTTGCAGACTGCAATCGTGGTTTAGTGTGCTAGATACTCCTTACTGACGTCACTGCATAATGTGACACCGGGCTGAAACATTAACAAAATCAACAGGAATAATTGCCTAATAGTACACCATGCTGCATTTACAGTTATGAGACCAGCTCCAGCAGCTTTGGCTCTGCTGCTTGCATGGTTTATCTTCCCTCCTGTTGGTGCTGAGAACAGGGAGAAGTTGGGAAAGAAGGTGCATGTACATGCTCTTTCTATATTACTTTATTTTCTTTCATGTTGCTGGAATTGGGAGGCTTTCTAAAAACCCCGTAAATAGTAGTGTACCCCACAAATGGCCACTGACAAACAGTTTATSCAAGAGGCCGAYACTGGGTCCAAGCCTGTATAACAAMTTCATCAATAATTGAGATGATGGAGCAGGGTGCCCTTCAGCAAGTTTAGACCATTARTGCCTTTGAAAATCTACTCCTACYTTGAGKAGTAGCTGATATGCCAGAGGATCAGGTTGGCATTAATAGAGGCCTCAACAGGCTGCAGAAATTGAATGAAAGCAGAGGGCTGGAGAAGAAAATGGTGGAGAGGGAGATCCTCGACCTCCAGCTCCTTGCAGATATCTCCAGCCCCTCTATRTCACTGTTYCTCTGCCTTGTTCCAGCTGACATTSTGCTAATCTTTCCCAGCTGATCCTGCTCCAATCAAGAGCACATTTTGTCATCTCCACAAACTTCYATCACTGYCAAATAGGAGAAAAAATAGGTMATTTTGTCCCTTTCTGTCAGGGCARCACAATTCACATCTAGAAAGTCTTCACTGGGCTTTTTTCATTACTGCCATGTTACCAATCATAAAAACCACACCTGAGACATGCAGACAAATTCTGCTCAGATTTTCACTGGTTCAAATCTGGAATATGTAATAAATTGAATGAACTAATTCCTGATTTACTGTGTCTTAGGAGAGAAAGTAACTTGGCTTGTTTGCAGAGTTTATAATTCAAATACATTTTTCTACTATATACAGAGATAGGTGAAGGGAATGGAAAATMATGCTAGTGGGAAAGAGCCAGTCTATTCCTGGCAATATTTTAAATTATATGAATAGGTGTGCCAACCTCCATTTTTTTCTTTTGTCTTTCAAGTGGAATGGTTACAGTCAGAAGTATATGTGGTTTGTCTCACTGTTTTCAATTTCTTAAGCAAAAGAGTTTCACCTTACAAAAACTTAATTTCTGGTAGCTGAAAAACACTGATGATATTTTTTTTGTTTTAAAAGAGTGACAAAATCCAAAATATCTTGGGAAAAGTAAGATTTGTGGTAGATCTTCTTTCCTGCTGAAAGATTTCACTGAAAGAAAACAGGTCACTCAGAAAACTGCTTTACTTTCCTCTCTTTGAACAAGGGGATATTTTGAAGGGATTCAGACAAAATGGATATTTAATTCCTGCTTGCAAAAGCAAAGGTGATTTCTGTGGTAGATTTATTCATAGAAGAGTCAATATTTCAGGGCTGAGTAGAGTTAGGTTTCATCATGTTTTGATGTTATCCTGGTTCTTCAGGGGCATAACTACATGACCACCTTGATGCTGGAATATAAATTGAACGAGAGAAGGCAAATTCTTACAGTGAAATTTCAAACACCCTTTCCTGATAGCATCCTGCCCAAGAAGTGTTCACTTTATTTCCCTTTTTTTTTTCCCAGGGCCAAACTTTTAGTAATTCTCTTGCTGTTTGCTTGACCTTTTTGTTGGGCTCCCTCACAATGGTTTCCATCTGTTTCTGTATTTCATGTACTTCATTAAAAAACACCCACTGAAACATCCTATGATTCATTAGCTTATTGTGTCATGGGTCTTGCAAGTGGGCTGCATTTATGTGGTGGCTCCCACAGTTTGGTGTTCTGAACTTCAGTAAGAACTTCCCATCTTTCTTCACTGAATGACGACTGCCAGCATCCACAAAGTCTCCTCCAAAATACATCCACCAGCACRCTGCTGCTGGTGGCAGAGAATGGAGGCTGTGAAGGGCTCACAGATCCATCTTAGCAGAACTCTGGAGCTTCTTTGCTCCCTGCCCTTGAAAAGTAAAAAAAAAATATTTATAGTGAGAGTTAGTTACGGGAATGGGCTAATTGGACTGGAAAACTGGTGGCACCAGTGATGGCAGGATAAGAGGGAAGGTCTAATTCACTCAATTCAGTTGAGTATTCCTGGTGAAAAGCTGTGATATCATGTGATTTCTCATACTGGAACCTCTGCAATGTCATGCTGCAAGGTGTCATGTATACCGTGCAGTCTTTCAAGAAAAATAGGTAGAAGCAGAATAGAGAAGAGCATAAAAAACAAGCCAGAGGTATGGCAGCAGTTAGGGCTGTGTCACATGGGGATGGATAAAGAACAGAACTGTTCCAGGTTCAGAGAAGGCTGTTTATATACACTCAGTTGGAAGATCATTTGAGATGTATCTGTAGGAAACTCTCAGTATGGGAGGGAGGATGGAACATTTGGTAAATTTTCTCTGAATAAGYAGAATGAGCCACAGCATTAGACTGGAGCTGAATGGAGCACATTGTCTGACAGCACCTCAGGTCTGTAGCGTAGTACAAGTGCATTTGAGAGCCTCAGCTTTTCCTTTCCCCACTGGTCCTGGCACAGGACAGCAGCTCACAGGGGGAGCATGTGAGTTACCTCTGCCACAGGAGTACCCACAGAGGCTGTACAGATCGGCTTSAGGTATGAGAAGGTCCTTGGAGCATGAAGGAGAAGTGAAGGAGAAGGGAAAGGAGCAAATCTGCTTAAGGCATGAGCTGTGTTGGAACTGCAGGCCACAGCAGGAGGCAACTGCTCGTCTACTGTACAAAGCTGTRCAAAGGAAAGTATCATTGAACTGCAGGAAATGACAATTACCACACTCATTATGAGCTTTTAACTTGTGACTAGGTACCAGATTCCTCAGCTGAACCTTTTATTGAAGCTTTAATCACTTATGTTCCTGTCTACTACAGTTTCTTTTTTCATTTTTCCATTTAATTATCTGTTATCTAAAGTGCAGCACATCCAGAATGGTGTCATTAGATGGCTCTTTTCTTCAGGAATTTTATCACCTTCGTCCTGTGTGACCTTCACTGCTTCCTTTCCACCATCAAATTAAAATCTAAGTTACATTCCTGAGGGCTTATCCTTTTTTTCATCACATCAGTTTGAGGCCTGTGTATCTCTGTGGCTTTATTAGTATTGACTGTGATTTAAATGAAGGACAAACAGACCCCTTGGCTTTGAGAACTCCAAGGGGAGGCTTGACTTGATTCTTCACACTCTTCTTCAGATTCTTCTTCTTCTTCTTCAGCCCAGGGGACTGATTGGTTCTAATGCAGAGCTACCCAGAAACAAATYATTTCCCTTATAGCAAGCTATCTGCCTAATTTGCTAATTATCAGATTAAATAGAATTAGGCGTGGGACTTTCCACATTATTCCAGGCAATAAAACCAATKAAATAAATTCTCTTCCAATGATACTTGCACAGAAATGTTACTGTGAGGCAATAGTCTGTATGCAGGACCTGTTTCCAGCTTTGCAGAACGTACCATTTCCACTCACAGCTTCTGGTGCAGTCAGTGCCAGCAGCAGAAAGGTGTGTGTGGAATCTGACAGTGTTTGTGCCTCAGGGTATGACTGTGTGCAGCTGCATCCCCTGAGAAAGACCACGGAGAAAGCAGACAGCTRACAGAGAGGATGAGAAGGAAATGGGCAGTGTGGATGTGGAAGAGCAATTAYACACTTCCACTTGTCTCAAAGCCTCTGGAAAGAGCTCTCAGATCTAAAACCTGCAAAGATCTGGAGTTTAACTCATCTAACCTCAACAGTAGATGCCCAAGTGAAAATTCCTGATCCTCAGATTTCTCTTGAACAGTTTCCAGCTTGTAGGCAGCTGAAGTCTGTAGACATCTCTGCCTTCAACTTTTACATTTCTCACACATTTACGTTTCTTTTATGAACTGTACTCAGCAAAGCCCTAACTTTGAGTTTCCTCTGTAGTGGGGTGCCTGTCTCATGGTCAGGCATTGTGAAGTTCCACAGATTAGATGTTCCTCTGCCTGTGAAGCCTAAGAAAACCAAAATTTTGGGTGCAGTGTGAACAAACCAAACGCCATTTGGTCCGTCATCAAATAGGCAGTGGTGGTGGTAATGACTCAGTGAGAATTGCTTCCAATTTTAGTTTTGTTCTGTTTTTTTAGTACAATGTTCTGTGGCTAGCACACTTTTCTAGGCTCTGGAAGACATAGATTTACTTCCTTTCTCTTCCTGATTTACAGTACCATGCTGGCATTTATTGCTGGCTGCATGACTTATTTTCCCTCATGTGCTGCCTTTTCATTACTATCTGGAAGTACCCAACTCATTATGTAAGAAGCTTAGACTTTTAGCTTGTGGTTCATGATCCTCCCCACCAGTGGGGATTTGTATTATTGTGTTTTAGTAGTGCTTAGGTTACTTTGTCAATCCAGCTCTTGAACATCCATCCAAGGGCTTTGGTCTCTTGGCTATAAAAATAGGAATGATTGGGTGGGAAAAGATTCAAGAGATTTTTGTACAAAACAGTGCAATTTACCTGAAGAAAAAACCTCAGATTTTTACTCACTTGGAGGTATTTTAATGACAAAGTATAAGGGGACCATTAGAACAGTTGCAGATGTTCTGTGTGAAATGGCTCAGTTACAGCAAGAACTACATGAACTTTTACCCTGAACTCAAACCAAGGTCTTTCTCTCTCCTTCCTTTTTTTTTTTTTTTTCTTTCTTGATGTACTAAGTTGTTTAGTTAAACTTTTGGTTTGTTTCTTTTCCTGTTCATATGCCTCTTTGGTCCTTTTTTCAGCTGGGACTAGTACTCAGCTACCTCCAGGAAGGCTGATTTGTGAGACTCACAGCCAGCTCTGTTCTGTGTTGGGCAAATTTGTTCCTGTTTCAGCAATAATAGTTCTACCAGCTTCCTAATCTTTTCCATTTGTAGACTATAACTAGATTTCAATACCAGAAGAAGGAAGGAGGTGATAATTTTTGTCTTGCTGTCAGCAGAGATGTCGAAGTTCCTGGAAGTTAGGATTCTCCCTAAAGACTTTTCAAAGATGTTGCATCAAGCTTTCCCCTACTTTTCAAATATAGTAACCTAACCCGAAGACTCCTTTAGTCTCCCCACATCTCTCCTTTCCCTGTGTTTCTCTTCTGGGCTCATGGTCAACATGGCTGAGTTATTCTAAACTGCACTGAATCCAATAGTTCTTCACCGTTTCCTTTCAGCCTTCTCCCCTTCTCACTTACTACTGCTTCTCCTCCTCTCCTCATGCCTTTTTTCTGTCTCCTTTTAAAAATCATCTCCTTCTCACCTTCTCTGATTTTTATCCTTTTTTCCTAATTTATGTCCTCTGAAATCTCTGAATTTTCCTAGGAACTGCTCAGCCAACTCACACACAAATTACGACAGGTAAAACAGAAAAAAGCAAGTGGAGGTGGGCTGCAAACACTGCTGCAGACAGAGAATCTTATAAAACCCCTGATCACTTTTATTAGAAAGCTTGAAATGCACACAGCTGAGTTAATCACAGAGCAGCAGGGACAGAGAATTCAAAGAAACACTAATGGGAAAAAAGATACCCCAATGACAGGGTAGAAATGAGTTAAAAAACATGGATCAGGGGCCTGTGTTCAATATGCAACAGCCTTGCCCATGTGCATCATACTTGTAGCAGGCTATAAAGGCTTTAGACCCTAAGAAAAGCTCCTCATTCTCACTGGTGACAGCACGAGTCACAAAGCAGCTGTGGACAGTCAGGAATGGGCAGAGAAAGCAACTGCTGTACATTCAGCTGTACAATATTTTTTTTGGTCTTGCGATGAACAAAGCTACTTCATCTCTGTGGCTGGAACTTGGCAACCCTTCTTTGAGTTCCTTAAAAAGAAACAGAACTGTTCTGCCATCTGTGAGACCCACTTGTCCTTTCCCTTTCCTCTCACATATGCTCGCTGCATTACRTTACCAGTTGAATATAGCAACATATGCATGCAAAGCTTTCCAGCTGAGATGCACAGACATTCTTTTACAATTACTGGAATGGAATCAGCTGCTCAGCAGAACTGCCCTGCCCCAATCACTTAACCCATGATTGATTCAGAGGAAGGGAAATGTGGAATGGCAGTAGAATTTTACAAAGGCARGTTGTGGTGACTCAGTCTGGATTAGGGCTAGTGCACGATGATTTGAGAGTATGGGCCAGCAAAGTGCTTAATTATGCACTTCACTGAAATCAGGCACATAATCTTGCTGACTTCTCATATTCTGAAAATTAGGGCTTGGCTGTTRATTTGGGCTGGGGCTTACATCCCTGTTCCATGAAAACCCAGTAGGATCATGGATAACTGGGTATGTGTCTTTGGATGTTTCGGGTAAAATGCAATTTTATCTCACCTGAGCTCCAAAGGGATGTGACAGGAACTTGCTCTGATCCAGAAAAGGTGACTCCCATTAATGCAATGCTGAATACCCTCATGGTTGAGATTAGGTACATGGACATGCTCCTGCTACCACATGGTTCACCTGCTGCAAGCAAGGACAAAACCTTCAGGTGCCCAAAACACAATCTGCTGACTGACATCCCCTGTGCTGGCTCTACATTCAGTCGTAAAGCTTAAATTCAGGTACCTTCCTCCATTTATTGAGCAGTGCTAGAGAATGGATGTCGAAAGGTCAGTGGCCCAGCATTGTTTTTGTAACTCCSCATCAAAACTCAGAGGAGTTTTGGCTTTCCTTTTGAGATCAGCRTTCTACACCTGGGGAGGGATTCACTATGATATAGAATAAAGCAGCCTTTGCCTATAGGAATATAAATTCCTTAAGAAGTACTCCATTGGTGCACAGGTTGGCAGGAGCTGCTTTCAAGGTGGGATGAATTTCACACAGAGTAAATATAATATTTTTTTCACATATTAAAGAGCTAGGAAAAGACCAAGAAAAATTGGTTTCCTTCTCTTCTAACATAAAGGGGGTCAGATTGTCAGCTGGTCTATATTAATACAGTTTCTTGAACTCTTTGGAGTGATGCTGATTAGAACCATCTGAAGACCCTGTCTGGGATGCCTTGCTGTTTTTACAAAACAGTAAAAAAGGGATCTACTCAAGTCTTGGTAGCTATGGAATGAAGCTCTACTATGGGGTGCATTTTAGCAACAGAAAAAAAAGAAAGAAAAAATGTTTATGGGGCAAGAATTTTTTTACATGAAAGGTAACAAACATGTGGAAAAAATTACCAAACAAATGACATATTGAAAGACTTTAAGACTATGGTTTGGAAGCACTAATGACTTCTTTTCTGGCATCAGCAGAGTTTTTTTGGTTTGTAGTTTGTTTTTTTTTTTTTAAAGTGGGTGTTTTGATTCAGTGTTATTAATTGAACCATTTTCTCAGCTTTTGTTTTTACCCAGATAAATGTATATCATAAAAATCTACAATATGTCTCTTTTCAATGAACTGTGTAGAAAAAAAGCATTAGSAAGGCAACAATATATGTTAAGCACCTTTCATAGGAATTTTGCAAGTAATTATTATAAAAATGCTCAGGGATAAATCAATGAAAAGTTTTGAGTTCATTGCCTATTAGAATAAGAAGTTTYGATTTACTTGTTGAAATTTTGAGGCTGACTGCACCTAACTGGGATAGGAAGAGTTTTCCACTGTTTGAGCTTGAAACAGAATTCCCACTGCTGGCAAAACCAGTGGAAAAATGTCACAGTTTCCAAAGGATCATGAAAAACCAAAACAGCAGGGCCCAGTTTTAAGGTCCAGGTTGGATTTCTATTCAGTTTGTACACAGACAAAATGTCAAAAAAGATGAAGTAAGCCTCAGCAATCTCTGAGTGAAAATGCTACCTGAAAGTACTTGAGGGATATACCTGCCTATCAATTCCTTTAGATTTGTAAAAGTCTAGATTTTTTTTTTTCTATTTTTTTTTGTTAGCAAATACATCTATTTCTGATTGCAGAATAGTTTTTCAAAATTAACATCATAAAAGCTATACTTACCTAGTCTAGCATAAAATACCAAGGCTAGCTTTTGTGATGTTTATATAGCTTACTAKGGTGACAACTCTCAGTGTACATTCTCACAATTTTTGAGGACAAAGCCTCAAAGTTTATAAAAGCTTATTTTCAGACTTTATACTTTCACTATTTTAGATTGAAACATTCCTGAATTTTATGTGTATTATCTTGTGTATTTTCTCCCTCCCAAGAGACATCCTTGAAATGGTACTTCTATGACTTTTAAATTTTGGTTTAACTCAGKTTTTCATATCTCTGTTTTAAATCCTGATTTCTTGCAGAAATAATGAAGTTTGCCTATCATCTATGAAAAGTCACACAATTGTAGACTGGACAGTCTCCTGTGGTCCCTGCTTATTAGTTGGTTCTTCAGGATGGGCTCCAGACCTAACCAGTGGATAAATTTTTCTCCTGTCTTCCCTTCTCTAGAGTTCTTCTGTTGACCCTGGAAGAGACTCAGTATCTTGTCTGAAACTGTTGTCTGACCTCTTGGGGAGCATCCCTGCTCTTGCAGCTGCTYGTCAGGAAACTGCAATCAAACAGAAAGAAAAAAATCCCCCCAGTGAGGATGGTGGCTTGATGGAACAGATCACCAAAGCAGCTCATTGACTTTCCATCCTTGGAACTCAAATGGACAAAGCTCAGAACAGCCTGATGCTGCTTAGACCTGGGCTCACCTTGGATGGGAGTTTGGAACAGCTGATGTACAGAGCTCCTTTGCARCCATGGTGTTCTCTGACTTCATGGTTCTAACAGGGCAAAGAGGAGAGCAAAAGAAGAACGAGGAGTTCTCCTTTGATTTAGCACTCTTTCTCCTGTTCTTTATAAATGTTTCAGATTCTGGAATTTGAAGTATGTGTTTCTTTTAGTAGGTAGATCCAGTCAAGAGAATATCAAATATCCAGTCAGAGAAAAGAATTTCACACTCTAGAGGATCTGGGCTCAGGTGCTACAGATCAGTGTTGTTACGAGGGAGGCAACATTTCTGGGTGGTAGTGAAAAGGGAAGTGCTGGAGCTAGTTTGGTGTAGGAAAAAATAGACTGGAAAGCAATACAGTAACATCATTGTGAACCGTAGTGAAAGGTCAAATAATTTTTAATTCTACATGCTTTATTGCCCTTAAAAGTACCGTGGRGAACAGTCCTACACTGGCAGGAAACAGTCCTACACTGACCCAATAACCAGTCTTTTCCAGCTTCAGTTTCTGGGATTCTATGACTTATATTCATCATGTGTTTGGTAGTAAAACATCCTTGTTTCCTCTCATATTTATCTTAGCTTTTCCTTTGTTCCAGTGAAGAAAAAAATAAAAGTAAAACAAAAGAGTGAGCATTGCTATTAAAAATTGGTGCCAGTAAAATTAAAACAAGATCCCACTCTGAGTRTTGGGGATAACCCGGAGATGCAGGTGGAGAATCTGGATTTGCTGGAGAGCCAAAAGAAAGACTCAGAGACTGGGCAGATAGCTGGAAAAGTCTGTTAGTGCAGCTGTGAGCTGTGGGAAGACAGAGCCTGTAAAGGACAAACAGCTGTTAGACAGGAAAGCCTCTGGAAAAAAAAAAAAAAAAAGGGTAGGGAGGAGGAGAAGTTTGATCATGGATGGGTAAAAGGCCAGAGAAAGAGCTTTGTATCAGATCAGAACCTGAGTGTAATGTTGTACACACCTCTCTTTAGGACAGAAGGGRCAAAAGTCGACAGCTGTTGTCTTGGTAACTTCAGAGGAGCAAAGGAACATGTTGGTTTTATTCCTACCTTATCAAGATTGCCCCAAATATCCTGTCATTGCGTGACTCTGTCCTGTGAGTGGTCCAACAAGCAGAAGAAATATCAAAACTTGCCCTGCTATTGAATGTCTTTATAGTTGCCTAGCCAGCTGCTTAGGGAGCAATTAGTTTTACGGGGACTGATGGGTTTCTTGCGATGCCAGCAATAAAAGGAGTCTACCTGTAAGTCTAGGTGAAGTTTTTTGGAGCAGAGGGTGTTTTAATGAACTTTTGAGACTGACAATTCTTTTATTGAGTAGACTCCATGTGTCAGCTGCAAAAGATGGTGTAAAGACTGGTTGTAACTTCTCGGGATTTGGCATTTGGAAATGACGTAAAATGGGTCAAACCAGCTCACGAGAGAGGTTTAGCTCTTATTTCTACCTACCCACAGAGAAATGAACATTAAATACAATCCTCAGCTGAATTAGCTGATCTCTCCCATGTTGCCTTTGTTCTASCATGAATACTTTCAATACTAATGCATTTGGTGAGAATCTGGYTCCCTGCTTTGTTTTCAGGAGTGGCGATGTTCTTTGTAACTAGAACATAGAGACTGAATTACCAATTTTTTAAATTACAAATTCCAAAAAGGTGCAATTTCTTTTTGTTTTAATAAAAGGGTTTTTTCTTTTTCACGGAAGAAATGACTACTAGTAAATATTCCTACACAGAAATTAGTAGATATTACAGATATTACAGTTTAATGTGGGATACGTTTTCCCTTTTTTCTCTTTCCCTCACTGGTCTTGTGATTTATTRAGTGGTTTTGGGTTGCTGAACTAAACTGGAATTTCAAAGGGTTCAGAATTACTTCAAGACTCAATTCCCATTGACTTTCGGTGGGAGTTGCATTCCCATCCTACTCTCTGCTCTTTTGAAAAAAAAAAAAAAAAAAAGCCTTTATTTTTATCCCAGATGACCACTCACATTTCCCCAACAGCCTAGAGACATTTTTCTTCCTTTTAGAAGTTACTGTGTAATGTGTGGACCTTGCTKTAGAGGCTCATGATTCCAGTTCTAGAAGACTAATTTATTTATTTTTCTTGGTTCAGAGGGTCTGGAACAAGATTAAGGACTAATGTTAGGGAAAGCACACATACAGCTTTTTAGACTGTGTGAACAACATCTTTTAATTTGCCCCTGCATTGACCCTTTCCAGGCATTTTTCTTACAAGTAGGAATATCTACTTGGGTTTAGGCATCATGTGAAACTCTGGASCCCTTCCAAAGTGCGAACTCCATCCTCTGGGCTGAGCCCTTTGGGGTCTGAAYTGGGGAATCACAGCAGTGTGGGCTCCTGTACCCGGGTGGTGCTGGGATTTAACTTCTCAGAGTATGGTCCAAAGCAGTAGCTGCCTGTGGGGATGAAAATCACATTTCACATGAGATGCTGTTTTCCAGTACATAGGTGGGGTGTGGTTCAGTGTGTTCAGAGTTGGCTGAGATCTTCTAAGCTGCCCCCTTGATGATGGATTTTAGGGTTTGCCAGGGGAGATACTTCTGTTCAGAGATTGCAGCTTCTTTTCAGCCTGTGTAAACTTTCCAGCAGAGTAAGACCCTGGTGCCCTCTGCAGCAAATATGACTATGCTTGCTCGTGTTTAGGAACTTGGGTGATTCTGCTTTTATTCTGGTAAATAAATTGGGGAAAACCCCCAGAGGCACAAGAGACAGGACAAGGCTGTCATCAGGTCACAGTGCACTCTTCCTCCATAAGGCGAGATGAAGGCAAGTTCCAGTGGCCTGCTGGAACTGATATTTCACTCATAGTATTCCACAAACCCTACTTGAGCCCTGCTTGAGAGAGTTCTGCCCTTCTGGTATGAGCCAAAATTGTGTTATTGGGCTGGGCTCAATGCTGGCAGTTGTGCAACATGGAGAATTGGGTATTTGAGCTCAGCCTTGTGCCCTGGGATCATCGGCCTCAAAAGCTTAGGGATACCCCTTGGAATTACTAAAGTTACACTGGAAATAGGATTTTACACTAGAATTACATGAATGAATTTAAGATAAAAGAAAAGGAAATAAAATGGGTTTATTTCTGAAAAAGAACTGGAATCAATTGCTTTTAGAGAAAAAATAGACAAGGGACTAAAAATTCCAGGAAAAAGTTTAAAATTAGCAAAGTACCTGCTCTCACATTTAAAATATTGGAAAAACTTCAGCAAAACTTCATTTAGATGACAAAGTCTTGTAAATGGGATATGCCCATAATGGAGAATCTACATTGGGTAGAGTTTTTATCACCAGGAGTGTTCTGTCTTTGTGTATAGAAAGCTCTTTTTGTATAGATTTTATCTCGGATTGCTAGTAGGTGAACTTTTTACAGAAAACTGCAAAAATCCCAAAGTTYTATCTATTTCCAAGGGAAACAGCTTGCAATTACGTTCTTTTGCAGAGTGATTTTTATATGTTTTTGTTGCTGTCATTACATTTCTGGTATAATGGGCACAGAACTGTACTCAATTATGGAGGAGTGAAATCAATATTAAGAAATGGAAAGGCACATGCCATATATGTGGTTAAAGAAGAAAAAGTATTTGTGAAAACACACATTCTTAGAGTTATATAATTGCTTATTCAAAAATCTATGTATTTGATTAAAAAAATAAGACTCCTATTTATTTGCTGCTGTGTTTAATGTTGYTTTTATACCAAAGCTATTGAGACAAAACCAAGAAGTGGTTAAAACTTGCTGATGACACACAAGGATCTTTGTTGCTGGTTGCATTKCTATGCTTGAGTTTGAAAACAGTTTGCTAGTCCCTTGCACAAACTACCTGAATTCTGAACTTCTGGAAGCACAGCTTTAGAAAACTGGATTTGAAGCAAGGAAAACCAAATTAATTCTCCAAATACAGATCAAAGTGAAGGTTGCACGTGGTCTGCTTTTACTAAAGGTGTTTCTGTTGATAAAACCAAATGAGTCTGTATGGACCATCAGTGTTSATCAGTGATGTGATAGTACTGTTCAAAACCATAATGACAATTTTATTTTCTSTGCTTGGATTTTGTGACCCACGAGTGCCAATAAATCCCCATCTGTTTGGAAACTATTAACAGCTCTCTCTTTAGCTAGTAAGACACCACCCTATGATTTATTGTAGATGAAAACTAGAAGAGTCAGAGAATCTAAGGATGTAAGCCCTCTGGAACAATCTAGTTCAGTGCAATTGTTATTAGGGTAATTTGGGGTCAGCAGTCTGTCTGGGAAAGAGTYCACTTCACAACCTCCTTATTCTAGTATTTGTAAACCTTGCTGTTGTTAAAGAMTGGTTATAGTAGTAATTCCAGCAGACAGTTTTCACCAATCTTTATTGAGGTACCATAAAATTGGTGATATAGAAGAAACTTCAAAACCTATTGTTTCAAAATCCAGAAACTGAAAATTTGTTTGTCTGTAGTTTTGCTCCTGTTTTCTTTACAGGCTACTGAGTGTGTTTGAAAGGGCATTTGAGCACCAGTTGCAAATGCACCCACAAAACTGGAATAATCAAAGGCAAATCTATGTGTTATTTTAATTATTTGCTGCTGTACACAATGGCTTTATGTACTAAAGTMTTTTGAAACATCTTTGTCTGACTAACTTGGGAAACAGCCAAATAAAATTTTGTGGAGTCTTGTATCTAGTCACTGTTATGGTCTATATTTATGCTTGTATTTGGTGAATGCATTTCAGATGTGTTTTAAACAAGACCAGGATTGAACCAGGGGAAAGGATATGCTGAAAACCTGCAATAAAGAATGAATAAAACACTTGGAAGTTCCAATGACTGCTTTTTTTCCCTTACGCTATATTGTTCCTTGTGGTTTTTTTCCTTCTTCATATTAACAGAGGGTTTTGTTCCTCTCTCCCTTCAGAAGGAAGAATAGAAATGCTTTTATGCATTCTTCCCAAGAAAGTGTCTTGGCAATTTAAGGGTCCATGTTTTGAAGTGCAAGAAGTCCCACAGAAGGTGTAAAAACCAGACAACTATGAATTAAGCCTCATGTTTTGTCAACAAGTGGTTACCTTTCCTCTGCTAAAAAATACTGATCATCTAAATACCTCCTGGCAAGGGACACGGAATTTTTGTTTCTTAACAGAGGTGTGAGCTTGAGGGCCCCCTAGACTGACACTCCACCAGCCTGGTGAGTGTGTGCCTTCAAAAAAACTTACACACTGGTCTCCCAAATCGGRGATTAGTGGGTGTCAGTGAGTTTGTGTCTCTGTGAGCAGAGGAATTGTTGTTTACACACTCTGCTTCCGACCTTCAACAGATCTGCTGTGCCTTCTGCATGGTAAAACTCCCCCTTTGCTTGCAGTAAATACACATCTTCTCATTAATGGCATCCAGTACAATAAAATCATCAYGGAGGGCATGTTTCTTTCTGAATGAGGAGTAAACAGAGATGTTTTAGTAGGCTCCAAAACAAGGCTAAAGTTTGCAAAAGTATAAAAACAAAGGAGACACCACAGTTGGGTTTTAACTTAGTATGACCTTCTAACCATTTATAATGAGGTCATGGAGTGTAAGAATGCCAGTGACACTGTAATGCTCACTATTTATAGCCAAGCTGTTAAATCCAGCTTGAATTATGTAATAAAGTTCCATTTATCTCATTATATTAGTTAACAATTGAGATTATTTTCCAATTCATACTGGCAAAAAATTCAGCTCAATATTCCTTTAGCAAATGAAAGGACTCCCGTTTCAAACATCCTGATTTATTAAGAGAATTAGAGAGAGAGTATTGTCCTTGATTCTTGCCTTGCTCACTGTTTCTGAAATAGAAAAGTTGGTAGAAGGGTTACAAATGGTAAGGAGAATTTAGGTGACAAAGGAAGATGTACTGTTGTTAACTTTGATTCTGTGTTTACAGAAGAATTATTCAGGAGAAGGCAAAAGACCAAACTCCAAGTGCAATGGTTCCAAAAGAGAAAAATAAATATAGAATATAACATCTATCTTTTACAATTTTTAGTAAGGATATTGTGGCTCAGTTGTTGTTGTCTATGTTAGGTGCCACAACTGTGTGGATAACTGAGCATTTGATTTTAGTCCAAATGCCGGCCAAGTACAGAAAAAACAGTAAGAGTACAACAAGACTGATGGGAGAGCGATGAAGGAAAATTTAACAACATCATGGTTTAGAATGTTTAAAAGTGGGGTTTAAAATACTTTATTTTCATGAATGCCTAATATGATTAAAGAGTTTGACTGTGAAGACCTGGGAAATAATAATGAGACTGTTAGAAGACTTTACAGGGATTCTGTTTTGAGAGGAAGAAGTATGTGTTTGAACAGGCCTTTTAAAAACTATTTTTATGACTACAAGCAGTAAGCAGTTTAAACAGCAGTCAAAACTTCTGGCTGCAGAATAACAAGCCAAATCACTTCTTGCTGAGAAACCCAAGGGAGGGAAATGGTGAAATAGGAAAATGTCATGAAACGCCTTTTCCAGATTCCTGTAAGTAATTTTCTCTATGGGTTATTTTGAAGAAACACATGCTGATGTTGAGACTACCTTTCTCTTCAGTTTTATAATTTCCCATAGTTTTTGGGCAGAGGAGCCATCTTGCTCCCTCAGGCAGGGTTCATCTGCCTGGGCAAACTCGCTGTTTCACTGTGGTATTTGCGCCCTTTGCCAGTAGCTTCTTGCCAGAGCAAAATGTGATGACCTAACTCTTTGCTGAGACTGTCTCAAATCCTAAAGGATACGGGCAGGTTGTGTGCCTACAAGGCTACCCATTTCAGGGCTTGTGATCTTTACAAGATTCTTTACAGATTCTTCTCATGTGCATAACTGAGGAGGTGATTTTGCTGTCATCTCCTGTGTTGTCAATGGAAGAAAGCAGGAGAATTGCATAATCATCACAAATCCAGATTCCACAAAGTGATACAAATACACAAGGACATAGTTTGATAGTTCAACAGACCAAAATTGAAAATGCTAAACAAGATCACCTACTACGGATGTGACTGTCAGGTGGAGAATATTTTGAAATCGAGTATTTGATTCTGGTAACTCCCAGAGCCAAACTGACACAACACTTAACAGGTTCATGTCCCAGAGTAGTGCAGAGTACGTAAGAGAATGAAACCACATAGAGCAACCTCAAAATGACCTCCAAAAAAGAACTGGTTTTGCTCTGAAATTACATCTTACTGCTGCAGTTTATTCCAATTYGATGTTATTTTGCTCTAGGCTCTTTTATATGGTACATTTATTTGTGGCTATTGTGCAAGCACATTTTCTTAGTTTTCTCTACATTTCCCTTTATTTCTCTGTTTTATGGTTCATTAATCCCTTTAGGCAAGACCATGTTTGTGGTCAGTATCTTCTCTTTGACGTCTTCTCTGTCAATCCACTTATGAGCCTCTATTACTCATGACAAAAATCTAAAATGGATAATTTCCTCTGGATAAATGGGTCAAAAATGAAGATGAGGCCTGTTTTTTTCATGTGTCAACTGTAAATACACTGTTCTACAAAACTTCTTGGGCAGAATAGGCAAAACTTTGTAACAATCAATGWACATTCAACTGGCTATATTTTTAGATTTTGGAAGTGTTCAATTTTTCTAGAACAAAGAACAAGTTCAAGAACAGTGTTCTATCACCAAACCTTCATGCACTATTGACCTAATTTTCTGGTTTTGGGAGTAAGTAGAAAAATGATTATTTAGAAGTTCAGAGTAATGGAAAATAGAATCAACTCTAAAATATCTGTGTGATTGGTTTCCATTGGTAAACTCTGATTAAAGCTGGGCAGAATATATGAATATTAAGTATTGGTTTGAGCCAAAACTTTGAGTTCAAAGAGTTCGGAATGATTCTGAAACTAAAACCAGAGTAAATTTTGTCTCATTTTTTCAGAAAGGATGAAATCCAGAAAGTTAGCTCTCCCACACATGAAAATTCCCTGAGAGGATTTTACTGTTTGAATCCTAATCCATCACAGAAAAAAATGATGCAAGATGTGAAAATGATGTAATTTGGTGTATGTGTTGCCTACAATTTGCACACAAGGATCATCAGACTTGATTTAGTCAGAGGAAGGTTACAAAAAGGTCATAGTCACMTTCATTCCCTGTGTTTGAGGATGCAGTATTAATACTTCCTGGCTTTTAGCAGTCCATATCATGAACATTTGTGAAATCTTGAAATTGCAAGCTTCATCCTTGGGATGGTTTTTCTTGTGTGCCTTTTTTTTTTTTTTTTTTTTTTTTTTTTTTTTGGTTGTTGTTGTTTGCTTGTTTTGTGTTTTATTTTGTTTTGTTATGTTTTTATTTTTTAAGAGTTAAAATACTGACTGGTTCTGTCACCTGCTAAAACGATTGTTGATTCCCCAAATCATGGAAATTCAGGGATTTTTATTTTTAGAGGAGGCATATATCATGTTTCCCTCTCTTTGCATCTATCTATTATTGGAATTAATATATCTTTATTAGTTCAGCCTTTATTGGAATGTATTTTAAATTACAGTCATTGAGTATCCAGTCATGATTTTGTAGGAACAATCACTTGCACCTGTAGAGCATATCTGACATATAGAAATGAGACACACCAGATTCAATACTCTACATGATATTTTTGTGACTTCAGAGAGGCAACCCTAATTTACACAGCCTGCATAACTGCTCATTCATAGCCTGCATGCTCTCTGCATGTGGAATCTGAGTAGCTCATCAAGAGATAATGCATATATCCTGGAGTGTGAGGATGGACATTTATGAGTGAACACCCTTTGCAAACACAGAGGATTGGCTATCTGTTGTTGTAAATTGGCGTATCTGCAAAGGCATTATATCCAGCACATCTCTTTCAGATCTGGTCCAATAGGTTTTAAGACTTGTTGACTGAATGGATGAAATTTCTGTAATAAAATTAAAGGCTCTTTTGGATGTGTGGCTGTCTTTACAATCTGGGTTTTTTTTTTTTTCCATTGTCTCTGTTGCCATTGAACCCTTTTGACACCAGAATAAGAGGATAAAACAAACCAGCAGTTTAGCACACACTGAAATGGAAAATACAAAAAGACTTAATAAACACACTGTGTAACTGACAACATCTGGAGGAGCTTTGTAGCCAAGTGCCTTGAAACCACCTCTTAAACACAGTCCTCTGTAATCAAATCTAAAAACATGCTAATTCAGGAAGCTCTAAGATGTTGCATCAAAAACATCTTTTGAAATAACTTCCTTTCCTTCATCAATTAAGATACTGTTCCCATTTATTTTTTTTAGCATATTTAAGGCTACTACTTTGTGTCAGTCTGCTGGATGACTTACTGATGGAACAGTATAAAATAAGGGTAGATAGCTAGCCAAATTGATGCATTGTATTTTTGAAAGTCAGTCAATCATTCCTTAAAATATACAGATCATTATGTACTTCAAGCATGAAAAAAATTTCACTTTTGAAAGAAAAAAAAATCACAAAAATAAAAGCTRTCTTTTGAAAAAAGAAGATACTCAGTTGGTGTTAGGCAAGAAATACRTGTTGTTGAGATGGAACTAATGGGTGATATAGGAACACAGGAGTAAGGCCAAAATGAAAGACAAAAAGAATCTCATTAATGACAAACATTTCAATGTTCATATTTCCAAGAGTCAGTTAAGGACTGATTCAGTAACCTGTGTAACATTTGGGTTTCCCTGTGGTATCTCAGACATCCAAATKATGCTGTCTGATACTATATGGGACCCATAGGAGAGACAGACCCTCTTCCTGCCGAAGCTGGGCGGGCACCAGAAGGGATAAACTGAGTGGCTCAGATAACAACAGAGACTTGAGAGTGAGCCATGTAATTTATCTTTCAGCTTTCAGTGGACACAGGGAAGTATTACCATCCACCTTTGAGACAGATTTCACTAAAGGTTCTAAGAGGTCCATGTACAAAAAAAATACCATTCTGTTTTTCCACCATGGAAAAGCAAAAAGCGCTCAGCCTAGCAAGAGAGTTGCAGACATGATGGCACTTAGATTTTCTATATACACACACCCACAGTGAAATAATGTGTTGCCTTAATTGTGATGGTAATGTAACTTCCATGAGCAGACAGCAGTTCAGTGTTCCTGGCTGTGTAGCAGGGATCCCAGTGGTCTGAAAACCACTGGGGGAAAATGAAGATTATGATATTTCTACTTTAACCATTTTAGCAGCAAAYGGTGCCAGTTCAGGTAGCTTTTTTRGAWGGGGATGGCATAATTCTGAGGTCTCAAGGTCCTTAAGAAAATAATAAAACMAGCACTTCCTCCCTGCAGTAGCACTCTGAACTATGATCACTGGAAACCACAGAAGCGTCACTTCTCTTCAGTTTTCTTTTTACTCATTTTACAATTTCTTATGCTACTGGCAGCTGTTTATTACATTTGGCTCACCGGTTGTTCATCACAACCTTGGCCATTACTGCTTTAACTCRTGCATGGGAAGTTTGGAGGCGTTCCTTAACTTGGCCCTCTTGTGAGCTCTTTCTTTTTTTGCATGGGAGGTAAAACCATTTATGTGGCCCAGTTGGAGGACTCCTTTCTCTGAGGACTGGCACGGGTGCATTTCTCTGATTTCTTCAGTMCTACAGAGATAGTAGAGAGAAGAGGAAAGAACAATATAAGGAGTAAAAAATCCTTTCAAAGTCAAGACAAATGGGATCTGTCCTATGCGATGTACACCGGACTCCTGTTCTGCTCACCAAAGCATGTATCAAGGAACACTTGCAGCTTCTGTTGACTCAACAGGGCAGCAGCTTTTTTGTTCTGAAAATGACATGCACAAAATTACAGAAAATGGCAAAAAAAACCCCCAGACCTTCAGAATTTCTTTTTGGACAGACACAGAAGCTTAATATAGCTACACTGGGTCTGTGTTTTTGCAAATGTTATTTATTCCACTTTCCTGTCCCAAGGTGTATATACAGAACGAAATTAATCTCTTCTTCAGCCTCCTAAAGTATTTAGTACCATAAAAATCAACTGGTCAAAGTAGTCAGGTATTTATCAGTGGTGGACTTGCTGTTTTTAGTTCTGCTCTTTGCCAAAACCCTAACAGTAAAGATATCCTGTTACTGGTCAACTATTTAATAATGCGCTCCTATGGGTGAGAGTATTWAACACATCCACTGAGTGAAAATGAATCTTTAAGAAAAGATCTCAGAGCTGTGAAAATTATCACCCATAAAAGTCAGTGGTGGTTGAGTGGAAAATGAATTTGCATTGTTGTTCCTGTCACAAAATACTGCCCCAGATTTTTCCCTCTCCCTTACACTGATAATCAACRTTTTGAATACTATTTCCTCAGGGATTTGAATTTATTTATTAAATCATAACTTACATCTCTCTGTATTTAATAACAAGGCATATTGGTATAGAAACAAAACACTGTCCCTAGTGAAAATGAAGCATTTAGGAAAATGAGAATAAAGATGATGCTTTCATTTTTGTTCCTGAAAATGTGATGACGTTCTTTTTTTTTGACTCTTTTGAGTTGCTAAGTCCCTTGCTATGAATGGAAATTAGAGAAGCTCAATCCTATGGGGACTGTGTTCTCATTTGTTTTTAGACACAAAAATATTGTGTCTTTTTTGTTCTCTGTAGTGTAAGTAGATTATGAAATAAATGAGAGGGACAACACKCTGGAAAAAAAGAATTATCTTTTTGTTTCACCATGTAATTCCAAAAACATGGGAAGCTTTTCAAGGTTCTATTTTATAAAGGAGAAATCCCAAATTGCCTAGATCTGTCGAAAATGTACTTAAGTAGGGACATAATTTACAAATTGTTTTGAAAGATCTTTGTTAGACATGCAAAAATCTAAAGCCTCATTTTTTTAAATAATTTAATTTTATATAAAACTGTATCCAAGAGTAATGCCCTATTCTGGAGAGAGCAGATCAGAAATATTTTATTTCTGTGGTTACTTGCAAGTGACACTACAGTCCTTGGTAGCTTGTTAACCATGTGTGCATTCTCAATAGAAAAAAACTAGGATGTGCACATGGCATTTTCAGATAAAAAATGGTACTTTATATGAAGATTCACAAACTCCTAAATGGCTCATTTTCACAATGAAGAGAGGTGTTTTGTTTCTTTCTGTAACAGCAATATCTTGGAAAATTATGTATACCAAAACAGCACATTAAAATAATAATATTAACATTCCAAGTCAAGCATTTATAAATTATGAAGTCTGAGAATTGCAAGTTCCCTTTGCCACCTTAATTCAGTGTCCTTATGAGTGTGCATTATGATAAATAATGTAGTTGCTTACCCTTCTTTGCATGGGATCCATGCCCTGTGGGCTCTTGTCCAGTCATCTCAGTATCACATCTTGCCTCACTCCTTGTCTCAACACTTTTTAATCAAAATTCCTAGAAATCTATTTCTTGGAAGTGACTGAAGTGCCTTAGCTGACGTTTTCCCCAGTASAAGTCCCTGAGGTATACACAGCAGGGAATGCTTCAAATGTGCAAATGGTTAAAACTTAGCAAAGCTATAAGCAGTTGAAAATGTGTTCTTATATTTTGGTATTAAACTATAGGAAGCAAAGACTTGTTCTACTCATATTTTGCAATAGTAACCTTAGTGCTGTGTTGAAGGCAGGGTGTCTGGGGCCCAAGGAAAGATAAGATGTTAACATAACCCGTGTTCACAGCTACAGCATAAACACTGAAGCATGGTCTGGGTTTTGTTTCAAATTATTGCTGGCAAAGTCCCATTGTAATAACTGCTGTTACAAATCTATCTTTCGGTTACAGACCCAAGGGAACCTGGTTAAATTGCTGGCATTATTGAGTAAAACTTGTAGTTAAACATTATCCCTCTTCCTTTTATCTGATGAGAGTTTTTATAGGGAAATTCCCATCTTCAACTGTCTTTCAGATTGTATGAAAAACAGCAATAGTTCTTCAGGGGTAAAAAGAGAAGAAAATTGAGCTTGTTTGGACTGCCTAGATTTTCTATTGCTACTCACTCTTATCATATTTCCTGGTGAACCACAGAARGAAATGCTCAAGGAAGGGGTCAGGAAAGAGAAACAAGTCGGAAAATGTAACATCTGCCTGAGATGCTGACTCCGACATTCAGGATGAAAAGATCTCGAGTGCAGCCTAACAGGCCAGCTAAGGGTGTACARCCAGCATTAATTTGGGTACCTGCTTTCAGCTTCTTTCATTGGTTTTAGAYCACAGTTACAAAAGATGCAATGTGTAAGAGAAGAGAAGAAAAAAACAGCAAGAAAGGAAGAACAGAATAACAAAGCACCCTCCTCTCCTCCTCTGCTCTCATTTTCCTTCCAAATCTCAGATCAGAACAGGACCACTGGCTTTCTGATGCAGGTAGAGTTGGTATGATCAGATTGACTCCTTCAGCCTCACCACAGCTGGGGCTTTCCCGGCCGGCCGTTCATCCCACAAGATTTGGGAGTGCACCCTTCATTGATTTCAGCTGTAAGCATTTCCTGTATGTCTGGGGTGTTTCAGCTTTAGTGGTAACCTGTACCTTCACAAACCTTGAAATTCTCTCATTGGAATTGAGTGTCAATTCAGCTCTATTTTCATTTGGTTTCTTTTCTTTTTTTTTCTTTTCCCTTTATTCCTTAGTAACCTTCCTTGAATTTATTGGTTTGGAGTGCAAATTATATAGGCACTACAGTGGGTAGACATGTAAAAGTTAAAAAAAAAATGGGACATATAGAATATTTTTTTGTTTATCTTAGTCTTACACAGCAATCAACAGATTAAATACAACCATTCTTCACTCAAGTCTCACACTTGKTCTTGAAATTCCAAGTAAGATTAGGGAACAAAGTATAAACTTGAGATAATAAAAGGATGGCAAATGTTAATGGCAATTCCATTCCCAGTACTTGTGAACATATTGTTCTTTTTCTCACTGTTATTCTACCAGTTATCTTATAARTTTTATTCCTCAGGGAGTTGTGCTTAAAAGATTTGCAGCTCTGAGCAGCTCTGGATGGGAACACWTCCAGACTTCCTGGCATTGCTTAGAAAAGTCTCCATATCCATGGCAGCATTTTAATCATTGTCAGTGTAATTTTTTTGTTCAATGTACCCTGTCCTTGCAACTGCCTTTCCTTAAAGTGGCTACTTTGTGCTGTCAGAGGTTTTCTGGAAGACTTTTTTCCATGTACTGATGTGGTTATAAAATGCTGCAACACTGATGTAGTTCGTGCTCCTTTCCTCTCAGCATAGACTGCACATGCAGGCAGAGCTGAACCACCATTTGGGGCTGGTGTGTGCAGCATCCCAGGTTTCCCTCATCTTGGATAGTTTTACTAYCTCYAGTSTGACTAAATAATGTTGTGGCTCCWCTGCACCAAACRCAGTCYTGTAGATGACTGTGAGGMAGATTTTGTTGTGACCCACTTCCAMCCAAGTYGATAAGATGGAAGAAAATKATATTTAGTGAGTCACRTGGGTAACCATGGGTATTCAATTGTTATATATGTCTYTATATGTTCATCTATTTTTTCCTTTCATTTTGGATAGGAAAGCAGTGATGTAATCTGTTTACATAGTGGCAGCGTGTCTGCAACCTATGGAGATTTTAAGCTTGGTTTCTGCGGGAAGTCCAACACTGTCATTGAAATATAAGGAAGTGTGCTCCATGAAATTATTGTTTGATACCTTTGATAACTAAATGACATGTATTTCAATAATTGCTTTTTATGATTTATACTGTTCAGGTTTTATATWCTCGTCAGATTCCAGAATTAACCTGGATTGATTATTCATTTCCTTATCAGGCAGGATAAGGAAAATCTTTATTTTCTCTTCATATAATTGTTCTCTTCTTTGTTTTGGAAAGGTATAAATTAATTTCTTTATTCTTCCTTCAGGCAACATAGTTATAAAAAGAAAGGGTAGAGGGAGGAGGAAGCAAGGAGTAGGAAGAGGGAAGAAGAGAGGAAGAAAGAACATTTGCTGATACTTGTTCTTTTAATGCTCACGTTGCTCACTTGGAAAAAAAAACAGCAACTAAACTTATATTTTTGAGACTGAACATTTGTATGGTGACTTTAAAAACTTTKAAGCACATTTTGCATAATTCTTACATATAAAGAAGCCCTGGAAGGTCAGCCTAATGGGTCTGCTTAGAGTTTTGATTGATTCATTGATGACCCAATAAAATGCACACACGTTGAGTGCCCCTAATGCTCCTTTGGTTCCTTATGGCAAAGTTTCTTTTAGAGTGACTGGAGTTGGAATTGATGTGATCAGAAATATGCTCTTCTTCTGTCATGTACTTCTACTTCATTTTTTAAATAAAAGCTTCTGCCAAGCAGGTGTAAAAAAAATCTACTTGGTTCTCTTAGCTTTTTTCACTAATATCTATAGCACAAATAAATGTTAAGGTTAAAATAGTGTGGAAATACATTACAAAACCCAGAAGCATGCTCTTATTCTGGCCTCTGCATTGGCTGTAGCTGATCATCAGCTCTCATTGCTGGTGTTTAAGGAATAATTCCTTATTATTCCTTAAATAAATAATAAAGGTAGTACCTTCAGCAGCCAGACAAAAGGCACACTGAGGGAACAGATGCTGCTTGAAAGGGATGAGCARCTTAAAGATGGGGATAAATGTGGAGCAGGGGGAGAAAAACTCTATTGCTAGCAGACCAAAGAGATAATGAACATAGTTTGGCCTGTTTTCATGGAGTGGTTGGGGTTTTTTTTCCTTACAGTATTCTTGAGACAACTGTGATTTGCATGTTATTTTAAGAGTTACTTACATAGATATTTTTTTCTCAAAGGGTAAATTTATGAGAGATTTGCATTGTATTAGAGGAGGAAAACTTARCCTTTGTCTTAGCCTTCAAGCCTGAACATCTGATGCAGTTGAAAATAAGCTGATGATGTAGTTGAAAAATGTTGGGATTGGGTGAAGGTTTGCTTTTGCTTTGAAAAATCCCAAAAGATTCCTACTAGTGCAAGGCTCATTAACTACAAGATTTGCACTTTAAAGGTTTCAGTGTAGGACAGGGGTTTAAAGTCACAAGCCAAGGCTTTTAAACTTTTGTTAAATTCGTATTATTTCACTAACTTTTTCCCTCCACAACCTCACTCTCCTGCCTCAGTTTTCTTTTGTTTAATAATGACTGTAAGTTCTGATGGGAAGATGTTATTAACTTATCAGTTCAATGTCTAATGTGATGGAATCTTGATTCTGGACTGGTATTTCTATTTATCATAAATCTATATTTATCATAAACCAGATATTTGTTCACTGTTAAACTGTGTCAGGTTGTTTAAAAAAAAATCCCTCAAATACCAAAAAAAGAGCTGTAAAGAAACTTTTGAATCAAAATTTTTGAATCTTTGATTGCTTGAGATTTGGTATTTCACCTTTCATCCTGGTCTGTGATGAAAATATTTAAGTTCTAATCTTTAAATGTTTGCAGTTGAGTAGACTGACAGATACTTGAGGAAAAAAAATAAAGTTTTGCAAGAGCTCTGAGGTACTGTTTAAGCCAGTCAGGGCCTTGGATTTATCCTTTAAGACCAAGTGCTTTTCCATTACCGCTTTTTTTTTTTTTTTTAGAGATGCGAGAAGTTGAATGTGGTGAATATTATCAACTTTTGTAAACCAAACATAGAAATCCCTGAAAAACAGCTAAACCAAGATACCCAAGATACTGTGATTTGCTATTTTTGGTTCCTTTGTCTTCATCTGGGGAWACAGAACCCTTAACTTAGGGAAAGAGAGATAGAAAGCCTTTTCTTGCATTTGCCTTCTGTCTTTTTCTTCATTTGTCTTCTGAGGCCATGTTTTGAGAGTTCATTTGCATGTAGTTTACTATTTTTTCTAGAATCTAGAATTTAGGGTTTTATGTGTGTAGACATGCAGTTAGACACAGTTGTTCACGTGCATCAAAACATAGTTATTCATATACAGTTGTAGCTTCCAATGTTACACTTCTTAAGAGGTAAACTTTAATTTTAAATTAATTTGAATATTAGTGTTAGAAGAGCCCAAACAATCAGAATTGAGCAGCAGGAACTGTTTTCCACCAGGAACTGAAATTTCCAGTTGTGCAAAATAAAATCCAAATGTTCTTTTGCCCAGCTGTTCTGTGGCATCCCAGAACACTACCTTTCCTTCAGGCCCCATGTTTAATGTGATTACAAACAGAATTCGGCCCTTCAGGACTCACATTTCTCTGTGTAACACTGAGTGCAATATTAGTGTTGTAATGTTAATTTCAATGACAGGAGTAATTCTCAGAAAACGCCCTTTACATGGCACTGCCATATTTTAATTTCATTAAGAGTAGTCTGCATGTTTTTGAAGTGTTTAAAAAGAGACAGAAGAATGATGCCTTTGAACTGGAAGCTGGGAGCAAAACTAAGATTTTCTATGCCAGCTTTGGCTCTCATACCAAGACACATCAGAGTCCCAATTCTTCAGGGCTCAGGAAGCTTAAACAAGAGTCTGTCTCTGCTCTTACCAGCTCAGTGTGACTTCAATCACTTAACTGGAATCAGCTTTAATTTAGGGTCTCAGCCAAAATAGAATTTTAACATTTTTAATTTTAAGCCTGTGCGTAGTGGGGCTAGTTATATACCTCAAAGAAAGTACACACTTACGAAATTTGCTGAATTAGAGGCTTATGATGTCAGAAATAAGAAAAAAAACCCCACATTTCTATTCAAATCACATCTTAATCAGGCTAGTTTAGAATCAGACAAGCCAAAATAATAATCCCTTTCTTACTCTTTAAATAGGGCCTAGTGGCAATTGTAGTGAAAACTTAAAATTTTCAGGATACCTTGGAAAATATCAGCTTTTCTGTATTTTTGTAAGATTAAATAATACATATGCATGTTTACTAGTGAGTATCCCCTTTCTTTCTTCTGGCCAAGAGCACTGTTGGAGGCATATATTTTGGAAGCAATGAATATTTTTAAAGATCTCATTTTCACTATAAAAGCCTTGTCATACAATTAGGGAGATTTCAGAAAAATCTGGCTGAATTAAGCTCCAGAAGCTTGAAAGACAGATAGTCAAAAGCTGAATGGCATAGCCTGTTCTCTACCAAAGTGTGCTAGAGTAAGACATGCCTTTGAAAAGCGTGTCAAATCTTTGAAAAGACCTCGCATGAAAGATGGTCACTCTTACACWACAGCCTTTATTGACTCATTTTGGCCACCTTTTCCCTGCCCACCATTCTAGAAGTAAATTCTTGCACTCAGCACTACTGTTTGCAGGGTTTCAATCAAAAGAAATGCCCTAGAAACACCCAATATTTATTAAAGTATATAGATTTTGTTATTGACCTCATGGAGGTGGTGATTAATTTTTTTTTTTTCATTATCAGAAGAGGACACCTGAACAAGGATGTCAATTTTTTGTGGCTGGCAGGCTAACCACATCTCTCTTTTGCATACAGATGCTTTTCAAATCCCATTAGGTGTCACAGATGATATTTCTTTTGATTGCAAAGAAGATCTCACAAGATTTATTAAAAAGGTTTCTTAATGTTTCTTTCTGGATAAATAATGAAAATGTTAGATGTTTACACTAAACATGTGTTTGACATTAATGGAATAATTTAATGGAATCTTTGGATGTAACTGAGCACAGAAAAATAAAATCCCAATTTCAATTAGGAATACAAAATATCCCAGTGCAAGTCAAAGGATAGTCATATGACCGTGTTTGCTTCTCATTTTCTGCACAAATCCCTTTGCAAAGATTACTAGAAGCAGATTATACATGGCATTTCAATCCAAAAATTCCCATTCACTCTCTTTCAACAGTTACACAAGTCATGAGTAATTGTTCTACTTCTTGACTGGTTGATGCATGAAATGTAATTACAAATTAAGTTTTCCAATTATAAATAGGACAGAATTTTCAGTTTTGGCTAGCACATATAAAGTGTGAGGTTTTAGTTGAGGTAAAAGCATCAACATTAATGTAATTGCAGTATGCATTACATTAGATAGACAATTAGATAATAGAGATTAAAGGTTAATTAGAATGAATTAAAAGAAAAAATCTACTATATATTTGAAGTCTACAAATAGTACTACAGGTTGGCCTTTAAACTACAGAGAAAAAGGAGTTACACATGATTTTAAAAATACACATTTATATTCAGGGAAGCCTTTCTGACTTGAACAATTTTCAAGTTTATTGGAGCAGGGKTTTTTTTACATTAAGCTAGGGAAACCTATGTTACAGTGTTTACAAGAGGAAAGGATAGGATTTTCTTTTGACCAAATTCTTATCAAAGAGAGGAAAAGTATAAACCTGGAGTACATGATCTTTCTCATTAGAGCCAGTCCCAAGCTGTCCAAACCCTTATGATGACTGACTTAAGGAACAATGGTGAATTCTCTTTTTTGTAGCTATATGCTTCTTCTTGTTATATGTTTATTCTAACACTAGAAAGTTTTGCCACATTTTGAAAGGTAAAACTACTAAAGCAAATCAAGATACAGTGTTCTTAAACAACYCAGCACTTCATAATCTTCTTGGCAGGGACATCAGTCAAAGATATCAGACTCTGAAAAGCATTAGGCCAATTTAAACAAAGCAATATTTTGGCAGATTTTCTAACTGGTATTATGCCAGGTCTTTTTCCCATGCAAAGTCATTTGGTGTCATTTTACTTTTCTACTTATAATGTGCAATAAATGCATATAAATGCTAGGACTTTCAGTATTCGTTAGTCACAACACTTTCAGGTCTTGTATGGATGTAATGAGTCAGAGACAAATTAATTCTCAGTAAATGGCTGGATCTGAAAAGACTGTGTCTTGCAATCATGAATTTGGTGTGGGGAGCCATTAGCAATCACTAACAATCCTGGCATTTACGTTTGCTGAAAAACAGGCAGAAACATTCCTAGCAATAGTTACAKTCAGGCTGGTAATGAGATGGRTTAGGAAGAAATGGAGAGAGATCTTTGAATGACCAACGTATGAGGAAAGCGTGAACTGAGAGTTTGAACTTTATCAGACACCAGGTAAGCCACTTGTTAGTCACAATKGCTCTCTGCTAGACAGCCTTGTTATGGTTCAATAACACTCAGGCAGCCACAAGACACAAAGTCACTAGAAATCAAACATTAGTTCCTATGGTCATGGAACAGCTTTAATTTTGTGTAATTAACCTCAAATGGGAAACAGATACACTTTCCTCCTGTAAGCTTGTGCAGCATGATGTGCTATTTAAGGCACAACAGCTTTGCAAAAGGTAGGTCATGCTGGAGCTGCCAAGTTGCTTTATAAGGCCTGTTTATTTTTTTTTTTTTCTATAATTTGGTTGTTTAGAATACGTATGCAAACTGACATACACAGGCATACCAAATAAACACACATTCTTGCCCTAAGTTCCTCCTACCAGTTTCTCTTRTTAACCTGCTTTTGCTGTATCTTCTGTTCGCTGCTTGTCTCATTTTTCTGCTACAGAGGACCGGAAATTGAAGTTCTGGTGGGTGTAGCTACAAACCCAGTATTTTGGTAAGTATGAGCTGCTTATTATCCTACTTCCTTCTACCTTTTCAGTAGCAGTATAGGTTTTCTGTGTGAGCACAGTGAAAAAGGTGTCCTACAAATCCACTTTCCCAGTGTAATTTTCCTTTGAATTTGCTCCCTCTGTGACTGTCAACCCTCATGCCTAAGAGATTTCCWAACTCCTASCTGAAAATTTAATTTTGAATACCCRTRTTTGTCACTGGTAATAAAGTGATCTTACATAAGTGATACACAGGGAAGAAACACTGTAGTTTAAATCACGTATGACTGTGGCAGTCCCTGCCCTCCTCACCTACACAGCCTTGGCAGGGCCCTGCTCAGGGCACAGTTCAGGTCTTTTGTTTCACAAATATTTTTATATGTAACCCCAAAGCAGTGGTTTACTCTGGGTGCAAAAATTTTCCTCTGGACAGCTTGTTCATAGCATTTTTCATTTATTTATTTATCCATTTAATTAGCTAAGAACATTTAACCTAGTGACATGTTAATATGCCCTGATGCCTGAACCTGACAGCTCTGGTTATTATCTTAAATACCCTTGCCTGAGTTTTAAACACTTAGTTTTGAATTCTTCAGAAGCTTGATTTATAAGCTAAGTAGGCAAAGCACAGTGGTCTTTAAAAAGAAGGACAATCTCTTTGAGATATAAGAAGTTTTTTTATTTTATTTTAAACTAYGAGGTAAAGMGGAGTTGAGGTTTGGGACAGGWGGACATTCAGAARGAGRSTAAGGTACTCCAGATAAATACTTGATCAAAAAGATTTTCATATTACATGCTCAGATTGAAACTACATTTGCCTACTTTTAATCTAATTTTTTTTTCCAAGGTGAAGCGTTTGTCAGAATGACCTATCAAATCAAACCAAAGTACTGACTGGGCCCATGTCTGACATCTGACTGTTGCTGAWGGAGAACCAACATAAGACCAATTTACAAAAACATACCTGGTATGAGCTCCCAGCTTCCAAAAATCATGGCCATAGTGACTGGTTGAGACTGGTGCCATTATTTTAACCACTGTTGTGGGTGTTTTCTTCATAACTTTGTAAAATCACTTTTTGCATCCTGGAAAACATTCAGCATCCACAAAGCCTGTGTCAAACCAAAAGTCTGTTGAAAGGACTGCTCCTTTGCCACCTAATACAATGCTTGGACAAAAACAGAGCAAAAGCTGTTTGTTGATATAGTGGACTCCTTCTGGAAAGGATCCAAATAGTTAGAAAAAATTATTTTAGAACTGATATTAGAGTTACTTTTATAGTTATTACCTAACTTTTGCTGACAGTAAACTACCTTTCATAAGCTATAATAGGAATGACAGCAATTATTGCTCTTATTTTTCATTTAATACAGAACAATTTTATACACTATGCAAGAAATAATGAATTTTGTTTTCCAYATTTTTTGATTATTTGCCTCTTGGCAGGAGTCTTGTGTGACAGGCACTTTCCACTTCAGAGCCTTTGTTTTTGAATCTGAATACCCAGTACTATTATTTAGCTAGAAATAATATCTTTCCAGTTACTGTAGAGGTATACACTCAAGGTTTCTACACTAAAGAGGTCAAAAAGTGTTTTCTGAAGGTTTGAAATCTTTTTAGCAGATTGTACATTTGTGTGCCTAAATATTGCATATTCTCAGAACCTGAACTCTCKCCTGTGAAGAGGATGGCATGGATGGCACTGGTCCAACCCTGATCTGGGAACTCAGTATTTGAGGCTCTTTCTTAGGGGAGAAAGTATTTTAAAGACCTGTTTTCAAAATAATTTAAATGAAAACAGAAACTGCAGAATAAACAAAAGAATAGAACTTTAATACAGATACTGTGTGAAAGAAGTGAATAACTGCTGGAGTTTTAACTTGTGAAGAATTTTACAAAATGGCCCCCAGTAACACTTTTAGATTACTTCAGCCCCTCTAGAATTGTCTGCATGTCTTTTCTACCTGCTCTTTACATTTAGAGCAGTCTTTTTCCTCTCTCGGTACAGAATACAGGGTTTGAGTGCCTGATGTAGGAACTTAACATGTCTATAATGGAAAGGATTAACAGGACATYTGTGCAGYGATAGAATGGAGTCTTGARAGGAGAWAARTAATTGCTTTWATAAATAAAATTTAGYAGCCTATGGGCAAATTAATGGGCTGTCTTACATAGCAAATGGTAAAGATGTGAGATAAACAAAAAACTGCAAGAAAAGAGACTCAGGGTCAGTGTCTGCTTTCCTTTTTCTGTGGCAATCACACTGAAGACAGTAGGATTTCCCTTGTCTAATTGTGAGCAGCATTTGGCCCTCGAATGAAACAAACATCTGGAATAATACTAAGTTTATTTACATAGCCACCAACTTCCAGCCCCTCAAAGGTGCTCAAGGCAATGCTCAAGGAAGCAAATTGCAATAATAAATAAAATAGATAAAAAGTAAATTAAAGCATCATAGAACACAGAAAATATCTTGGAAGAAAAGGGGTTTTTCCAAGGACAGCTTCAATTGAGCTGAACTGGACAATGAAGAGTAAGTTTTTTAGTAACAGCTGTATTTAAAAGCCAGCAATGAATGTGTGGAGACAAAGAAAAAAACACCAAGCAGGACACTGAAGCGTGAACAACAAGAAAAGTTTCTATGGGTATGTCAGTGATAAAAGGAGGAAAAGAGAAAATGTGGGCCTCTTCAAGAAAAAAAAGGGAGACCCAGGACAKGGAGAAGACTCAGGTACTCAATAGCTATTTTATCTCAGTCTTCACCATCAGCTGCTCCAGCCACACCGATCACAGAAGGGAAGGGCAGGGATAGGGACAATGAACAGCCCATTGGAAGAGAAGATTAAGTTCAAGACCATAAAAAGATCCTGGCAGTCCAAAAGTCCATGGGACCTGGTGAGTGCACCCACAGGCCATGGGGGCACTGGCGGATGAAGGGGCTGAGCTGCTGCCCCATCACAGTTGAGAAGCTGCGGCAGGGAAGCTCCCACTGTCTCGAAAAGGGGGAATATATAACTCCCATTTTTAAAAARGGAGAAAAGCAAGACCCTCATTCRAGGAGTTGATGTCAACAGCTGCGTTCCCAAGGAGAGACCAGCAGTGAGTGATGTTCCTCAGGCATTGGTTTTGGAACCAGCATGTTTGATATCTTTGTTGGCGATATGGACAGGGTGATTGAGTGCACCCTTGGGAATTTTGCCGACCACACCAAGCTCTGTGGCACAGTCAACACACTGGAGGGAAGAGATGCCATCCAAAGGTACCTTGGCAGGCTGCAGAGATGGGCCTGTGTCACCCTCATGGAGTTCAACAAGGCCAAGAGCAAGGTCAGGCACCCAGGTCAGGGCAATCCCAATCACAATCACAAGTACAAGTTGGGTGGAGAACGGATTGAGAGCAGCCCTGAGGAGAAGGACTTGGGGGTGATGGTGGATGAGAAGMTCAGCATGAGCCAGTAATGTGACTATTCAGCCCAGAAAGCCAACCTTGTCCTGGGCTGCATGAAAAGCAGAGTGGCTGCAGGTGAAGAGGCGATTCTGCCATCTACTGTGCCCTCATGAGATCTCACCTGGAGTGCTGCATCCAGCTCGGGTTCCCCAGCTGAGGAAGGACATCGACCTGCTGGAGTGAGTCCAGAGGAGAACCATTAAGTTGATAAGAGGACTGGAACACCTCTCCTGAGAAGACAGGATGAGAGAGTTGCATTGTTCAGCCTGGGGAGGAAAATGCTCTGGGGAGACCTTAYAGGAGCCTTCCAGGACCTRAAGGGAGCTACACGAGAACCAGAGAGGGCATGTAGTGCTAGAACARTGGCTTTAAACTGAAAGAGAGTAGGTTTAGATCAGAKATTTGGMAGAAAGTCTTTCRTGTGWGGGRTATGAGTCCCTGGAACAGGCTGTGGATCCCAGAGARGCTGTGGATGCTTGTGGATCCCTTGTAGTTTCTAAGATTAGGTTAAATGGGGCTTTGGGAAACATGGTCTAGTGAAAAGTGTCCCTGTCCACAGCATGGTGTTGGAACCAAGCTATCTTTAAGGTCCCTTCCAGCCCTGGCCATTCCATGATTCTATGAATTACCTTGGAGATTAGTACATGACAAGAGACAAAAAAGAAAGTAATTTCAGTGTCATGGACAGGATGTTCTGACTATCTGAAGGTTTTTATTAGAATTAAGATGTTTAGATAAACATTTGGCAGGGTAGTTTGCATTGGAAATCTAAATACAGTACCTAAAATGGAAAAATCTCACTGTAGCTAACAGACATTGAAAAATTAATTGGTTTCTCTCTCTCTTTTTTTTTTTTTTTTTTTTTTTTATAAATCTAGTTAATAGTGAAGACGTATGGAAACCAAAAAGATTACTGCTTCTGAATGCATCTATTAATCTGCCTTTGTAAAAAGCAGTTTGCCTCTGTGATCTATGTGCAATCCTCCAGTATTGCTTTATCAGTTTTGGATGTATATTGAAGTCTTCTACTCAGGGATTTTTTTTTTTTTTCTCAGAGAAAAGTCTATAAAAGTCTTGACAGCTTGTCATGATAGGGCCTAATTGCACTGCAACTTCTCAGAAGTAACAAATCCAGAGCAGTACGACTCTGCTGTTGCACAACTCCCTCACCAAACGTGGCCATTTATTTTCTTGTACTATCTGGATGAGAATATCCAAGGATATTTTGTTTTTATGATCACATAATATGTAACCAGATTACATAGCTACAGGATTTTCTTGTTTTCTTTCTTCAGAGTATAACCTTTCAGTTTCCTTTGCCAGCGCATCAGAGAGAAGTGAGTCTTTGTTTTTAAATGTTTAGGAGGCTGAAGGATCACCATAGCTACAAACTTCAGCATCCCATGATGAGTTCACACACAGAGTTTGCTCTGGGCTCTAGTAAGTCACAGAAGTCAGATCTTAAAATTAGCATATTTTGACTCAAATAAAAATATTCATGTGTCTAAGGATCAAAGTTACCTTTCCTTCACTGGAAAAATTTATGAAAAGGAAACACATAAAATAGAGTATTTATACAACCAAAAAAAAACCCCCTTTAACTGTCTGAACGATTTCTAAAGTATGTGATGGAGACAAAAAACACAGTGGTATTTTCTGGCTTAGAGTCTGTGTTGGCATGATGTTTTTAAATCAGTTGTGGCTTTGCCACACGTAGGTAAAGCAGTCATACCAATAAAAATTTTCCTAGCACCACAGACCCTCATGCATTCACTGCAGATCTGTGTGGGAAGGGTAAATCCTTCCATGAACAGGAACATCTACAGTTTGCTGTATCAGCATATGTGCACACAGCTATGCATATTATAGCCCAGCTGATAACACTGCCTATTATTAAGGTTGTCTGACACATTCTCACAGAGAGCTGGAGGCTGTTTCATAATGACTTTGCCAAAGTTTGACCATTTGAATGCATTTCCAAGCTGGAATTATATTTTTTTAAATTACTGCCAAAACGTGCCAGGTATTTCCAAGAAGTATGTTCAACTTTCTTTTTTCATATTTTAAAATTATTTTGAGGATCTTCTCTTGGAAAAGTTCTAGAATTGTTTGCTCAAGAGAAGTGATTTGAGATTTGGAGGGATGATGGCTCTTGTATCAAGTATTTGTTTTTAAATCTACCTCTGATAGCCCACCCACCATTGATATATTTATGAACCTTTGAGGAGGCACAATCTCAGACAGTAAGTGTATAGTTTGGGAGATGAAATTTCCTAGCTGGTTTTCATTTGGAGGGGAGGTGTGCTCCCTTCATACCTGCTGACTGAGTTGTGAGTAATCAATTCCTCAGGGAAGCACTGGATTGAGCATGTGTGACCAACTGGGGTTCTGGGATCTGTTCTAGGCTCAGCCTCAGAAGAGTCTGACTGTCCTGGTATTTTCCACTGCTGCACCATCCTCTAGCAATCAAACTCGGTCACAGACTTTTGTCTTGCTGCAATCTGTTTGTCTGTTCAGTTCTACCCCAGTCTGGGTCACCTGCTGCAACATTTGTCTGAGTTTCTTTCTCTTGCATGGTTTCCTCTTTCATTCCTGCATGGTTTTGCCTTAGCTTCGATTCCACTGTAGCTGAGCCTCTGCAAACGCTCCTTGAACAGTATTCTCATTCACTATTGAATTGATTCAGTCCAGAAAAAGTTGCATCCTGTGCTGAACCATTCCATGAATCAATTACAGTTTGGACACCCAGGTGACTTCTCATTTTACTGCTCAGCTCGATGGCACTGGCTGAGACAGTCTCTGGAAGCAATGAGGGATGGATAGCTAGTAACCACTGAGACAGTTTTCAAATACCTGGACTTTGTGCACAAAATATGTGGCTGGAAGAAGGAAGGAATCTTCTTTAAAGAAGGATTTATTGTGCACTATTTTGAGCAAAAGTTGCATCACTCAACAGGTTAGTAGATAGTAGAAGATAGTAGACAGTAGAAGTGATAAAGGCATTATTTCATGTTGAACAGTGAAGAAAGCTACAATGGTATTGAGAGGAGAAGCGGATAAATACTGCTGTCTGAGATGACTTTCCAGGGCCTTAGAGAGCCCATGAGCTGTGTGTGACTGGGCACAGAATGCTGGCACATCAGCTGGGACAATGAAGAAGGCACCACCTTTGCCTAGGAGGGGCCCTGACCCTTGYGAATGCCATAACGAGAAGGAGATTTCATGTCTTAGTGTTTCCTCATGATAATGTTTTATTAACCCTGTCCAAAGATGGCTGCTGTAGATTTCACAAAAATGAGGGGCTTTGTAGGATGGGTCAGTACTAAGCTGCATAAAATGATGTGACTGAAATATACCCTTTTAACTTGATTTTTCATCTGACTAGAAATACTTTATTGGTCTATACTGATCGTTGAACAGGTAAAGGGCTTAATATGTAGCCTTGATCAAAGTTAGGATTGTTGGGCTGAAGGAGGTTGGCAGAACTCATTTATCCATCCAGAAAGACTGTTGATAATCAAACTTCCAATTTTACCAGTGTTTTTGGAAGCTGGTTGTGCCATGAGCATCCACAGTTAAGTCTGCTAAAACTGCAATGGGTTTTTCAAGGAGTAGAACACTTTTTTACATCTAAAAATCAATTGCTGATGTCCCTGGGGCATTAGGATTAGATCAAGAAGCTGTTAAGCACTAGATCTGCAGGTGACCCAGTTGCCAGATCTCCAGAGGGACATAAAAAGAGGTGAGCTCTGAGAAGACCTGCTATCAGAGTGTGATAGGAAAGGCATGAATATTCCAAAGACAGCTGAATAGACTGGCAGAAAAAAAATTATACTGAGTTAAGGCTAACGCTAAGTAGATTTGTGATTTCTACCTGGATGGTGTAAATGTCTGATAAAGCTGACTCTGCTGGTTTGAATTCCCCCATATCTTTTGTTGTCAGCTTGAATCCTCTAATAATGCACGTGGAAACTGACTCAGCAGCACAGACACATGAAACCTTGGCCTTCATTTTTGGGAACTCTGATTTTTTTCTGAAATATGAACACCAGATTAAGTGAGAAAGAGAAGCAGGAAGCTAGACTGTCAGCACTGTGATCAAGAAAAGACTTGAAAAAGAAAAATAGCAGCTTCCCTGGCACACAGGAGAACCCCATCTGATAAATGAGTGGGAAAGTCCTCCTGCCCTTCCTCTGATATATATTTTTTTTCCTGCACTTCTCTGAAGTAATGACAAGAAATTTAAGGCCAGCTGTTCTCTAAGGGCTGGCATCAAGGAGAGAGTAAGGATATGATTTAGTATATTGACTCTCTTGAACTTTAAACCATTCATCTTGTAARGGGGAAAGAGTTCACGTTTTTTCAAATGGTGTTAGGCAGAATTTTTTTCTGTTCTCTTTTCTTACTGACCTCAATCCCCACGTCTGTGTCTTTCAGAGCTGCATGGGAAAAAGGATGGTGTCAAATGATCTCACTGCCCAGCAGAGCTCATCAATCTGTTACTGATCCTTCTCCTCCCCAAGAYATTTCCCATGGCTGCCACAGGAGGAAACTTTCTTTTGATAAGCTTTGAGCAGCTCAGTGGTTCAGGAATGCCACCAACCTCCTAGTTTTAACAGAGACATTTATTAGTTTACATGTGGGAGTAAGATTCAGTGCTTAAACATCAAGAAATTGAAACTGATCTGCTTAAACTTTGTTATAAAATAGCTGCAGTATCAATATAAGATGYAATATCTGTTATGCATGTATCAAGGTAGGTTAGTGATCCCCTGAATAGGACATGCCTTCTACTTTTCTGCCTGACAAAACTCCTACATTACACAAACCAGAAAGAATAAACCAGAGCCCCCCAGGGTGCAGAAAATTCAGGCAACACTTTAACAATACCCCTTGAGACATATTAATGGTACCAGATATGCCAAGTGCTGGTTGAAAGTGAAAGAAATACTGAAGGTTGCAATTTTGAAACAGATTTTAGTCTTACATTTGGGACTGGATGCCTTTTGAAAGTCTAACCAGAAATGGACTTTATATTTACACTGTTGTCTGGATTTCTTCAGCCTTATCCTTCCTGTCTTGGATGAATWAGACAAGAATCAGATCAGACAACAGGAGGATGAGACAAATTTATGAGGTTCTGGCTGGTACCTGGGAAGGTTGTTTTCTGCTGCATGCATATGCAATGGGCACAAGACACAATCTGTCACAACTGAACAAACTCTGAGAGATCCCATATGTACCTTCTAAAACCAAAGAAATGTAAATTTTTTGTGGGAAAGGATTTCAGGAAGTGTGTCCTCTAAGACATAACACATCTAGAGCAGCATATTTAGAAGAGATCACCTTGCACTCAGCAGCCAAGAGCGAGTAGATAATTTATAAACACAAAATTGTTGCAATTAAAAACTTAAAAATGAAAGTCTTGGAGTTAAACTACATTTAAATARGGTCTGCAAAATACTGAAGGCAAGGAAACATTTCAACAGAAGTCTTAACCATTTTTTCTTTGTGACAAGTCTCCAGGAAAAGTGTCCTGSGAAAAATAATATTTTCAGTTAGATTTTCAATGAAGGCAAATTGGCATAAATGCATGTTGGGAGAAAACTTATGGAAAAAGACCCTCCCCTGTCCCAGGCTTGAAGGGTGAAGCATCCCATGTACTCAGCAGTGCTTTCCATGAACATCTATTCCAGAGCAGGTCTCAGACCTGCTGTAGAGATATTAATCAGCCCAGGCTGTGGTACAGCTGTGTTGCCAAGAGAATAAAACACTGTTTGAAATACTYTACAAATGCATTCTATTCCTCTGTGATAGTGTTCCAGCAAAATAGCTAAGACCTTGTAATAAGGAGAAAAAAAATGGTGCTCCCAGTAACAGTACAACTCACATCTCCATACCTTAAATTCACTCTATAAGGGAAGATATTCCTTCCTGTGAAAACACATAATGCTTGCTCTGATAATACCTCTGAAATGACAAAACACTGCCTGAGCTGAGGTGATGTACAGCGCTAGTGTAATCTTCAGCCAAGGGCAGAGAGGTGAGTGGCATGGGCAATATTCATGCCCAACCATTCTTGATGCACCAGCCTAAACAATTACTTAACCACTGACATTTAATCTCATGCACTTAGAGCCAGAGCAAGAAGCCTTACCTGCTTTCTTGTCTCAACCCTTGTAATAATTAAAGGAGCCCACTTTTTAGTTTGTGTTACACAATCTTGAACTTTTTTAAGGGACTGTGTCTCTTACGGAAGTTTTTGGGCATACTGCTGGCACTCTGGCATAAGATTAAAATAATTTTCCTGTCGATAATATATTTTTTWAATTGATAGTTCCTGTCAAAAAAGAGGAATCTGAAATGTCATTGTCCACAACTCATRCAAAACTAGAAATATGAAGTCTAAACCAGTGACTCTACTGCTGACATTTGGATAATTTTCTTCATTAGTTTTGGCTCATTATACCTCCCACACAGYTTAATCTAGAGGCTCCAGCTATATTGATGGAAATGTCTTGTAATGTCACTTGTGGAAAGAGAATGAGGGCAGTTAAAAGGAGAAATGTGCAACAGATTACCATGAAACATTTTGGTGAATGTTGATGTTTGTATACAGCTCATTTGAGCAAAGATCTAGGGCATTGAACTCTCTAAAGCAATAAAAAAGGGAGATACACAAATGTGTGCTACACACATTCAAAAATACACAGAGATGCATCTGGAAGGGGGAAAAGTGGGGGAATTGTCCTGCAGCAGAGGGACAGCTAGATTGATTCAAATTCAGGGTAAAAGACAGAAAAGGATTTGAGGTGGGGTGAYTCTGTCTGTCTGCTGGGTACCTACCAAAGCTGTTCTGTCACTCCTCTCCTTTGCTGGAAAGTGGAGAGAAACAAAAAAACCCAAAAAAACCCCAAAGYTAATGGGTTGAGATAAGAACAGGGAAAGATCACTCAGGAATTACACTTGTGGACAAAAAAGACTCCATTTGGGGAAAGCAATTAATTTATCACCATCCAAATTGGAGTAGGATTAATATGTAGTCCTTCTCCCAAGATCAATACGGGAGTTGAGATGGGATGGAAAGGAGAAGGAATTTAAAGCTAAAATACCTGACGTAATATGGGTTAGAGAGTGAAAAYGGAGTGGCCTTTCACCATGTTTCTCTCTGTATTTTTTGCAGTAAGATGCTGTAATGAGGAATAGTGAAAAAAAAAACCCACTTGGGCATGCAGCAGGACCAGATCAAACTGAAAAAAATCAAGGAAATGAAAAGGGAATGAGAATGTAGAAGGGAAGAGGGGACATGAGAAAGGAACAGTGTCACCAGCAAATTCAGGATAATTATTAACCAAGATTTCTGACTGAATTGCAGGCATTCTCTGAATGTATTCCAGAAGCAGTTGCAACTTTTTCCAATCTATTTCAGAACAATTTTTATCTACTGGGCTTGCAAAAAAAAAAAAAAAAAAAAAAAAAAAAAAAAAAAAAAAACAAAACAAAAAAAAAAAAAAAAAAAAACAAAAAAAAAAAAAACAAAAAAAAAAAAAAAAAAGAAAAGACAACAAGAAGAAAACAGTCAAACAGTTCTAATAATTCCCTTCTTGTATAGGCTAGTCTGATTCCACAAAAATGCACAGCATTCTCTGGGGCTGAACTGCTTGGGACTTTGGCTTTTAGCAGAACCTTTTTTGATATTTGTGGATTATTACATAAAACTTCCATTTATTATAGATTTCAACAAAAAAAGGCCTTTGACTACAACATAGCCGAGTAATTGCTTACATGGAAATATGCATAYGTGTGTGTGTATATAAATATATTTATATATGTACACAAATGAAAGCAAAACCTCCAGCTCCCTGTGAAATTAATTGTTCAAAGGATCAAAGAAAGACTGAAATCAAGGGATGGTGCCAAGTCATGTCATTTCAAGGCTGTAACCTACTGTAAATATGAAAAAATACTTGTTCTTTTCTCACAGTCTTAAAACAGGCAGAGTTAAGCTTGTTTTAAGTGAAGCAAATTAAGGTTGATTTATTCAAAACATTTTTGGTTTATTAAACTTAGTTCCAGTCAAGACAATAAACGATACACCAATAATCAAATCAAAATTTGATCAGACTGTCCATTCTTAAAAAGACCAAGTTTTAGGCATCACAACATTGTCTACAAGATCTTACTCAAGAAGACAATAAAATCAGTCAAGTGTTTTTGAAGAAAATGAATTTCATTTGGAAAAATATTTATGTATTTTGTACCTACATGATGTTGTGGTAGTTTATACARAAACCCCTAAATGCTGAATGCTTACTTACAGTCTTTGTAAAATAAAATGTTATTGTAATTTCCCTTACAGGATGATGTTTACTTATCCAAAAGTGAACATGATGGTTGTACAATTCATACATGGTGTATTATTCACCTACCTAGAGCAGTGCCACCTATGCATCCTTCTATTCAAGAAGAAAGTAAGTAGTTGCACCCCATTAAGGAAAAAGGAAATAAAATGTGTTTTTTAAATAGCAGATTTTCATCTTAAAGACCTCTCAGTGCTGCAGTGTCAAACCCCACACTGCTGAGCAGGGGCTGTAAATCTGCTCAATGTCCTGATGATGAGGGCTGGTGCTCCAAACAGCTGACTGCTCAGACCAGTAGTGGATGTTTAGCCAGGAACAAATACTTTTCCAAATTAACAATTCAATCCACTCATTTTCCCTTAGCATGCCTGCCTAGAAACCCACACAGTAAATAGGAAATTCTACACTTTAGCAGTGTGTTTCAATCTTTGTCAAAATAAGATTGACTGTTAAGACAAATCTTGAAAAGGCCTTCTCAAGCAGAAGATGGTTATAATTTTAATTATACAATCTACAAAGAAAAAAAAAGGCTACCATAAAATGAAAAAAAAAACCAAACAAACCCAGTGAAAAACCGGCATGCAAACAGACAGGCATTTGACACCTATTTCAGTATCAGCTGTCAGCATTTRCTGGTCAGAGGAAGAAATATTATCATTGGTACAAGACTCATAAACTAACAAGATGCACTCAGATTTTTTGGCCTCTGAAAATTGCCAAGCTGCTTACTGGCAGGTCAGCTCAGGAGAAGGGAAATTATATCCTTGGAGGCTGCAGTTTTGAATCCAAAACAAACAAAACAAAACAAAAAAAAAAAAAAAAAAAAAAAAAAAAAAAAAAAAAAAAAAAAAAAAAAAAAAAAAAAAAAAAAAAAAAAAAAAAAAAAAGGAAAAGAATAAAATAATTACAGTTGAACCATACATTTCCTTGGCTGTAGTAATATTACTGTACAGTGACTGAGGATTTGTTGAAACATAAATGTCAAGTCTATTATTTCACRTACTGTCAGTAGCATGTTGGACTCCAGCAGCAGATTGACCTACTAGAAAATAACCACTGGTCCAGGCAATCACCAGCAGTTAATCTAAACCCCAAACATATTTGAAATATAGTAATACAGTCACCAAAACCACAATGTACATATCTGGCCATTGATTATTGTGGGTTTGTCTAAATCTAGTGGTTTATTACTATGGAAAAAATGGAAATAGTTGGTTTTATTTGATCAATTGATTTTCAGATCAGGACAGCTACAGTGTCTGGGGACCTGGTGACATCAGCAATAGCTGCTTTATAGTAAAAACTTAATTACAACCTAGCTGCACAGTGGCCAAGTTGAATAACTTGGGTAGGGTTTATCCCTGTTTGCTTTCTTAAATTGCAAAACAGATGCTTAGAAATTTTTTTATGACAAGGCACAAACATAATTGGAGTCTGTAGCATACTTTTATTTGCACTTAAGCATTGAGACATAAAGAAAAAGCTGAAGCATGGAAAAGCCTAACAGGTGTGTCTTTTGACTGGCAGAGGAATTTGTGTACATTCAAGTAACTGATATTCAAAGTGAACAGTTAGTTTTTTCATGAAATAAAAGAGTGAAAAATGAAATGCTACTATGYGTCCTCATGTTTGTGCTGGACTCCTGTAAATCCAACACTGTTATAATATGCTCCACAAAGTATTTTACATCACTTAATAAAATCTGCAAATTCAGAGGTCATGACTTGCAATCCCAGCTCCCTAACCAACATTATTATTAACATAACTTGGCATTATGTTTACAGTAAATTAGAAAAATTCACTGTAAGCACAGACATAGGAAGCAGGGAGAAGATTTCAACTGAAACCATGTGGCAACCATTCTAGGTTTTACTAAAGCAGAAACTAGTTATTTTCAGCTGTAAATCTCCACTGCAAACTGAGGTGAAAGAAAATATACATTTCATAGAATACCAAGTGTAGTAGATCAGTGGAAAATAACTCAGAACTGTGTTCAGTCTTCAAACAGCACTCCAAAGGAGCCCTTGGTGGCCAGCCAAAGGATCTAGCTTTCAATTTGTCATATTTCTCACTGATTTTCAGCCAGTTTTCTACAGTTTCTCTGCTGTGCCCCATCACATTTCTTTTACTTTTGTCTAATGGTTTACTTACTTTCCAGAAATAGATGTAGACTATTCTGGGCATAAATTCACTTAATGAAAAGAAAAGTTGAAGTCAGATTGTGCTTTATAGAATACCCTTTTATGGATCAACAAGGAACAGGATTTTAATTTTTTTTTTTTAGTGGAGGGGGATGTGTGATAGCATTCTTCCATTTTTCAAGTGCCTGCACTTCTTTCCCACATGCAAAATCAATGCATTTGCAGAAACAAACCATTTGGATATACATCACTGATTTAAAGAAAGCAGTGAACATATGCTTTATTCAGAGGCCTCCTGTTTTCCCATAGTCAGTAGCCTTAGCAACACTCATAGCTTTTTCTGGTTTGTTCTTTTTTTTTTTTTAATTTTTATTTTCTGTAACCGTGACACAATATCTGTGGCTGACAYGGCATAGCTGTGTTCACTTCAGCATTACTGACTCCAGGTCTTTTGAATTTATGTTGTACTGAGAAGTTAGTGGCACATTTGCTTTCTATTGGGAAAATTCCTGTCCAAGTTGTTAGCAATCTCTACTTCTTCTGTATATTTTCATGTCATAGGATGTGAAATATTAGCCAAAAATAAAAAAGCTCAAAACAGTTTAAGAGAACAATAGTATTTAATTTTACTCAATCACTGCAAAATGAAAAGATCAGCAGTAGGGTTAAAGGTGACAGATTCTATCTTCTATGTAACACAAAAAATAATTTATTGTGAGAGAGTTAGGCTTTCAGATTCTCTACATGTATTCAAGGCGCTATTGTTATTGTTTTAAAAAAGCTCCATCTTTTGAAGAACACTCAGAAGAATGTRAACCTCAAAGCATATGTTAAACGAGGAGAAAGGAAGCTCTAGCTGGTTGTTTCCAATGGAAGAAAAAGAAATCCATTTGCCTGTTTTTGAGGCGTAACCTGCCCAACAACTTGGTGACCTAAGACAAGCAAGAGTTACATCATTCGCTCATTGTTCCTAGAAGAAGAAAACACAAAAACCTTTCAGAGAGTTCCTCTCTGATGTGCTTCATTATTATCATAAATTCAGTAACACTCTGAAGGTGTTATCAAGGCGTTATAATCTTGGATGACATGCTGGACCCCCTGTACACATTTTCCAGGTGAACACGATTTCAGTGACAGAGCTCAGGTTTAGAAGAAAAACAACCAAAAAGAAAACTCTCAAAACTCCAATACCCAAAACATTTACCTGGATAGTAACATCATTCCCATATATCTGTCTTTTCTGGTCCATGACATCAAAACCATTGTCCTCAAAACTTGACCAAGTTTCAGATATACACAAACTGGTGATGCAAAGCACTAAATACTTTGTCATTAACCTAATCAAAACCCTGAATCCTTTAGAGGGTTAAGCCTGAGATGAGCGGATGTTTGTACCTACTCAGCTTGATTCAGAACTGCTTTCAGAAGAAGAAATAAGCACATGCTCTTGCCTTGGTCTGAATTATCTGAAGATCAAAGGTGAAAATCATGTCTTCAMACACCAGATATTCCCTAGAGACCACAGTTGGATGAAAAGATGCAATGAGTTGGGAACAATATTTTACCACTGAATTACTGCTTGAAACCACAGTGAWGGATTCTTTACAGAAATCTTTGGGAAATGTGGGTGCAAGGCTTCTACAGGCAGGACTTAAGATAGATTGTGAATTATTCTCGAAGCAATTATTCAAAAGCATATCACACCTCATGTATTTCTTGAAACAAAGATGGATGGACATAAGAATAACCAGGTTAGACTSAAAGTAAAAGTATACATGCAAGGATAAGACCTTTTCTATCATGAAGTATAGACTGTTCATACATCACGTTCTCACTGATTTTCTAGAGGTATTAACCTTACCTGTGAATTAAATTTAAACTGAAACCATTTCATCTTGTTTTTCTRTTGCCCTTTTCAACGGAACATTGGCAAATGGTGAAAGGTGAATACGATCAGCCACATAAACACRTTTCTGTGAAGAAACTATCATGGTAATGGTCCAGAAAAAGTTCTACTTGTGGAGCTATTTAAAACAAAGATGTGATTTACAGAACTTTGAGAGAGCATGAAACCAAGGCAGAGTTTAACTGAGACTGAATCACACAGAAAAGTTGTATTCAATCCTTTATTTATTTTATTCATCTTCATGTCTAAGAAGGATTTGCAGGGTTATTGAATATTTCATGCAATATCATGATAAGAGCAACTTGTGGATATTTAGTATTGTTTAGTGTAGCATAAACAGTGGAGCTGTAAAAGATACAAAGAAGGGTGACAAGAAGGATCAGAGCTGTGGTTAAATAGATTAGTTTTTTTTGGGTTGAAGAAAAGAAAACTGAAGGAATAKAGAATATCAAAGTCTGTAAGTCTTGAATGAAAAAGAGAAAGTGAATTCATTATGCTTTACAGTTTAAGAACTAAAGAACATCCAATAAAATTACCATTAATGGCTTCATACAAATTAAGCTACACATTCAGAAGAAACATAACTTTGGAAGAGATTGCTATGGGCCTCAAAACATCCATTTTAGGAAGAATTAGTCAAATTGTCAAGGGTTGGGCCTGGCAGAGGCTGCTAAACATTTTGTAAATGCACAATGTCTGTCTTCACACATGTAAGTATTTAATTCACTGATTTTTGGAAACCAGCTGTCTATGAGGAGAGCACTCAGCCTTTTCACAGGCTTTTCTTGTTCCTTTCTCCTGRATGGAGACAATGGAGACAAACTGGTGGGGTAAACCAACATGGTCCTTTCTGAGTTCACATGTTTTTAACATCTCATGTGATAGAACAGTGAAGTCAGTGGTCACATAAAGCACATGTGAAAACACAGTCCTGTGACATTTGGTGCCAGATTAACCTACGCAGAGTGCTAACACACTGTTGGACTAAAAAGAATAGCTATTTTCTTAATTTAAAATCTAGATGCCTGACCATAGTAAATTAGATTAAGTAGGCTTTGAGATTCATTTTCCAGTGGATTCAGGGTTTGAATGCACAAACAGGCAAGTGGGGTGTCTAGCTTGGGTGGTTGGAAGCAGACATCTCTTCCTGTCAGTCCTGAGACAAGTAATGCCTACCTCTAGGGGCTTCCAGTTATGGACTGTGATGACACAAAAACAGATTTACCAAAATATCACACCCAATTCAAAGAAAAGCAGTTTGCTGCTCGCAAGCCATTGGTCCAGTGTTGTGGGCGGGCAATGAAACAACACTTCATAAAATACAATCTTCATTGCTTCACCCTCTCCCCCGAATTACATCTTTATATTGATTGCAAGATGTGGTGTAAATATATAAAAGTAGGTTGAACAGCTAAAGATGTGTTTTCAGTATAAAATAAATAAAATAAAATACTGTGCTACAAATAGAACTGAGCATTGAACTACCATGCAACGGAAAACAAACAAACAAGAGATATGTTATGAAATAATTTCCTCTGACAATTCCACTGGAGCTAAAATTATTTAAAGTGTTTGAAACAAATTTTAGAATGAATTTAGAAGAGAAAATTAACATTTAAACACCGGATATTCACCAAAGTCAGGATATATAGATGGAGCCATAAAAATGAATGATTCTACAAAGCCAAATTGCTTTTTTCTATTTTAATAATCTTACAATCCACTACATATGTGCAAGTCCTGCTTTGGAATTCAGTGTGTTAGCAGAGAGATTGCTGGCTTCAAGGTTAGTTTTCATGTGATTTTTCCAGGAAAAAGAAACTGCTGAGTCACAGTAAGCTGCAAATCTAAATCCAGCTCCTCATGTTCAGCAAACCAGTGTCAGGTGCATCAGAGATGAAGAGCGGCATAATTTGTCTGCCATTTTCAACCTTTTGTCTCTAGAGGTTTCCAGTCTTTTAGAGTATAAAATATCTCAGCCTCAACACTTGATAAAACCAGCTCTTCGGGAATTATTTGACTGATAAAATACACAAATGCCCAACACTTCTTTTCCTGTTTTTTTTCCTCCATGTGTCTGTGCAGCTGAGTTAATCTCCTTAAGGCAAAAATATTTAATTTACCTGCAYGGGATGCTGAGTTAGTTTGTTCTGAGTTCATTACTGCTCTGGGTATTGACTTTAGGAGTAAGACAACAGTTCTATCTGCTTCAGTTTGCCTAAAAGTATAGAATATTTGCCTTATTAGCGTTACTGATGCCCATGTAGAAACAGCTGTGTAAGTGCTTTCTTGTGTCTTACCAGAGCTCACTAAATTAATTTGGATGATTTTGTGGTGTTTTTTAGAGGGTGGCCAGATGAAAATAAAAGGAAATTACTCCCCAAGTACCGAACACCAGCTGAAAACTTCTTTTGTTTGTTAGATATGTGTTTAGCTATAGGTAAAAGCATGGGATATACAGTTTTAATGTAACTGTGGGACTGAGTGGCCAAAAAAAGAAGTGSGCTGCAGGGAAGGGCTGGGAATAAAAGTATGCCAAAAACTCTCCCTCCCCTTTGTGCCCCTGCCAGCAGGCAGACTGCAGAGAACTGGTTCTGAGGCAGAAGCACCATTTTTTTTTCAAAGCCTGCAAGAMAAAGGTCTGTTAGTGTGATCCCAGCTGCACAAGCCAACCTGCCTAGCAGGGGTACAGGGAGAAACTCGTGCCTCATTTGTGGCAGTGGAGCAACTGATGTAGCCTGTAAACCCTTGCTCCAGAGGAAATATGAAGGTRTTAGTAAATGTGAGTTAGAAAGACAGAATCTGGTCCTAAGTAAATATTGCCACCCTACCTATTTGTTTTCCAATCCAAAGGAACATAGATTTCAAAGCTGTGTTATTAGGATGTAATCTGTAAGTCAGTGCCTCTGAGGCACTTTCTGTACCAGCTGCTATCCTCTCTGTTCCAAACAACAGATATTACAAATAAAAAAATATTTATTTTATTTGGGGCTTTCCCACAGACTATTTTTAAATAATGACTTCTGAAGAACTGTGCTGGCCWTGTTTCAAATGCTCACAAGTTAAAGCCATGAAGATTCTTGTTTTAAGCTCTTTACTTCTCAGCAAGGCAAGAAGAATGCCYGAGCAAGCTTTGTGCCCAAGAGAAGAGAATGTGAATCCCACTGTCATTTCCTTGCAGTACTTTGCAGCATCTAATRGTCCATGGATCACGTAGGCGCAGTCATCACAATATTGTGCACTCAGTTCATGTCKGGATACAGGGAAAAATGAGGAGTAWCTGCATGTGTGTTTCTAGSTCATGAAGCCAAGCAGAAGGCAAATGGACTGTTACCACGGGTTTCACAGTCAGTGGAGACCACTCCTTATCACACAAGAAGCAACTGGCTGACATGGTCGTAAAGAATTTGGTACTGCAATGATCCAMATTTCTCCACTCCTCTTCCCCTCCATTATGGAAGGTGGGAGCTGCAGTTTTTGTGGGTGTCACAGACTCGCTGTTCTTTCCCAGCTCTGTTTGGGAAACTGTGGTGAGCACAGTCTGGACAGTGAGCCCCCAGTAAGGCAACRTGTCACTTAGGCTGCTTTAACACATAACAGATCGTAGGGTTATTTTTGAACTGAAACCTCAAAATAGTTARAAGTGACCCTAAATCTCAGAAGTGTGAGGACATAAGGTTTGCAGCAAGCCAGGACTTTGGGAAATCATACAAGATGTTGTGTTCCACATAGAGACGTCAGATACTGTTGTATCAAAGGCAATTTATCCCAGAGCTCTTCTTACATTGCTGGAGGGAACAACTCACAACTGTTTTTCGTGTAGGTCAGCTCTGGAGAGCTTTGCACGTGTGCTTGTGAGATCTAAGTGAGTATTTAAAAGGGTTCTAACTACAGACTCTGTAGCATTTGACAGCTGGAACAAGGATTCTTTTGTCTCAAATATTAATGAAGTCTTGGTTAGTGTTGGCATGTTTTTGATAACAAAACATCTGAACACAATTTTGGGAGGAGATAGAGATAATAGGAACATGATCAGTGACTGATGGCATGCRATTTCAGACCATGTAATAGAAAACATCTTCAACGTCCCACRGGGGATAGTAAATACAAYGATTAGTATGACAATCCAAAATTKTTTTTAGTTTTTTTAKTTTTACTTATGAAGCTAGAGAGGGAAACACAGTCACATTCTGCTCAGCTTCAGGAATTCTGGAGAAGAGTAATTGCTACACTTAATATTGAAGTTGGCCTTTCCAGTGGACTCTAAATTTTTTACGCAGGAGACAACACAAGTCTGTCAAAAGCTACAGGGCACAAGAAAATATTTTGTTAAGTGCAATTTAATGTCTGCAAGATTAATACTTAAGAAATAGAAAACCAGCTGTATCTCTGAATATTGCTGAGTTGTAAATTGATTTGACAGACCTGCAGATTATCTGCTTGTAATGTATCTTTGTTCGGCTTTTAGAGCTGGAAGTTACAWCTACATTTTCAGGGTTGTGATTTCATACCAGAGATTGATGTTTATTATTTTATAATTATTTACGACACCGCGTGTGCTCATTTTCAACAGTCTAGTATCTCTAAACAGCACTGTATCATGCAGCCTCTGGTAAGTAAGGAATATGCTGCGGAAAAGAATGGTTTGAGTTTCTTTCTGTAAAGTGTAGCATTTTGTTTAATGTCATGAATGATATCTTCATGGCACCAGATTTGATAGCCATGCTCTCACTGTCTTTAAATTATCTTTGTTACAGTCCACTTCTAATGGGTCACCAATTCCAGGTCTCTCTTACCCATGTGATGTTGTTGTTTCATTTCTTTGTAACTATAGTAGCTCCTAGTAGCTCAGASACCATTTGAAGCCCATTTTATTAGAGGTTGTGTAAATCAAGAGCAAAACCCTGTTGTGTACTCAAAACATCTTAAATAACTTAGATAACAATCTAAGAACTCAGTCTTGATTTGGAAATGCTGGAATATCTCTCCGTGATTCAGATGAAGACAGAAAAGCAAGGGGGAAAATCCCATGTAGGTCAAACTTCATAYTTCTGGCCAAGAACCTTACTCTTAGCTTTTCCTGTTCGACTAGAAAAATAATTGCTGGACATGGGTATTGTCTGGGTTCTGYCATTGCCATCTTTTTTGCTGCTTGAAATTTTTATGGTCTGGAACCCAGTTTCTGTTGTCTTGTAGAGTGGAAAAACAGAGGAAAAGGGCCTCAGACTGTGGATTTCAAACAAACTGAAGTGGAGAAAGTTTGGAAAGCTGAAAATATGCTGGTACACATTGTTTCTGAGGCCTATTTGTATACCATGTACACAGGAGAGGGTAAGCCTGGGTAACCTGTAAATGAACATATTACCTTGATATTCACAATCCATTAATCAACACGGTTGTTTAGCTGTCCAGCATGGTTCGGGGTATTTGACTTATCTCATGTTTTTATTAGTTTCTTTACTTTTGGAAGAAATAGGTTTTCAGTTTGCTTAAGTGCCAAGGTTTAGCTGAGCATTACATCAGATTCTTTCCAAACCCTTGGGAAATGGCCAATGCATATGGACATATTAAACAGCACAGCCAAAGGATGAGAGATGCAATGTCTGTGGGGAAAGTYAGTTCAAATGCCAGTAATTTCACTTCACGTTTTATTTTTCTCATTGAACAAAACTGTTACACATGCCACATGTTTGGAGAGTAGGGGTTTAAGGCTGGGCTGTTTGGATCTGAGACTTCCTTCTGACATGTTGTTGGTTTGCAATATTCTCTTTACATCTGATCAYAGAATCACAGAAACACAGAATGGTTTAGGTTGGAAGGGACCTTAGAGGTCACCCAGTTCGACCCCAGCCCCGCCATGGGCAGKGACACCTTCCTTCCACTAGACAAGGTCATGCAAAGCCTCATCCAAACTGGCTTTGGACACTTCCAGGGATAGGATGTCCACAGCTCCTCTGGGCAACCTGTCCCAGTGCCTCAACACCTTCACAGGAAACATTTTTTTCTGCTATCTAATCTAAACGTGCTCTCAGTTTGAAGCTATTGACCCTTGTCCTGCCACTGCATATCCTTGCAAAAARTCTCTCCCCATCTTTCTTACCGGCTCTCTTCAGGTACTGCTAGCTGATCTATGCCATAAGCAGACATCTTAATACTTGCCCTGTGATTCAGAGAGGTTTTGGTATCTGTTTTACACCTGAGGCATTGAGACATGGAACTGAGTTGATCAATCACAGTTATTTAAGACATAAAGTCAAAGAAATGCATATAGGAAATAATTTCTGCATATGAATTCTGGAGTTTTGCCTGGTGGGAAACRTGGGTTTAATTTTGAAGTGGGACAGAAGGGAAGAAATTAACTAAAGGTCTTCTGGACCATGTTTGTGGTGGTGTTGTCTTGACTTTAGGGTGTGGTACAATATTTCTGGCTCCCTCTCTGATTTTGAACAATCAGGCAGACTGCCCGCAGCACACAGCAATACCAAAATGTGCATCATGCCTCGGGGATGTGCATCACAATAGCACCTTGGCAGGCCTATTTCTATATTGTGAAGACAATGAACTTGATTTATTCTCACAGTGGAATTCAGAAGCTCAAATAATATCCATCTGTGGTAACTCCTTTCCTGACACTGACATCTGTGACATACTACAACAGTGATGTCGCCTTCCAGTCCAGAAAATAGGTGGGCTGACTTTTTCTAGCAGTTATTCACTGCAGATGTGAGTGAGAATTGATCTGTACCATGCTGGAATTTAGACAGAGGCCAGAGTGGAACCAGTGGTGTCATTCCAGTCGCACACTTTTTAAGTTACAATCTTATCTTTGCAGCCACTCAGAGATTGAATGAAAAATGCAATAATAAAAACARAAATCCAGAATTTAAGCAACAGTTGACCAGGCAGCTAATGTAAGAATTGAATTTTAATAGAGACCTATTCTAGAGTCCTTTTCTATGTCCTGCTGTGCTATTTGGTATGCATTTATGGGGGCTACATTGCTAATGTGAAGGAAACAGAGATGATGTAGGCAAGCCTTGAAAAATGAAGACAAGGACCAAGAATATGCCACTTTGGGAGGTTTTGCTCTGTTTAGGCACAAAAATACCAGGAAGAAGTAAGGGACAGCTTATTTAGTTATAAAGGGGAATAATTTTCTGCAGAAACACCTCTAACTGTTTTAGATCCCTRTTCATTCTGAATTTGTCTGTCATGAACCAGTCAAAGATTTAAGTGGTAGCTGTAATTGAAAACACACCGATGACACTTTTGCTGTTTTATTTATTAATACTTAGTACTCCTTTGTGGTTTCAATAAGGACTAAGACAGGGAAGGAATCATTGGGCCAGACACTCCACCCAAGAATGCAGACAGACTCTGCTTAAAGGTTAATAAGGATACTCAGAGGATTAACAGAAATTACCACAAATGGATTTCATTGTTATACAAAAATATAGCCACAGCATAAAGGGTGAGAGCAAAGACAAGTTTTTAGTGTCAGATAGCAGTTTTGCAAGGTACTCATAAAGATTTACTTTCGTAAGAAAGATTTTTTACCCTTTTACTGTTGCTGCAAAAAGAATGGAGCTACCTTAGTCTCACTCTAAGCCAACCTTTAGAGGAATATTGTTTTKATTAGCTACAGAGGGAAACTACTAGGGCTTGGATCCCACCAATATAGAATGTTAATTTGCTGGTATGCTATGCATCCTTCTTTATGTATGTTGAATTCTAGCTCATTTCTCCCCTTTATTTTTTAAGATGCCAGATGACTTTAGGACCAGTTTTTGGCTCCTAAAGCACATGAATATTTCATTCAGAATTGTTTGTCATTGCCGATTTCCCATTGCAGTTGGTAGTTTCACTGGTAGCCTAAGGAATTTTTGACTCCCTTTTCTCTTTTCATTAAATGAGCTATATTTRGCCATAGATACCTCTGAAGTTTCAAATGTCTCCATTACTGCCTGAAAGAGTAATAATATAAACTCAATATACTATGAATAGCTCAACTGTTTCAACTAAGATTTATGCAGAGAAGTTGATATGCGTGGTTGTATTACCATGTTTGTGGTTTGCAAAAATCTTCTATAACATTCAAAACTCTTACTGATCTGTTCATATCAACATGTTTCTTATTAGTTACTCTTAAAATATTTTGTTGAATCAATGAAAAAAAAACTGGTGATCCTCAGCAGACGAAAATAATAAAATGATTCAGTGATAAACAAATGAGTCCCTTTCAAATTCCTTTTCATTATGGCACAAAGGATCGTGTTACAGAGCTCATCAGGATACATGTAGTCACCTTCCTTACAGGTCATGAAAAGATAACTTTTCAAATAACTTTTTGTTATTCTTGGAATCTCCTGTCCCTTCAATCTCTCGGCTTTGAAGAATCATACGTATCAATGTGAATATCAAAAAAGCCTCTGCCATAACGGATGAAGTGTATGCACACATGATACTTTCCAATAAACATTTTAATATGCAGCAAGTAACAGTGCTGAAATACATAAACAGCATAGAATCTGTCAAAAATCAAACAACGGTCAACTTATGTGGAAAAATAGCCAAGCTTTTTCTCTGTGAAAGACTACTGCTTGTTCATGCTGTTCATGTTTTAGGTAACTATCTGTGGCTTTGATAAAGATGCACCTCAGTTTATTTTTGCCAAGCAAAGTAGGAAGCTTATATATTGGTTTATCCTTACCATGTAAACTCATATTCTTCATTTCACAAGGTTTCCTCTAGGCAGGTCCCTAAGACCAGTTACAACACAAATCTTTTATGATCAACAGTAGGCAGATGGAATGAAGCCAGTCTGTTGGAAAATAAGAAAATTAAGATGCAAGGATTAAATAAGTTGCACAGGAAGTCTTTTAGCAAGACTAGCATGTGCTTTTAGCTCATTTTTGGACAACTCTCTATGAATAAGTCAGGTGAATGACAGAAAATTATATTTGAGGAGCTGCAGCTGTAATGTGATAGTRGGAACTATGCAGTGATGATGCTGGTACTGTGTTATATGAGCAGAGGCACTCATGCACCACTTTGCCCTACAAAGAGGGAAGAGATGGCTACAGCTCTGGTTAATTTAAAGGCTGGAATCCAAGTGATRGAAAGTACAGTTCCTTGAATAAAATCAGCTTTTGGATACAGAGTTTGAAACTAACAGAGAGAGAACACTGCAGAGATTTTCAGATAGCAGAGCCAGAGAAATATTAKCAGGGACTGACTACTATGCCATAATATCTGCATGACCCACTGTATATTTTGGGAGCAGATCTGAAACCCTACCAAATCCAAGATGCATCAGACAATTTTGGGAGAGAGTATTTGAGATATTACAATGGAAATTGTCGAATTTACAAACAATTTAATGCTTCTCTTTTTCATCATTCGTTTCCCTCCTCCATTGACAACAATCTCTAAAACATTTGATGTAACAGTCTGCACTTCTGGAACACCTCAAGTTGCCAAAGAAATGCAGGAAACACTCATAGCTGCAGTAAGAGCAGCAGCTATAGCAGCAGTACTTGTGCCAGGAACAGCACCCCAGCAGACACATGCCAGATGTGCACAGCTGCAGATGAGCCACTGCTGACCCGTGCAGAATGCTGGTTCATTTGCACTGCATGTGCTGGGAAGTAGTTCAAAAGTTGCAAAAAAATTCACAGCTCAGTTAAATGTCCTACCCTTCTCATTTTCAGCCTTTTCCTGTCTCATGCAGTATGGGTTTTGAATAGYCAATATCCTTATGTAAATAATATGCCACTGAATTTCCACAAAAGCATAGCCCACCCATGCTCAACCAATTCTATCTGAMAAATATTAGTTTGGAATTACTTGTGCTACGTTTTTAAAACATACAAAGAAAAGATACAAAGACAACACCACAGTTGCAAAAATAAARGGTAGAAAATATAAGAAATAATGTTCTGCCTATGTGACTAAAAAGGGGTCTGAATTGTTACTTGATATGTTCATTTTTTCCTGGTATCTGCACTTCTTCTATGCCTGTTGGCAACCAACTTTTCACAAACTTAGCATGATGGCCAGCCTGATTCCTCTTCTTATGTGAACTACCTCGCCATAGGGAGAACATTTAAAGTCATCAGCAAATCTCAGTATTTTCAGTTCCTCTATCTATCACCAGAGGGTCTCCCTTTCCAAGAAAAGGAAAAATCAGGAAAACTCTGGGGTTTGGAGTACGCAGAGTGCACTGAGGTATTTTAGAGAGTCTAACTGCCAAACTCTGCTAAAAGGTCTCTGACTCAAGGTGGGCTAAGTGCTGTGGTTCGCATAATTAAGAGCTCATAACACTGAAACTTCACATGAAACTTCAGCAATAAAGTGAATAATTATATTGCCCTGAAATTTATATGAATCTGAAAGTGTAAGTTTCAGATGGGACAACCATTGCAGCTAGATAACTTTTAAGGATGATGAGAAATTCTGACCAAAACAATGAATCAAAATGATAAACCTTTCAGAATTAGACTGCATTTCATATCTCTAAAATGTGTTTGAAAGGAGGTGAAAGATCTAAGGAAGCATTTGTTGACCCATGCTYTTGGAAAAGGATTCCTTTAAGATCAAAAACATGAGGGTTGATGTAACTCATCCAAACAAGCCCCCAAACCCGTGTTCAGACTGTGTTCATTTCTTTTATAGGGAGATCAAACTGGAGGGAATGTTGTAAGCCCCGCAAGGCAGCTCATTCTCAAAATACAGATTTTTGAAGTTTTACTGCTATGGCTTTAGGAGGTTGTAATCCATAGATATGAAGATATGCTATCAAAGCCAAAAATGTAATGCTAATGAAGAAAAAGGTAGAGAAAACATTTATTGTCCATGCTACTGTGTAGTGTCATTGAAAGTGATTTTGGGTGGGATAGTYATACATAAAAGTGGATATTCTGCTTTCAGTAGGAGTACATCTAGAAGTACAAAGCCTTTCATTTTCCTGGGATGAGGAGGAGAAAAGGAAAGAGCTAACAGAAGGCACAGACAAGAAGTTTCCAGGCTGCGTCAGCCATGACAGAGGATGAAATACTGTGCTCCAGCTGGGACAAATCTTAGATTTGTGACACAGCTAAGGAAGAACTTGGTTACCAAGTACAGTCTTGATTTTCATTGCTGTGTTTCTGTTCCTTCTTGTCATTTAGCAAGTGCATAAGTATTTACTTATACAAAGATATAATAAACAGTTGTTTTGTCTTTGCATTTCCAAACATTTAGGTCGGCTTTAAGCAACCTGAGTATCACTCCACTCTTCATGAAATTCGGGGCATATGGCCACCCCTCTCATTCTGAGTGCCTCTGCATACCAGCCAGAGATTATGGGTCTTCAGGAGTCAGAAAACCGTGTTCCACTAAATTTCAAGATTCCACAATGAAATAGTACCATTTACTTGTGAAAAAAGTATCTGGCAACAAATACAGACTCACAGGTATTTGAAAAGATGCAGGAATGCAAAAGGAAATCTTGAGCTGTGGTAATGACAAAAATCCTAGAGTTTTTAAAGAATATTTTAGGTATTTTTGCTTTGATTTTGAAATCATGGAAGCAAGACCTTTGAAGCCTGGTTTAAAAAACACTAGTTTACCTGAGTGTTTGGGGTCGTTGTGCTTCTACTCTGTGACTCTKCCTTTTCCTTTTTACTCACCATAAAGAAAAATCCATACTTTGATCTCCCAGACGTTGTCCAAGCATAAAAGTCTAAAGCATATATTTCATAGTTTGTGCTCCCACTGATTCAGATATGTCAAAAATGTTTGCACCTTTTAGCATGTTTTTCTTTTCTTAGCAAAAATTTGATGCATTCATGCTGATAACATTCTGATGAGAGAAAATAGCATTAAAGCACTTCTCAGACACAGGGCAAAATATGTAATTGAATTTTGGGGGGGCATCTAGGCTGGCTAAAATTTTTTCTGATTTAGTATTTCATATTAGAAGTACTTAGAATTATATCTTTAATTAGTGGCCTCTTTCTATCTAAGAACTCAAATTCACATTTTTGTTTCCACATCTGTCTTTTCCAGGAATTGTCCATTTCTAGAAGTCTACTTTCTGAAAAAATCAATATTAAAAAAAAAAAATAGTAGCACTAGTGATATAATTTTTTATTGTGCAATATGGATTCACAGCTGCCTCAAGGCATTACTTTTAGTTGGGTAGCTGCTTTTCCTGTCACATCTCTTTTTCAGCCCTGGTTTTGTTCTTCTTTTCGAAGTGCCTCTATCCAAGCTGTGAAATCAGCTGCAAACTGCCCTTTTCTAAAGCTTTTGTGTGCATGTCTCTTAAACTCTGGATGCACTCTGTTCACRACTTCCGAACTACGATAACTGCCCTACCTTGCACTTGCACTTTGGAACCTGTATTAGATTATAGTGTTACATTTTCTTTGGAGCTAATGCAGCTGGAGTGCTCTTGGAGAGACTAAAGATTTATGAATTTCCCATACAAACTTTAATAGAAAATAAAAATTTTAGGGGTTGAACACTTTAAAAAATTGGAAGCATAAGGAACAACAAATGCAAGAAATTAAGAGTAGTACTTGGGGATAGTTGATTAAGCTCTAATAAAATCAAGCTTAAAACAGACATCCCTTAAAAAGCTTTGCCCAATATTTTTTGCTTGGATAATGAGCTAGCTATATATAYKGRTGCKATCAAGAAAAAAAAGTTGAAAAAAWATCCTATGGTATTTGACTAGAAAGAATCTTAACTCTCCAAAGAGGACTTGGCAGTTTCTCTAAATTAGTATCCAAATCATGCTCATAACTATTTTTTAAATTTAGATTTTATGGACTGAAGCCTTCCCTCCTCTCCTGAATTGTAAGATATTCAAAGAAAGAGCAAGGTTGTTTTAGAACTTAGATTGAATAAGTGATGTAATCATCTTGGATTTCAGTAATGGCCATTTGAACTTAGAACCACTTAGAGTTTAATTCAGCTGAAATAAATAATGTTACAGTAGTGGTGAATCACCTTAATTGCATATGCAATATATGTACCATATTGTTTGAGATCCACATTATCAGCTGTGTTTGTATTTCAAAAATGCCAAAAGTAAGACAAGTGTGTGTGTGTGTGTTTGTGTCTGTCCAAGCTTTTAGTRAGAAAGTGGCAGAGAACCAGAAATTCCTATAGGAAAGGGAGAAGGGAAGAGTAGTTGAGCTTAAATTTTTATCAGTACTGCTTATTGAGGAACATTAGTCTTTAAGCAAAATTACTTTTAATGATTGTTTTTCTCAAATTCTTATTTACCTATGAAGTCAGCATGACCAGGGCATCAACTTTGGGCAAGCACTTTCACTATTTTTAAACTCCCTTTGTCTGTCCATCTGTTCCAATGTGTTCCAGTTTACTCCCTTTGTTGATTATCTCCTTTCACTGAGGAGGGGACCAGTCATGAAACTTATTTTTGATAATATTTTAGAAAAGAAAAGAATAGTTTAATGTTTACCCTAATAAATTTACTTTGTATGACATTTCACGTGACTTTTAATTAAATTAAAATTCTTGAAGGTTGTAAGGAAACTGAGAATAAAAGGCACATTATGTGACTGTCAGATATGCAGGTTACACTTAGGGCTGGCAATGGTTCTGCGAATTTCCTCAAGGCTTTTGGAACTCCAGATAGAAAGGGATGTTTGTGAGCAATTTTGGCTGGCTGTTCTCTTTCATACTCAGACCTTCTTTTAGAGCTTTATACCTGCTTAACATCAGATTGCATGTTGCAATGCATGTGCATATWCTTTATATTATGCAAAAAAAACCCTCAAAAATTATGTAGAATGACCAATTAAGGAAGGAGAACCTCTTTGCACACATGTTCTGGTCTCTAGCCTCTATAAGGATGAAGCTGATGTGTTGATTTTGACCCACAAACTGTTTCAGTATGATGAAATTATGAAGGAAGAGTACCAAAACAGCACAGAGAGGAAAGGTTGTATGTCAGGAGATGTTCAGAGGAATGAGAAARTGAGAGATGCTCAGTGAAAGACATTTGAACACATTCAGCAGCATTGAAAGACATTCAGAGAACAAGAATACCTGAGAATRTGCTACTTACTATTCCTCGTATTTTGTCGTGAACATTAAAGATGTAAATCAGGATAGCCTGCTTGTTGTCATCCCGTGGTTCTGCAAGAACTCTGTTGTGGGTTAAAATTCTTCTCCTTTTGTTCYCTTTCTTTGGGAWTTTTTTCTTTCCCATTTRTTGCTGGGATACGTTAATTGCCGGTCATCCTTTTAATGGCTGGGTCATTAACAAAGMCAATGATACCTATGCTACACCCTAATGGTCTGGCCAAGCTCGGAGAGAGCTTTCGTGTGGTGGGGGGGRATTGGCAGTTTGGTTTTCGCGGCTTCGCGGAGAGGAGGGCWTCTGCTTGCTGGCTAYTACAGAGAAAGCTGGCCTGCCTTCTTTTCTGCAGAGACCAATACCCCCTGCTCATTGAATTCCTGCTTGCTGCACCAAGATTTTCTCTCCTGTGCCTTGCCAGAAATCCCAGCTTCGGAAGTGGACTCTGCTCCATCCCATTTCGCAGCTGCGAGATTCCGGCTCGTCTTTTTTGCTGTCCTGGGTTTCTTACTGTCCAGAAGAGCACCGGTGTTTTCTGCTGTGAGTTTTGCAGAGAAACTTTTCTCCATCCACCTCTGCCATTTTGTATCAATCATTAGYGCCGCGGGTGATCTGAGCCAGCCGGGACCCGCGCCACCACATCCCCTGCAGCCTCCGGAGAATTGTCGCACCCGCCCTGCCCAGCCRAGAGCCAACAGCGTCCCTACCAACAAAACTGTAACTTCACCAAGAAGGAGACTGTGTCTCTGTAAGGCTGTCACTGGGTTTGGGACTAGGCTGGTTATTGCTATTGTTATTGTTACTGGTTTCWCCTTGTTATATATATATGTTAGTAAAAACTGTTATTCCCTTTTACCCATATTTTTGCCCAAAAGCCCATAATTTTTCCAAAGCTATAATAATTCGGAAGGAAAGGGGGGGGGTCATATCCACCACTCCAAGGGGGGTCCCTGCCTTTATTAGCAAACACCTGTCTTTCAAACTGAGACAAACTCTCAGAAATAAAGTGATCTACATTAACCCAAAAATAAAGAGCAAATTACATCTGCATAAATGTTWAGGAAGCAGTCTGAAATCTAGAGAGGATCACATGCAATCAAACATTTAAAATGACATGCAGATGTATAAAAATACTGGGATAACGAACAACCTGAAAGGTACCTAAAATGACCCCTAAAATCTGCTTTGTACTCACAAGCCTTAGCTGGGATTGTGAATCAATGGGATAGTGCAGTCTAGGAATGATTCAGTTGAATTTGAGGGACTTTGGGTGGTGTAAAAGCCAAAACAGACTCACAAAGATATGATKCGAGGCAGAAATGAAAATCCTTGACAACCTAGGGAAGAAAAAGCTGAAAGGGGACACAATCATAGTCTTGTAAAACTTGCAAAAAAGTGAAACCTTTCTGTTTTTCAGGCTTACAGTGGATGGGTTATAACTTAAATCACAGAAAACCATCCTAGATATTAGCAAACAATTTCTAGCATTGAGATTATCCAAGCCTTGGCACAGATTCCCTGGGGAGATTGTGAAATATATAACTGGAGGACTTTAAAAACCAAAAAAAAATCCACTGACAGGCAGAAGAAGGTGGGGGCTTCTCCACTTTTAATGTTTCTGTGATTCTGTGGTTTACATCCTTTCTATCTCACAGCTCCCATGTAGCCTATGAAAAATTCTRTCATTGAAAATGGAAAAAACAGACTTTTTAAAATTGGTAATTATTTACATGGGAGATTTAAAGATACCTTTATTTTAGAACTGTTTACCTATTGACTTAAAACATCTCATGTACAACGACGCATCCTCTTTAAAATGCCTTGCCTTGTCTCTGACATTTTCATAGACAATTAAACTGACTGTAATTTGTATTTTGGTTCATATTGCCACTTTGTGTGCTTTTTAATATTGTTATAACCTATTGTGTGTGTGTCTAGAGACCTGTAAGTAATAAATTCAAAATGTTCAATCCAGTTGTGTTCTATATTCATCATTAGTGGGTAYACTGGAAAAGCAGAGAGCAAAATTCTGATTTTTTAGACTTTTAAACTTCTGTTTAGGATTTTTTACTGATATTACCAGGTATGTGCCATGTAAAGGTATGATTGTGTTGAAAGCATGTATCTGGCAAATATTATATGTATAGACTAAAAGGATTCAAGGATAAGCAACTCAAATAAGCCAAAGCCATTCCAAAACTATCACTGCATAAAAATTAAGAGCAAGATATAAGTAGCTAAGGCTTTTTTTGGTTCAAAMGGTCAAATCTATTTTCAAACCACTCTCGTCATAATACACTTCAGTTACTTTGGCTCTGTGTCATATGAAACAATAAAAGCAGTTATGTGTTGAAGCTGAAACCATAAGGTGAGAAAGTGAAATTTGTTTTTTAAATTTATGCTGCCTTTTGGGCTTGGATTTGTGTTATAATTGGCTATTCAAATTCCATAATCAGAACCTTATTTCTGATTTTAAGGAAAGTCAATAAGTTGGGTTGGAAATAATGAAAGTACACTTCTAGAGGTTGCATAAAATCAACTGTTAAATGAGAAATCTGACTGTGAATGAGTTTTTAATTTTTATATAGAAGTATGACAAAATGTTAAAGATGCAACATTTTAAATGCAAAATAAAAATAATTTATGCCAAATAAACCTTTTATTTAAATAATAACAACAGAAAATTATATACTATTATTTTAAGCAACTACTGGCAGCAGAAGCATTAGATGAAGACAAAGTTTTAAATAGTGCAGTTGGTTTGATAGACCTCTCCCTTTTCATGTTGAAAAAGAGCAACTGATAGAAAGTCAAATACCATAAAACAGTTACTCTCATCATTTTATAAGTTAATAGCTTTTGACTACTTTGGGAACTTCTCAAGATCTAGGGAATTACACACATATTTGATTTTCAAAACATGTAATTGTTTATGCACAATGTGCCTACTTGCAAAGCACAAGTAAGGAGAGCACATGGCACGGTGTTGCCTGGTTTCAGTCTCATTCTTCCTGGTGGAGAACATATCTTAGAACTTGYTTAACTCACTTACAGTTGCTTCTCATTTCATCTTTCCTTCTTGCTTGAAGCCTTGCAGGAACTACTGCTGTAGCTGATTTCAGCTATGAATTGGTACTTTCTCAAAACCCATACCGAACTACAAGCTAGCTCAGTATTTTGACCTTGTTTTCTTCAAAAAGGCCGATATTGTATGTGTGACTTTGAAGTAGCTSAACTACTTTGATAATGGTCCCTGTTGCAAAGGTTGGTTACTTSAGATCTATTTGATATTACACATTCTGTGCCTCAATAACCATTCCCATAGCTTTTGATGATGAGGGTCTGCAAAATCATCTACACTTCAAGAAAAGTATAAATCTTTCTAATTTGACAACATTTTCTACTCACTTTGCCACACCATAAAAAGCATCAACGTTTTGAAGCAATGGAGAACTTAGACACTGTTGTGAGCAGCACAATTTACATCAATACACCCATTGTTCAGAGTCTTGGCATCACTAAATGAAAAGATGTTGTCAGCACAAGGCTAATTAAAATAAAAAAGTCCAATCCTCTGTAACTTTTCTGAGGAGAGTTTTTATGAAAGGCATATTATGGGAGAACAATTTTTTTAAAAAATACAGAAGTATTTGTTAAGAACTGGAAGAATTTTATGTCACATTTACAAAAAAAAACCCCAGAATTATTTAAAGAAAGAAAGCAAAAAGAATCACACTATAACCTCAACRTGCCACTAGCATAGTAAGCTATTCCTCCAAATACTTGCTTGCTACATTAATTTTCTGAACCTTTTCAGCATTCAAGAAARATTTTATTTTAGAAATTCACTTTTCTAGATTTTCAAATGTTTTTTTCTGAATAACCAACACACAATGAAAATTGAATTTAATATGGTGGTCATGAAAATTTCCTTCTGTTTTAATTATAGAGTTTGGATTTTAAGCAGGAAGATTGAAGCATAAATATTCTTTGAATGCAATTCATCACATACCTCTTTGCATGCCAGACTTTCAGTGAATACAAAATCTGAGACTGATTTAATCAAGAATATGCGCCATACCCTGATGCTATCAGTTCTGTGATGTTCTGCAGTAACACCACCTCTCAGACCAGTTCTACACCTACAGAAGGTGCACAGTGGTTTCTCGAGAGGCATCAAGCTCTTTGAATTCCTGAAAATCCTTTTGCCAAGCTTAGTGATATGGCACAATGCTGCCCTTGCCCCAGAGGTAAATTTTGCAGTATTTTTTGCTGGCTTAGCTGCAGTATATGTTTGTACATAGAGTGGAACCAGGAATCTGGTACTTCTGGGCTGATGGTCAATGAAATATTCTGGTAAGGTAAAAAGGAAGAGGAAGTTTACTACTGTGTTCCAACCTTTGTGAAATCCTGTTAATGTTAGTGGAACTGCATCAGCCAAATAATGGTAATCACAAATTTGAACCCAAGGTAGAATTTGAAAGGTTCATACATAGGAAAATAGATTTAACAACTTCATTTAATGACAGGCTGTTTACTAAGAAGCAACATCTAACAATCTTTTCATCAGACACATATGTTTAAATACAAATTTGAATGGTTGTTTTATCCAGTGTCTCTATAAAATCTGAARGCAGATCAAAAAATATTTGAAACTAACTTGAAAGCAATGACGGCATTGCTCACATCAGACKGCTGACATTTCCCTAAAGCAGCAAAATAAAGAAATGCTAGCTTGTACCCTGTGTGAAACATGAGAGTCTATATTTTTATAGACTTCTGGCAGAAGTCAGTATTATGTAAGTTTTAAACCGAGGATTGCTCATCTTAAAAACAGAAGTTTCCAAAATTAATTGTTCAGATTTTATCTGAGAAAATGAAGCTGGATTGAAATAATGGACTAGTATATATTAACATATTTTTTAAGATGTGACCTTTCATTTGATTTGATTTTTTAAGATTTGAGATGTCTTTCTCAGCCACAAGATATGTTGACAAATGTCCAAAGCATAAAATACCCATTAGAACAACCTAAATTTTTTTCTTTCCTTCTATGTAACTGTTGGCTGAAAGCAGAGAGGTAATCCATCTTCCTGTTTTGTGCAAAGTCCCTTGCCATCTGCTGATTGGCTGGCATAAATCATTATTAACTTTTGGAGCTCATAATATCTTATTTATTTGCATAAAGTCAAGAGGCTTACACTTTATTTTGGTTTTTGCTTACAACATACTGTGTCAGGTTTCCAGATTCTACAGTTGTTTAATCAAGAAACAATTTATTATTCTTTCAGTAAATCTCCAAGCAGAAAACATGGAAAATCTGGCCAGAATTCCCTCAGAAAGAGATTTGTTCCTTCCTTTATTCGCTTACACCTTTTCCTTCCTTCCTTCCTTCCTTCCTTCCTTCCTTCCTTCCTTCCTTCCTTCCTTCC
>NW_026623264.1:3140573-3231454 GCF_030028575.1 Malurus melanocephalus
TCCCTCCTTCTTTTTTGTTCTTTTAGATTATTAGAATCAACGATCCTCTAAAACATTAAGAATGTCCACAGTATTTAAGGGACCATTAACAACTTCCCTCTGTGGAAAAAAACAAACAAATGCTTTTTGTCCTCCAAGAAGCTTTTACAACAATTCTGTGCCTCTGATCTGGGCAGGTGGAGTGGTCTGTGATGGCACATGCCACCCKAAGGGTGACAGTGGTCCTGGTTGCAATGGTTTATGTGTTTCTGGCTGACCAAGGTCTTGCTGGAACGCATGATGTTGGCTTGCTGTCTTGCTCTCAGCTGCTGAACTCCCCAAAAGCACAGCTGTCTTATATTTAGTATTCCTGTCATGCTGACTCTCTTAAGATTTCATTTAAAAAAAAAAAAAAAAAAGGGAAGGGAAAGAAAAAAAAAAATCAGAAAATAATACAGAATGTCTAAATGCACTCCAACGTAAGAAATGAATTTTGAATATTATAATTGTGGCTTTTGGGATTGCATTTTATGAAAAAGGAGTACTAGCTGCTGCAGTTTATAGAGGTGAAAAATGAGAAGTTTGTAATTTCTACTCTTGAGTCTAAGCATAGACCACATGATGATCTGAGTCTTAGTAAGAGGTTTAAAGACAAAAATCTATAGATTCACTGTTSAAAAATTTAAGAAGTTAAAAAAAAWWMMAAAAAAAATCACCTAGATCAGGGTCTTTACAAAGCRGTGCCTGTCTGTCTTTCATCAGGCATGCCCTCAAGTAATCTAATATGCCATTTAAACCCCAAATTTATTTCTATTAAAACAGCATAATCCAAAGTCATTGCAAAAGGGCCTCTACTGTAAAATACTGACTCATTTGTTCACTGTCCTTCAGCTATTGATTATTCTAAAAGACAGAGCTGCACTGTCAGAAATCACATATCGCTTCTTTATAGATGTTTGGACAAACTGTAACAGTCCAATTGAATTATATTCATTTAATTACTTTAGTGTCTTTATATTTTAATACTTTTTCAAAAATGCTTTTCCGATTTTGTTGCCATCTTAAAGTTGTACATTTTTAGCTCTAAGCATTTTTCTACAGGGTGAATTAGGTTCATCATATTCATGGACACATGTTTCATTTTATCTTGTGCACTGTGATTCACTGCAACCAAGCTATGTACCCCTTCATATTTCTTTTCCAAACTCCTGGTTTCCTGGCAAAATTGAATTTCTGTGCCTAAACTGCTCAATTATAACTGATTTTGTTGCTTTCAAGAATTTGTGTTGTATCCAGCTGGCAACTAAGCACCAATCAGCCACTAGCTCACTCTCCTCATGTCTGGATGGGAAAAAGAATGAGAAGAATAAAAGTTAGGGATCTCATGCATTGAGATAGTTTAATGAGYAAMGCAAAAGCTGTGCATGCAAGCAAAACAAAATAARGAATTAATTCACTGCTTCCCAWKGACAATCAGGTGTTCAGCCATCCCAGGAAAAGCAGGGCTCCATCACATACAATGGTGGCTTGGGAAGACAAATRMCAAAATTTCAAACATTTTCCTTTATCTTTTCTCCTGAGCTTCACATGCTGAGAGGATGCCATACAGTATGGAACATCCCTTTGCTCAGTTGAGCTCAGCCATCCTGGCAGTGTCTCTTCCCAGCTTCCCATGCAGTTCCCATCCTCCTCGCTGGTGAGGTCRGGTGAGGAGCAGAGAAGRCACTGATGCTGTGTAAGCACTGCTCAGCAATAAGGAAAAAAAATCCCTTTTTAATCAATGCAGTTTCCAGTAAAAATCCAATACACAGCCATATCAGCTACCATGAACAAAATTAACTCTACCCCAACCTAATCCAGCACATTCTCCATCCCTTATTCCAYACCRTYTMCATAATATGCYTAAGTCCCAAAGTATCCAGTACAAMCTCATTAACCACAATCTCCCTTCTCATCCTTTGATAACCTACACAGATATAATTTTCTTAGTCTATGAACCACCTCTGCAAAATGTCCCCTAATGCCCATATAATGTCCATTGAGTYAATTTAGTCCATGACTTTGGGCTCCAGCTGTTATGGTGGTCACTCAGGACAGGAGAGGTGGTGTGTTCTGTGGAGTTACTGGACACCAGCTCCGGTTGGATCACTGCTGCACTGCAACTGCTTCCTGTAAGACTTGTTCCCCATTGGTTTGGGTGGCTCCTGCCATAGTAATTYCTGTAACAGGRAACTTARAACCTGKGTTACAACAATTTAAAGGTATTTACACTAAAATCTCCACCTCTGTTCCCTTTGGTCCAGATCATTAGGTTAACATCGCATCCTTAACATCAAACCCTTTCCTGCAGCCCTTCTCCAGCCTGGAGTTATCTGCAGACTACAGCCCCTAAGTTAAAGAGAGAATGCAAACTCCAGGATTTTATCTGGGAGTCTCCTCAGGGATATATCTGCTGCATCACAGACTTCTCTTCAGCCACAGCTTTTCTGAGGTGCATATGTTCCAATGTGGCCTTTTCCCGTGGGCCACAATGCCTTCACAGATACTGCTCCATCGTGACCTTACCCATGGCTGCAGCTCCTGCTGGGATGAACCTGCTCTGCTCTGCACCTATCCATGCCCACACACTTTGGGGTGCTCCAGCATAACCTCATGCAGAACCACTGATGCTGCAAGGTGCACCACTGCAGCACAGATTTGTCCATAACCACAGATATTTTGAAGTATTGCTTTTCCAGCATGGACTTATGCTTGGACCACRATACCATCAGAGGTACACCTGCTGGGACACAGACATATCCACAGTCACAGACACTCTGGGGTGTCCTGCTCACAGGTCACAACCCTTTTGATCGAGTTCACCCTGGATTTCCATCCTCTCCAGCAGAGCAGCACAGAGAGCAGTGATGGCCTGGCCATTTGCCAGTCCAGGCGCATTGCCATGGTCATTATCAAAATGTTCCCAGGCACAGAGTAAGATGATAAGCAGTGTCGCAGTGCAGCAGGGCACAGAGCAGTGAAAGCAAAAAGAGCAGCCACTGGTGAGCATTATGCTCTAACACAGTTGGGCAAGCAAATCCCATGGCAAGCACAAAAGCCTGATAATTAATAACTAAGCAGCACCAACAGCTATAAATTTGATCTGGCACATTCCAACCAAATCTGTCATTACCTTGAATCCTCTGAGGTCCATATTGGATACCTCACTGTTTTTCTCTATGGCATTTAGYATTTAAAATAAAATTAAAAACTACTCAAAGCCCCATTGAGCCAATGTAGTTACAAGCACCTGATCTATGCAGAGTATGTTATCATGCCCCACTCTGGGCTTTAGGAACATGATCACACAATAAAATCCTTGTTTCTCCCAAAACCTTATTCTGTTCAACTTTGTTATTTATTGCTTTGTAGTTGGTACAGTCATAAGGAACCATGCTAATTATTTTCATGGAATATTCTTAAGATGAAGGACAGCATCCTAGAGGCCACGGAAGTAGCTTTGAGACAGAGGTTCAGGCATGGCTGGAGAACAGGGGCAGCTTTGTTATCAACTACAGCACKTGCTTGGCAGGGCTGTCAAGAGAAGCAAAGCTGTGAGGCCAAAGAGCATTCACAGTGTGAACTCCTGCTCTACACTTGGTTCTTGTGATATTCCAGGGGTCGAAAGTGGCCCCCCAGAGTACATCCCTGGGAGCACAAACACACCTTCACTCAGTCTGCTTCTGTTCAGAGATATTCAAGGATCCCAGAGAWTTGTGGATGMCTCATCACTGGAAGAGTTAAAGGCCAGGTTGGATGGGGCTTTGAGCAACTTGGTCTAGTGGGAGATGTCCCTGACCATGGCAGGAGGGTCAGAACTGCATGATCTTCAAGCTTCCTTCCAACACAAAACATTCTGTGATTCTATGATTCTGTATGTCTTTACAGTCATGGCTTTATTCCCTCCAAGGCAYTTTCTATCATCTACCATTAATCTTTAATGTTATCTGTCTTAAAAAAGAGACAAATGCCAGACTATATTGTAAATCTCTATGAACATTTTCCTCTGCATATAATATTAGGGCTAATTTCAAACTCTCTAGATTAATGAGACATACTCCAAAGGATTTATGATAAATTAAGGGAGGTGGTKTGATCCTGTGGCTGGACACACCGTGTAGCAGAGGCTGCAGGGTTTCCAATGTAGGCCACATAGCTACAGAGTCTTGATTTGTGCATGACTTTCTGTGTCTTTCCCATCTATGCTTAAGAAAAGTTGCACAACATGATTTCTTCTAGAAAARGAGTTTGTAGTGAAAATTAATTCTTAAACAAAAGTGAGGGTTGTCATGCAGCTGGGTTATTTTCTGCTTGAAGAACTGGTAAATATTAGATCATCCAAACAGACAACAGTCTGTGTCTGAACAGACACACACACAGTACAGAAACACGATAGTAAATATTAGTTTCTAGAAACAACAGTTGCACTGAGAAGGATTTGAGCGATCTGTAGGCTGCAATGTCTCCTTACAAAATAGCTCTTGGAACAATTCCAAAAGTGGACAAATTTGTCAAGGTTACAAATAAGTGAAATTTGCCCTGCAAAAGGTCCCGCTGAGCTTGCTTGTTAGCTRGATGAATTTCTTGCTTGTTCATGGAGCAGGCAAACATGCCACTGCTCTGAGTTCTCTGAGTTTTGTCTGGATACTTTCCAGTTCCAGGGGTTTTACTGTGGCAGGGGAGGATTTGGCCAAACATATATGTATTTTTTTGTGTTACATAAAGCTGTAGGAAGATAGCTCTGCCAAAGGGCACAAATAATTTTTTTGGGTCCTAACAGCCCAGAGTTTTGTTGGTTACTTTTCCCAAAAGGATCTCTGTGTAGTGGGGAGACATAGTTTCATTTATTTGTTTCTGCTATGATTTTTAAAAATTTAAAAAGGTTACTTTTTTTTTCCAGTATCATATTCTGAGGATAAAAATATTCACTGACTTCAAACCTTATAAAATTGTCATGAAATAGTCTATTAAAAATTGGTTTGCCTTTTGGCAGTGTGAAGCAGGTATTAATCTTATCTGAATAAGATATTAGAACACTACATGTTGGATCATTAGCTCTCAGGGGGCAAAAACTCCACCTCTCAGGAGAAACAACTCTTTTCTTGCAATGCTCATSCTAACAGACTTCTAGTCCATACAATGCTCTTGTTACTGTAGCATGAATATTTATTGCTTCTCTAAGGAATGATGTTTTAGCAAGAGTGAAGGCTATAGTTGCTAAAAGCTAAAATTTACTAGCAGATATAAATAYTACATTCCTTTTCAGGAGAATTGCCAGGTGAATCCTCAAACCCCACGCCCACCTCCAACAAATCACGACTTCTTTCCTTAAATTATTSCAGAAAATTAAGTTCTGTTTTATAAGCCAGCCATTATAACTCAGAAAGAGTACAYAGATTCAAAAGGAGAAAGGACTCATGATCACCCACGATCTCATGATTCAGCCACATTTTGTCTCCAGTCTTCGGAAACTACACCAGGGYTCTCAGTATTCTTAAAATTCTGCATTCACAGTTTCTGAAAGCAAAAAAAAAGTAAAAAAAAAAAGAAGAGAAAGCATATAGAATAGGGTCAATTCTTACTGTTTTTGTACAGCTGTTTGTAACTTTTTCTCCAGGCTTATCTGTATTTTAGAATTTTTCATGAAGACCTATCCTCAAATATTCCATTTCAGATTTATCATCTGTTGAAAATTCACAGGTGTTACAAGGTCAGTTAAAAAAGTCTTCCTTATCTTGCTCATTGAAGTAACTTAAGCTTCTTTCATAAATAGAGAATTGCAGGTAATTTAGTTAGCTTCCAAATTTTGTCATTTTAAGTTTTCCTCTGAATCACTTCTTGGTTTTACAACTGGCCTTTATAAGTACTCTGTCTGCATGTGTATGTATATATTTGTGTGCTAAAGGAAATATAGGTGATAAAAGGGTGGAAAAGCCTACTTGCACAGAATACATTTTAATAGTTCCTATCTCTTGCTTCTAGGCAATCCTAAACACTGAGTTCAATAATCAAATTGTCATTTTTTTCCCTGGCTTTCTGGTGTTTCATGGTGTATTCTTAATGATTTTCATGTAGAGTTATTTTGGTGGGTTTTTTTTCTCTATTTTTTCCTTTATTACATATCATGAATGCTACATATCAAAGTGGGTATTATTAACATTGTTTTGAGCAAGGCTTTCAACATGGACTTCTAGAATTACCATTATCCAACTGAGTTAGTCAATGTTAAAGTCTCAAAATGATAAATGGTATAGAAAGTCCAACTGGATATCCATTATTAGTGAAAGTCCTTAAGTGACAATGCTGGGACTCAGTCTATTTAAAGTTATTTATATATTAAACTATTTATTAATTATCTATTTATTTACTATTTATTTATGTATTTAACTATTTATTAATTATATAGACAGTGCCCCTTCAGCAATTTCATGGATAACACCAAACTGGGACAGAGTTCAGAATGCTAAAATGTGGGGCTACCATTCAGAAGAGATCTCAACCCGCAGAAGAAACAAGCTGGCAGAAATCTAATGAAGTTCACCAAAGAATATGTAGTGTCCTGCACCTGGTATGATGTAACACAATAACCTCAAACAGAAATATAGACAGGGCAATGACTTCAAAAGAGCAGAACTACAGAAAAGAAGCTGTGCATTCTGGTGTTCAAGTAGAAACCAACTGAATTATAGAATATTCAGGYTGGAAAAGASCTCTAAGGTTATCAAGTCCAACCATKAACCCAGCGCTGCCAAATCCACCACTAAAACAGATCTGTAAGTGTCACATATTCTAAATACTTGCAGGGATGCTGGAATGCACAAAGGTGCCCTTATGCTGCTCTCTGGGCTCTCTTTGCCAAGGATACATGCAGCAGGTATGATTGATTATGTTCAGCAGGTTGATTGTTTTCCTCTTTTTGTGAGGCTGTATCTGAAGTACTGTCTACAGTTTTGGTTTCTAATACAAAAAAGACATTGCCATGATTTTGGGGGGTGGGGAAAACAGGGTGTGCAATCAGGATAAAGACTGCCTTTTCAGTTATTGCTTGAAAAGATACAGGTAATGACAACAAAGGTAAGAGCCCTTCCTCTCTGCCATTCTGGAACCTCCAACTGTCTTTAATCTAAAGACTTTGCTGATATACCTGMACGTAAAACAGGACTTGTGTTAAGAAGCACTCAGAAGATAATCGGCCTTTCATAAACCTGATCACAATCTACTGTGAAAAGTAATATTTTGCACTGGGACAGTGGCATTGAAAGAGCAGAAGAATAAAGACTAGGTGAGACTGACAAATGGGAACAGTAGAGGTGATGTTCARTGTTTGCCCATCAAATGGAAAGAAAATAGTAAATAAGTTAATAAAAATCAAGATAACTCAATGATTAGTCTATGTAGTGTTTACTCACTTCTCACACAACCCTAGCAAGTGAGCTGGACCAGTATTACTTATCACTTTTTTCTGAGGGAGGTAGAAATGGCTTGAGAATTTCTCCAGGCATAATTTCATTATCATCTCAAAAGGATATTAAGAACAAGCAGAGACTACCAAAAAAAAAAAAAAAAAAAAAAACCCCAAAACCAAAAAACACGCAAACAAAAAACCAAATGAACAGAAAACCTTAAAAAAAAAGTTTATATAAGACTAGTCAGCCAAGAAACTTTGTCTTAAAGGCCAGGAGGGATAAAATAGGATTGCCAAAAGTCAAAYTGTGTTAATTTGTAAGAGATATTCACACAAGTAGAAAATATTTATTCCARTGGAGAAATAAAGAAGGATATTGATGTTTGTGCACTGTGGTAAGAGCTAAGATTGAAAGCAAATGAAATAGGAAACTAATTAAATTATTTGCTTGAGCTGAGATAGAAAAAAAATGAATGCTTCAAATAACCCAATTTTGAGRCCTGGAGAATATCTGTTTCTAGAATTCCCAAAACAGACATATGAAATGAAAGATCAAATAACTAAAAAGGCTAGTAAATATATTGACAAGGGATTACAACAATGTAATTAGAAAATAGMAAAGAAAGTTCTTAAACCATAAAGAAAGAATATCATGTGATAATTCAAATTCTACTATTATGTCTTCAATAGCATTCAATGCTTCGAGAAGATATTTAAAAGATATAAGACGTAAAGGTGATTCAAGTGAAAAAGGTTGGGCCAACATATGACATGCATTTACCCAATCCTGATATGCCATACTAAACAAATGAGTAAGAAAATGGAAATTCTAGACAAAGAAAATAAGTTGTGATAGCATATCAGAATTTCAGTAAAAAAAAAAAAATTATTACTGAGGAAATTATTGGCAAAGCTGGAGAAATTGAAGGTCAGAAGTGAAGTCATCAATGAGAAGCAGACTTCAATAATTTATGTTCTTTATAAACAYATATTATATGAGATGAAGAACTCTTAAGAGCTCTTTGAAAACTTCCCTGTGTGTTATTTTCATCAGTGCTTTTGGCTAAGTAGTGTGTGGTGAAGAAATGGCTAATCAGTGCTAGAAAGCACAACCTCTGTGAACAAACTGAATTTCTGAGAGAGCTGGATGCTCATCCTTGGAGATGAGCAATGGAAGTGATATGAAATTCTACTGCATAGATTACCCCATTCTATGCTTATGAGTTACCAAAGAACTCTTGCTTTAAACTCATCTGTAGAAAAGAAAATTGAAAACCAAGTGGAGCTTGACATGGGCAACTAAAAGTTAGGTACATGATGCAAACTGTGAATATAGGCCAAGGGATTTGAAAATTTGCCAACTAAGGTAATTTAAAAGAAGTTCACAAAATATTTCTGTTGTGTTGCTGTCACTGTAKTAAATAGCCTTTGGAATTTAAAACGTGATATAAATAAAGAATCGCTATTTCTATGATTAAGGGAATGGATCACTCTTCTTATGAACAGACATAATTTCCTGCATCTTGAAACAAATATGAAACTGCTGTGATTGTAAAGAAGTCACACCATGCCATCCTCTATGCTTTGTCATGTTTCTGTGCCTCTTCTCCTAGTAACTGCAATGGTAGCTCATAAATTTATCAAATAGGCTCTATAACAGGTTCCTGACCATGCCATTGATACGTAGTCATTGARCTAGACAGTTTCCTTTTTCCAGGTTCAATTTACTGAATTTATTAAYGTGATTTCACATCACTTCCTCTATGTTATATAAYTTGCTGCCTGCTCTTTCCCTCTTTCTCCATGCTCTTTTCTTCAAATCGCTCCTCGCCATTTCTTATATTTATGATTATTTAATTTCTAATATCTTCATCCTATCCACTTTTCTACTATTAGACTTGAGACATTTCAATTGCTTTCCCACATACATGCATAGCAGAGTTCCTGGTGTACTGAGTAAAATTTCTTATGAGTAATATTTATAAACTGATGATTTCTGGAYAGCTATTATTCACATATGGTTTAATCATCTCCTACTAATGCCTGTATGATACTTATACATCATATGCAGTGTATTCATATGGTGCAGGGTATATTTGCTTTTATAACTAATTTCTTGATGTACACAATGCTGTGAGGGCTAAAATCACGTGGTTTTAATCAACRACATCAAACAAAACAGATCCTTTTAACTTGGTGATTTAATGTCAGAGAGCTTGGCTTAATGAAACACCTCTAGCTCCAGAATCCCCGAACCATACTCCATCAGATAGAGGAAAAGTCATTGTTCTGCTGTTGTAGATCAGCATGTCTTCACCAAGTTCAATAGAATTACTTCAGATTATGATGGTTAAAGGTGAAGCCAGCAAAACTTAGCACTCTGAAGTGCTTTGGTTTCTACATCTGCAACCAACATTCTGCCTGCTCTGCAAAAGGTTTAAAGCTGTTTTCAGGAAAATATTGACCTGATTTCTGCCCCTGCCCACCTACACCCTCTGCATCTCTGTTTGAGCACAGTGTGGCTGTTAACTCCAYTGCTCCCAAAGGTTTTTGTAGACGTGTATCCAACAGAGGCTGGCAAACAAATTTAGATACTTAGGTTGCATATGTCTTTCACAGTTCGCTTGTTCCTACCCCAATTTGATTCCCAAAAATTCTGAAATGGTAAATTTTTTGCATTTTTACATTTTATTTCAGTGTTTCAGGCCAAAGAGAATGTGAGTGGTAAGGGAAATTGGAAAATAAYAATTCTTTCAAAAATATTAGCGCAGTCAAATATAAAAATGTCACTGTTTACTTTCTATACCACTTTAATCTTCAAAGCGGAACATTTTTTACAGCATCATATCAAATACATTTCAAATAATTAATTTTATTACTACTGATTCATTTTTAGCTTGATTTCTAAAGGGAAAAGTATTTTTTTCTGTATTTATATTTTTCCAGCTCTCCTTCTGAGTAATGTCTGAACCCACTGGCTAATGTCAAAAGACTTAAACACAGAAAAAAAACTGGTATTAGATAAAGAAGATACACCACTAATGATTACAATAACTTAATGGTAAAAATTTTTTTAGACTTTGCAGGAATCCACAAGGATGCTTGTTATATCTCAAGAAACCAGTGTTTCTACTTCATATTTAAACAGAATGGCCTTATGAAAAGAAAAAAAATGCTTCCTGTTATTATTCTCTGGAATTAAAGACTGAAAATTCTAAAATAATTTATGTAAAGTGAAAAGGACCAACATCTCTTCCKTGCCCTCCACACCTTGCAGAATGAGATGTTCCTTCTTTAACTTCATAACCCTGAAGTGTCTAATTGCAAAGCCAACATGACATTTTGTTGACCACAGGTGTCATTCAAAGAGGTTGTAACATTCAGTAATTGTAGAACAGAACAACATGTTCCTGCAGATAAACTGAGCATTTATCCAAGCAAAACTTGAAGAGCCTTTATCTTAAAGTGTGAGCTTCCAGTATGAGAAAAGGGCTGCACAGTCATTGCTGCTGTACCTTAAGGCATCACCGTAACACAGTGACCGTGACCAGACTGAGATAAACACAAGCCAATRGAAATCACAGGTACTTCTTAACAACATGAATCTTCATTTACTCTGTAACAATTTGACATTTATGTAAAGCAGAACAGTGGGAACTAAAGTCTTCTACTTGTGCTTCAAGTTAAATTGAGACTTGGCCCTGCTGTACTGGTTACCAAAGAAAGATCTGTCTTTTCCTTAACCTTATTGGATTATGAAGGATGGAAGAAATAAGGTCTTAGGTCTCTTTTACAGATGCACCTTCAAGATGCACAGATCAGGACTCTCAGAAAAAGGACAATGGAAATTTTGAAACATTATTAAGGATATCATCCCTGGCTCTTGCAATCCCAGGCCAGCAACATTTAATCATAAGAACAGTCCTCATCTTTCTACATGTACTAGATTTCTAGATTATCTCTGAAATTAAATTTATGGGATCTCAGTTTGTGCTCAGACCAAATGGATTAAATCTTAACATTTTCTTTAGCAAAGAGATTGTTCTCTCTAAAAAGAAAAGAATAAATCCTGAGCTTAAGGAAAACACATGAAATGCTATCCTGAAATGCTATCCTGAAATGCATGAAAACTTGCAGGAATAAGAGACCCAACCCTCTGCCAAATAGTTAAAGAGATGATAAAACGTGTGTACCTTAACCCACCAAAAAACTAGTTCAGGAAAGCAGACCTTCTGTATTTGTCAAAACATCTGATTGTTTTCTTTAGACTGAAGCCTGAATCAAACTTTTTAATAATGTTATGTATTAATTAGTCATCTTTTAGATGAAATGGYATTGTTCTATGTTATTATAAAAATACTTGCAGTAATTGGCAGCTCCAATCAAAGAGACCAAAAAGAAAATCACCAATTAAAAAAGAATTGAAAAAAAGTGGTAAGTTAGATTTAATAGACACCACGATGAAAATACAGATGACTGGCAAGAGAAAACCATGATTGACCACTTCAGAAAGCAGGAAAAGGATGAGAAAGAAAACCCAAAAGAGACAAAAGACAAACTGAACCAAACAAAAAGCCCCGTCACAATTTAGAAACACTACAGGACACAGCTATAAATAGTAATAAAAAAGGTATTTACATAAAATTTTAAATAAAACCAAATGCAAATATAAAAGTGTTAAAAGATAGACAAGCAACAAAATTTACCATGTGAAAAAAGGATGATGTCCAGGCATTAGGTAAACCCGAGTATTTTCAGATGAGAGGTTTCAGAAGGCCAAACTAAGAAGAATTTTATATCACTWATTCTTTTAAAATTAATGTTCAAAACTTTGGAAAAGATTAAAGAGCTGCCAGCATGATTTAAATATAAGAAAATTACCAAAATTACTTGAGATAATACAGTTCTACTAGCTTCGTGAACATGCTGGGAAGAGTAACGGGGCATTAAATTCAATCCTATATCTACAGAGAATTAGAAATTTAAAATATAGCTTATCTGAGCCAACAGGAGCTGCTGGAGAAGAAGACTAGAAAAAGTAGTAATTTTTTTTTCTTTTCACCAGATAAAAGGCCAGATTTTGTCATGGTCTAAAAGATAAGAGAGGTTATTGATACWATGATTTTGCCAAAGTATTTCACATTGAACTATAACATTTTAAAATCTCTGATAACCTCAACTAACAGGGAGCTATTTAAAGGATGAAAAGGAGAATGCTATGCTATGCTTAAAATACAGGAATATCCTGTCCAGTTCTGATGTCTGCCATCCATGAACAGGGTCTGAATTACTTAAAAGAGCTCAAAGAGCCAAAATAATGATCTTCCTGGCTTTGGAAAACAAACCTAGGATATAACAAACTCAGTCTATTCAATATACCAGGAGCAAATCTGAGACAACACCAGGTCATTTTAAGAAAACAATTTAAACATGGAAGAGAAGAAATTTTAAGTAAAAATTATTTATAGGAAGGAATTTACCATCTTTATGTTGAAGACAGAAAGAAAATTCTGGCAGAGCAAAGATAAAATTAGAGAAACTGAAATATAATGCAGTATCCTAAGAGAAAAGATGATTTGGAAAATGTGGAAATAATTATGAATTGTAATCAAATGAAGCAACTTCTCATGGAGGCTCTACAGTGCAAGTGCATTGTGGTTTCATGTTATAGTTGCAGTGACCTTTTTCATCACTGAAATCTGAGAGCTGGAGAATTTGTGAAACCTTTTGTTTATTTTTATTCCTTCATAATCAGCAAAAGCTACATTCTGTTAAATATACAGCTGCCTGCAGATCTGAATTTCAGCAGTGATGTGACATAAAATTTTACCTGCAAATTTCATTCCAGATTTTCTGTGTGAAAAATAATCACTCTACCTACATTGTTTTGGGAAAGGGAGAGAGAAGGGAGTGATTCCTGTTCTTCAAGTCCGGTGGATTGCTTAACTCCGCAGACAGACTGATGGAAAATGTTCTGCCATGAAAAGAATGSTCTTTATTATATAGATGACTCTGTCTTATAATCAAGATTCAACAAAAATATTTGAGTATGGGAGAGAATTTTTCTTGCAGTTCAGGATGAAAACAAGCTACTCAACTCCAGCTAGAGAAGAAACTGCCACCTTGAAAACTCTTTTAACCAATTCTTTGGTGCCTCAGGAGTCTTTTCCAGTGAGACTTCAAAGAGGTTGTGGCATCTCCCTCCCTGAAGATATTCAAAAGCCATCTGGACATGGTCCTGAGGAATTGATTCTAGGTGCCCTGCTTGAGCAGGGAGCTGGGCCAGATCGCCTCCATCAGTCCTTTCCAGCCTCATCTGTTCTGTGATTCTGTGAAGACCTTTTCTGTTCCTACTGCTCCTGATACATAAATCTTTTGAGAACTAAAGTGTTTCARTCTAACCCAGCACACTGAATTCACTGAGAAGGTAATAGAGTGATTTTTAAATGTGCTCTCTTTTAAAAATTGTGATTGTGTGATCTAGTGATTACTTGCCTCAGACTATAAAAAAAAATAAACCCCACATCTTCCTAGGCCCCAAAAGAATTATTAAGCTGTAAAGCCAAGCAGAAGGAGGGTCAGCTGTRCAGTGGAATCTGCCTCTTGTCATCAGAACTGGTAACAAATGAGGCTTTACTAAAGAAAGGCAGAAATATCAGCAGATTTTCAGGTACAGGGTATGGATGCTTTGCCTAGGAATAAGACAGTATTATCCACTTCTAAATTTTACAACTCTGATCTGAGTCCCATGAGAGACAATAACAGTGCATTTCAAGCTTTCCATGGAGCAGATTGAAGGTTTGTAAGATTGAATGAAGTATGAAATCTGTTGTATGGACCCCCCCGGCTGCTCAGGAGGGTGTTCCCTTCCATCCCAGGCAGGTTGCCAGCCTTGTAGCCAAAATTCTTATCAGGAAATTGGGAAGGACATGTTTGGGAAGAGAGGTAGAGTTTGTTTCTTTGTGTTTGAGACCATCCTCTTGATGGACAGCACAGATTTCATGAATCCATAGGCCATAGTAAAACTGAAAACTGGTTATACGACTGCCCAATTTCTACAGCACTACTTCTGAGCCACAAGTATAGCTGGCTCAGTTTGAAGAACTTAGTGAATTACAAGACTTTGTTCTGGTTTAGGAATTAAAGCCAAAGAGAATGAAAATAAAAATAATATCTGTATTATCAGTGGTGGTGAATAAGGAGGAGCTGTCAGTTCATGTTAAATTAGAGGCAAATCAGTATGGGAAAAATGGGCTATGGTTCTTTTCTTGGTAAACCAAGTCAAACCAGGAAAATTTCAGTAGAACATGACAAAGAACTCCGCAGAGAAAACCTTTGTTCCATCTGGAGTTTGCTTTWCAAGAACTAGTCTAATAGAATGATTGTCTTTGCAACCATGGCTTTTGTATGTATTGGCTGATTTTATTAAGAAAGAAAAAGTTATAGACTCCTTCAAAGATGAAAATGTTAACTCCAGCTGCAGAGATTCAGCTGATTTTTTTGTCASTGATCTCAACAGCAGTCCCTGTTAACATTGGCTTTAGAAAAGTGAAAATATGAATTTGTTCCTGACTAGGGTGAGGAAGAATGGGGGTTGCTTATCTTATTTATAAAAAAAATAAAGACTATTTCAAAGGCTTTGATCTCTCTTGTTCTACACATCATTATTGCACAAGTCTCTGTGATATTGCTGTCAGCCTCCATTTTCTTTTGATTCATAATCTCTTTCCTGAGTTCTTAGGAAGGACTTCTATTTTAAAACTCTAYGTGGAAACTGGCAGAATAGAAATTGTTTCAGAAGATTCCAGGTTTCTTCTGAGGGAAAGCAATGAGAAAATACTGTGATTCCCATAAGAAGGGAAGRTTTTGGCAGGGCTTTCTGGGTCTCTTTGTGGGAAGGGAAGGGTTCCAAGGTTTTCTCCAAGAAAGGAGGGTATTTTTAATCTCTGTCTGAAAGAGAGATAKTTAAAATTACAAATTGCCTTTTTACTGTACATATGTATTTTTGAATAATTAAATATTTTACAATTTTGTGGAAGAAATTTTTTTCCAGTCATGGTCGGTGCTCTAAGGACTTCTGTTTAATTCAGTGTGGTGGGGTTTTGAAATAGTCATTTACCARCAAACTCAGCGAGTGTGACTATAGCTGTGTTCGTTAGTTGAGGAGCTAAATTTTATATGTAAGAGACAATGCTCCCAAAGAACCACAAGGAATCCCAGTGGTTTTTTTTACCCATTGGTAGTAACTTTTTATAAGATGATATTGCATGAATTCAATATTTTGAAAAGCCAAACCATCTGTAAAGCAGGATAGTGTATTCCCTTGAAGGTTAAAAGCATTTCTARTATCCAACAGCTCTTATGAGGCTCTTAATTTACTTAGGAAGGCATTAATTTTTTCATCTTGCGTCGCTGAATGAGATTCTGTGCAGAGCTAATTTTCAAGGGAAGTTAAGGAGAGCACAGAGAGCCAGGACTGACTATAAGTCTAAGAACTACTCTGCACCATGGTGACTGTACCAACCCTGTACACCTTTTATTCTACCTTCTTTCTCAGTTCTTCTCATTCCTTTCGTTCTGTCTCTACAGTGCCTGGCATTTCCCCTGTGCTGTGAGCAAGTCTTTCCTTCTTCCTGAGGATTTGGCTTTAAAAAACCCCATATATGCTATGGCTGGCCTTTGATAAAAGAGGTTTTCATTTTTTTTTCTTCTACTATCGACTGGGAAAGTGGTAACCTATTGGTAATGTCAGCTTATGATGTCACTTGTGGCACTAGATAAATACATGAGTAACTCTTTGATAATAATTTARTGGGGTCAGTTCTTTCTTTAACTTTTGTTGCTTTGTCTCTTCCATTTGGGTACAGTTCCTGCTTTCTTATTCCACGTTTCCTGACGTCTTTTTTGAAACGCGCTTTTGACAGCTGCTTACTCATTGCTATACAGACTTGAACTGTTCTGCTTCTCAAATCTGTACTTCTACTTGAAACTTTTACTTTTGGTCCAGTAAAAGCWTCTGGGCCTCTTGTTGATTTGTATTGTTCCACAGACCTTACTTTTGGGGGTAAAAATAAATTTACRTCTGGCATAGCTGAGTGAGATCCATCTTTACTAAAGGTTTTCATACCTTCTCCTTTGTAATAACTTTAAATTAATGTTCCAATGTAAAAACATTTCTTTTCTGCCCTTGTGTTYTCTATTCCAGCTAGTCAGCATTTCTGTTAGCCTTGTAAACCCAMGTCCCAAACAGTAATGGAGTTTAATTTTGCTATAAACCATACAAATGCATTCAGTGGGTTTACAGATTATCTGTTCTGCTGCTTTACAACAAGATCATTTTTTAAAATGGATGCATAAAGCTCCCCCCTGCCTTTTTTTTTTTTTTTTGGAAAGAACATCTGGGCTGTTGTACAGATTTTAAGAGCAAAGTTAAACAAAAACTGGGCCCAATGCCCAGAGAAACCAACTCAAATAAAACTTGGGCAAAATAAACTATCCCAAAAAGGAAGAGCTAGATAGAGCACAAATAATATATGTGAAACTGCCCAACAACACAGAAAGTAGAGCAGAATTATTTTGCACTGAGCACAGTTGCCACACATCAGACACCTTCAGTGAGAATGAACAAGATGCCCACAGAAAAGGRTGCCACTGGGTTGGGTTCCAATACCTGAAGGCCTGGCTTGAGTCAGATTCAATTGCAACAAAGATATTGTCATAGAAACACATGATGAAGACCCTAAAAGCATATTTGTTTTGATCCTCAGAGTTCTGGGCTGTCTTTCAGCTCACCAGCAAGAGCAGCTTAGGTGAAATTTAGGCTCTTTCATTTAGGAGAAAGTTGTGGGATTAGATCTTTCTCTCTTGGTTTYTTTTTCCCAACTAAGCAATTGGAAATTGCTTACACAAGGAGATGACACATCAGACATGACAGCTTTAACCTTTGGAATATACTATGATCCCGATATCATGAGACTGACTTGCAAGATCAAAATTATAATAAAAATATTTTTTAGTTCCTTTGACTAGCAATCTGAACCTTTCCGCTGTCATAGCCTGTTTTATAATATGTCCTACATCCTTGAGGTGAGCAAGCTACATTTAAAAGAAATTGAAACCCCAAATTCTCATGGACTAATATGTAATATAAATGCAGGGTTTTGTCAAAAAGAAATCCAATTGCTAAGACTGGAATGTATTGTGCTTGAGACTTGGTGTATGTGAATAGCATCCATTTTCTGAAGTTATTTACGTCTTAATTTACTTGAAAGTTCATTAGATTCGTATCAAAACCATTGAATTGGTGGATTTTTGTAAAAGTGGTGATTTATTGTCTGAATCTGTGGAATTGTAGGTTCTTTAACTGTTAGGTTRAAGTAAAACCTTGTGAGCAGCTGCYAGTTTATCATATTGATGATATAATTTTTCACAGGATTATGTATGGACATAACAGCAAGTAGATGCAGAAGGAGAACCCTCAGTCTCCCTGAGACAAGTAAAGGTTGAGCCCTTCTACTTCTAGGTTTTTACAATAATTGTGTTTTGTGTCACAAGTGTCAGTTTTACTTGGAACCTTCAGCACACAGTTCTACAGCTGAAAGCTTCCCCATCCTGCTTTCAGTTGCACCTCTGCGTCCTCCTTCCACAATCCTCACTTCATCCTCATTGCCTTTGTTTCCAATAATTGTCTCTTTCCCTCATTTCCTCTAAYTTGTATAAATTTGTACTCATAAGGGGACAGATAATTGGAGTTCCAGTCATTTAAGTGACCAGTTGATCAGATAGTACAAAACTTTCTCTCAGCCTTGATTTTAATTTGTCTTTCATGAAGCCTTCTCTGTATTTGGAGAATATTTATTTTCCCTCAGCTAAGTTTTATCTCTGTTGAAGTACGTTTATAGGACACAATGTGTACTTTGTAGAAGTAACCTTAATTTCCTTGACAGACTGTACTTTGCCTGTCTATTGCCACACAATACTTTTGTGTTATGCCTTGTTTATGTTAGTACTATTCTTTGGTTTTCAACCTGAAATAAATGACAATATACAGTAATTGGTATTAGTATTTCCACTAACTCAACATAACTCTATTTGTGATGGATTTAAAAAAAAATGTTATAATGTGATACAAAAATGAATCACAAAACCCCAAACCCTGTATTTCATATTCCATTTGTTTTATCCAGCAGGCAAACCAAACCATTAATCATTTGGATTTGTATGTGCTTCAGGATCAGGTCCTGGCAACCATGACCTTAGTCCTGGACAGTGTTTAAGCGTGTGATTAACTTTGAGCAGATGCTTAGCTCCTATTTTTGACAGAGGAATGTAAGCACATCTGCTTCCTAAGGAGTCTCATTTCTACTGAAGTTAATGCAAGGTTTTCTTTGACTCCAAAATGACCTGAATCAGACTTTAGTTTCCTAAAGATACTAAAGAGTCCTGGAACTCTGTAAAAAATGCTTTTAAAGGAATTTAATTAGGATGAAAAGAACTGATTTTCTCAAAGCAGTTTCTAATGATTTATGCCTCATTTCTGTCATAGAGCCTTAGCACGTATTTTRTTAAGCTCCACAGCTCCAGGGACATTCCATGCTGTGATTTAAGTAGCCATTCAAGGGGACTTTTAAACTGATGTTTAGTTTCCCCTCCCTTCAAGTGCTTAATTCAAACATGATCAAAATACTTCTAGGGGATTTTGGGCAATGCCTACGTGTCATCTCGCAGGGTTCACTCACTTGGGAGAATTTTTAGGGCCTTGCAGAAGAAAATGGTTTCTTCTGMAGACAACACCTTCTTAGAAGTGCAGCATACTCTATTTGCAAATGCAGTGTTTTCAGTAAAGTATTTTTTAAAGCAGGTATCTAAAAAACCTTTATTTACTGAAGAGATGCCAACAAATTTTATTTTTAAAAATAAGGCAAATATAATTGGAAAAATATGTTTAAAATCTGTGTGTTCRAGAAAATATTAACTTTTTCAGCCAAAGAACAATGTATTATAAAGTATTAGTTTCACTGCTAATAAAGAAATTAGTAAATAGAAGTACATTAATTTTTGACTTTTTYAGTTTTCATTCAGGAAACAAGAAGGCCAAACTATTTTTAAATGTTTTTGGGTTGTTTTTCTGCCCTAGGAGTTGCCATGCAATACAATAAAATGCACTTACTAATTGTAAAGCATTTATAAACTTTTTTATGTATGCTGTCATCTGGAACATTGACTTATGTGCATTGACTTACTAATGGTTATTGTCAGTGAGCAYTATAATTCATGGACCTTTCTTTTGAACTTGCTGATGAGCATGCTTATCTGAGCTCTGACTCTGTTCTCACTAATCCAGGAGGTCAAAAACAGAAAGCAATAAATATTCACCTTTAAAATATGATTTGGTAACTTCTTGCTTTAAATGCAATATATTTATGGGCTATATTTAAAATTTGTGCTTTCTTAAGAGGATCTTAAAATGCAACATCCATAAGTGACTTATCAATCCTAGGAGGTACCTGTTGTTAMTATTATATTGGCAATGTGATTTGGATGTGTGTTCTATTTGCATATTATGTAGTCAAATATTCATATGTTTGTTCCAGCACTTAAGGTGGTAAAAAGCCYACATTAATTTATTTTTAAAAGCTTAAAATCATGGAATCATAAGAATATCTTGAGTTGGAAGGGATTCAAAAGKACTGRGCCCTACACAGGATAGCCCCARGAGTCACACCATGTGACTGAGACTGCTGTCCAAACACTTCTTGAGCTCTCTCAGGCTGGTGCTGTGACCACTTCCCTGGGGAGYTGTTCCAGTGTCCAGCCATCCTCTGATAAAGAACCTTTTCCTGATGYCCAACCTAAACCTCCCCTGACTTAACCTCGAGCCATTCCCTAGAGTCTTATCATTGTATCAGTTCCTTCYCTTCCTCTTCCCCTCACCAGGAATGAGGTGCAATGAGGTGACCCCTCAGTCTCCTCCACTCTGAACAGACACAGTGCCCTCAGCCACTCCTCACACGGTTTCCCCTCAAGGCCCTTCACCATCCTTGTGGCCCTCCTTTGGACACTCTCTAAGAGCTTAATGCTTTTCCTATATTGCAGTGCCCAAAACTGTCCCCAGCACTCGAGGTGAGGCTGCCCCAGCCCAAAGCAGAGCGGGACAATCCCTCCCTTGCCCGGCTGTGATGCTGTGCCTGATGCACCCCAGGACACGCTTGGCCCTCCTGGCTGCCAGGGCACTGCTGGCCCATGTTCAACTTGTCATCAGCCTGGACCCSCCGGTCCCTTTCCATGGCACTGCTTTTCAGCCTCTCRTTCCCCACTYTGTCCATACCTCCAGCGTGGCCCCATCCYTGGTGCGGAATCCGGCACTATCCCTTGCTGAACTTCACATGGYTGGTGATTGTGCAGCCCTCTGATTTGTGTGGGTCTCTCTGTAAGGCCTCTCTGACTTTGARGAAGTCAACAGCTTCTCCCAATTCAGTATTCTCAGAATACTTAATATCCCTTCCAGTCCTGCATCCATGTCATTTATGAAGATGATGAAGAGAACCCCACCAGTGACAGCCCACCAGTSTGCTGTCACCCCATTCACTGTAACCCTTTGTGCCTGACCCATGAGCCCATGAGCCAATTGCTCACCCATCCCATGATGTGTTTATCCAGCTGTGATGTGGACATTTGTCCAGAAGGACGCTGTGAGAGACGGTATCAAAAGCTTTACTGAAATCCAAAAGATTACATCAATTGGCTTCCTTTGRTCAGCTAGATGGGTTACTGTATCATAAAAGGAARTAAGATTTGACAAGCGGGACTTTCCTCTCATGAAGCCATGCTTGCTGTGAGCAATGACTGTGTTGTCCTTCAGGTGTTTTTCAATAACTCCCAGAAGAATCCTCTCCATAATTTTACCAGGCACTGAAGTGAGACTGACAGGCCTATAGCTTCCAGGGTCATCCTCCTTATCCTTGAAAATTGGAACAATGTTCACCAGTTTCCAGGAAACTTGGACCTCTCCATATTTCTAAGACTATTTAAAAATCATTGAGAGGCCTTATGATGATATCAGCCAGCTCTTTGAGTATTCTCAGATGGACCCTGTCAGGCCYGTAGACTCACAGAGATCCAGCTGGAGCAGCAGATCATACAAATATTCAGGGTTGATTGGGATTTTATCATTCCCAGTTGTAATCCTGCAGCTCAAAGCGGCAGGAAGACTGAAGTGAAAAAAGCATTAAACATCTCTGGTTTGTCCATGTCCCTGTTTGTGAGGTTACCATATTCCTCAAGTAATGGGCCAATGTTTTTTCTGGACTTCCTTTTGCTATTAACATACTTCAATAGCTCTTTTTATTGCCCCTCAGAGTACTGGCCAGCTTCAACTCCAATTGAGCTTTGGCCACACAAAGTTTTCTCTTTGCAGTGGCAAACAGCATCGCTGCATTCCTCCCATTTCCCCTGAACTTGCTTCCACCAGGCATGCATTTTTTTTTTTCCCTTTTTTCCCCCCCTTAATTCCAGAAGATTCCTGCTCAGCCAAGCTGGTCTTCTGCCTCGTCTGCTTGACTTCTGATATGTTGGAATTGCCCTTTCCTGTGCTCTTAGGAGGGTGGTGCTTAAAAAGCAACCATGACTGATGGAGCCTAGCACCTGTGAAAGCCTTTTCCAAAGGGACCTTACCAACCAGTTCCTTGAGCATCCTGAAGTCTGCTTGCTTCATATCCAAGGCTGAAATTTAGTTGGCACTTTTCCTGCGGTCAACAGAGCTTTTAAACTCAACTGCGTGGTCACTCCGGCCACCAATCTCCATTTCGCTCACAAGACCTTCTCTATTAACCAGCAAAAAACCAAGGAGGGCATCTGTCCCAGTTGGCTCTTTTTTGCTCCTTTACCATGAAGTTACTGTCCATGTGTTTAAGGAATCTTCTTTAAGGAATCAGGCTTCTCAGTAAACCTTACCAGGCATTATCCTTTTTCAGGAGTTTACTCTTTTTTTTTTTTTTTTTTACTATTACTCTTAGTTTTCTTCTCAATATGATTTAACTGAAATTTGATGCTGGAACTAACCAGGTTTATGTCTCCAAAGGCTCACAGAAGGAAAATGCATCAGTCAGCCATTCCAGATTGCAGCRCTGGAGTCACACGAGGAGTGGAGTAGCCAGGACCACTAGAGAGAGCTCTTGTAACAAAACACTGCTCCCCCATGAAGATCACGACAACCAACTCAGGCACCTCATCCAGTTCCAGTGAGACTTTGCCACTTACCTGCAGCTAGATCCCAAGCTATATACARTTTTATACAAGGCTTAATCCTGAGCTGGCATAAAGCAGACAAAAAGATTATAGACCCATGACCTATTAGCAGTCTGGATTTATGAAGTGAAAACTGTGCAGTACAAATGTCGATTATTTTTGGTGGAATAGTTACAAAAGCAATTGAGAAAGGAAAGAGGATATCATCTGGGTTTTGGTATAGCATGTAATACAACATCTGACAAAATCTTGCTTTTGAAACGAGTTACAATTGGCATGGATTTGAGCTCCATCACATGGACTGAAAACTGGCACATAGAGAACAAACAAAATATGATAAGAAACAACAATGTGTTGAACTGTATAAGTAGATTATAGGGGTGCTACAAGGTTCCATTTGAGGTGCTGTCCTCTTTAAAATTCACATAAATAATCTGGAATTGAAACACAAGCATGATAATGCAATTCACAGATGATGTTAAATTAGAGTCTGTGCCAGCAGCAGTTAACACAGGCAAATAATAGAGKGTCCTAGAAAAAATTGAAACATGGGCCGAGAATAACAGGATGAGAGTCAACTTGGAAAACTGAGAATATATCTGCAGAAAATTAATTCAAAACAGCCACTCTACCAGAAGGCTATATCTGGAAAGCGATGATGCTGAAGTATATTCCTGAGGTGACAGAGGATGATCAGTGAGATAATCTGYGAGCCTCCAGTGTAACAAAAAAGAGCCAAGGGATTTGGAGTAACCAGTTTTCTTCCTCACAAGGTCGAATTGACAGTATCGTGAATATTCTGGTTGCTGCTTGACATTTCATAACCACAAAATGCAAAGTAGAACCTTGATTAATCAAGGCCATTTAGAAGTTGTGCCTAGTCTAATAAAAGTACCTTATTGCCTTTATATTCCAGGARGAGGAAAAATAAGAGAAAGGAGACAGAAAGCAGGTAATTTATAGAACAGCTCATCCAACTCATCTTAAAACCCTTCCTGCTATGGGATAAATATGCATCTCTATGACTGTAGAACTTGAACCCTGAGACAATGAGCTGCCTCACTTTGAGTAAGTGCAATTRTATTTACTTTATTGTACCTACTCCAGGCCCTTACATTAGGAGTATTCTTTCATTTACACAACTGGATAAAGTTCTAGAAGTGATTCAGATGGAAAYGGCTTCATATGAGATCTTGGTTCTGCATTCCAAATCACCAGGCACCTTATCCCTGAGACCTGTTGGCCTCATAACACTTGTGTTCCCACATGCTGAATGGCTTAGCTATAACAGGAGTCTGCCAGTCTTCCTCACTCCAATCAAATGTTATGATGAATTTGCAGATAYGAATTTGAATTGGAATCTGCATAGCTGTAGAAACCAGGTCTCCATTTTCAGTGCACCTTGTGTAGTAAAGGCCCTACTTTTGGCTGTGCTCTTGAATAGCAGATGTTGGTGCTGTGGTGCTGCCTCTGGATAACAGAAATGCTCACAGCATAGCTAAAGGTGTGCCTGTCCTTCCTGGAAGCCTTGGGTAGAGGTTAGGACYGGTTTCTGTACATTTGCTTGATAATAATTGTCCTGCTTGCTCTAAAATGACAGTAATTATTTAAAACATCTAATATTTCACCACTGTTGCAATATGTAGTTGACCACCAGACCRAAGAATTGACTTCCAAGTCTAGCTGAACTTGGTTCTATTTAAGTTAGTYAAAAGTAAGACACAACCATTTTTTTTTTGGTACAAAAGACCCAAAGTATGTAGGGGGTTAACTATTAGCATGTTTCTGGGTTAATTAAAAACTTAACAAATTCTTCACATTTCCTGAATGGGAATCTTAAATACCACAGAAGTAAAAATTTTCAGTTTGAGAGTTCATAAACTTTTGTAATTTGTAACCATGAAAATGGTTGAGGGAGCATGAGGTAAGTGGTTACATCTGGATGGCAAAACTATTTGTGAATTCTGCACATTTCTTTGCTTCTAACAGTGCCATTCCTGTACCTTTTCAAGTCATACAGAGGCTAGCCAAACCAAAAGCTACTAGTGAGTTTTATTAGAAAATGCTTTCTCTTTATGTGAAAAAAGCTTATGTTAAAAAGCTCACAACACTGTAAGTACTCCTGAAGAGCAGCTTTTTTATTTTTAGATTGTGTACCTCTTACTGATTATGAGACCAACTGCCAGCACTTGAGAGTGGAATATTGAATTAATACCTTGTATCTGATTTAGAATTCAATGCCATTAGAGATTGGAATAGAACTTTTGTTGCTTACCTTTTCCCTTTTCTGTTGTGCTCTTAGGTTTCTTGTGGAAACCCTGATAGGAGATCCATTGTGGAACTTCTTTCACACAACACCGTGAAATACAAGTATGCACATATATTACCGGTAGGAACATTCTGGGTAAGAAAAAACCCAACCCTCTACATTGAATTAATTTTTATGAAGAAATCTATTTTGGAGAAGAAGCCCCTCCTATACATGCCTGATTTTGTTTTTTTCGTTCTTTTGTTTTGTTTTTTTTTTAACAATTAAACATAAAAGGAATACTTGCGGTTCAAAACTAACAGGAGTCAAGTAGTCCTAAATAAAAGTCACTCAATTATTTATGTAAAACCCTAAGCTCCTTTTTTCCCTATTCTGATCTTACCATTTATATCTGGGAACAGTCATGTTAGGTAAATCATGTTTTTTTGTTGGTTTTATTTTACTTTAGCTTTCTATGATTCCAGTTCTCTAGCTGTTCAGATCAAAGCATATTTTCTTGATTGATTATGTGAGTTTAATGCCACTTTAAGAACKCATATTTAATTAAAGAACAAGATCAAAGTCTTCCTTTTGATCAATGCAAATTTGGCATRTGCATGAACTCTTGATGCACAAGACTAAGCCTGGAAGAGGGACAGAGATCACCACAGTGCAGGCAATCTGGCTGGCATCAAATGCCTTCCTTGAGGAAAGTGAAATTACAGACTCGTAGAATTGCAGGTATGTCGGTGAAAGGGATCTAGTCCAAACCTCTGCTTGAAACAGGGCTTTCACCAACATYATAGCCACCAAGGCATTCTTGTTTTGAAAATCTCCATGTCCACCACCTTCCTGGGCAGACTGTTCCAGCACTGCATTTGCCCCTGTGGATGTCTTTCCCTCCATGTCTAATCTGATCACCTCAAGACACRGCTAGTGGGAAGTTTTGTTTCATCTCTGTCACACCACATAGTTGTAAAAAGTTGTATCACCCTGTAGCTGCCTTTTTAATAGGCTAAACAAGGGCAGCTCTGCGACAATTTTTATAATTTCTTTGTTTCCCAGTTATTTTAATAAGTTATTGCTCTTAACATTTCTCTTCTAGCCTTGAAAAGCAGAAGTTTTAATGCCACAGGTTGAATTAGAGGAAAAAATTCATGCATTCAGAGTTATTCCGAGTCATCTTATTTTGCTTTCTGAGAACCGCTTTTATAACATTAAGSTGCATTTCTGTAATCTGCTGGAGTTAGTAAAAAGGATCTGGGAAAATGGTATTTTAGACTTTCCATGTGTGTAGTCCATGTGGAGTAAGTGCTCAAGAGGCCACTCTACAGCTGACACTAAAATGAGCAAAGGCCTATTTTCTGACAACAAAAAACTCAAACTAAACCCAACTCAACATAGTAACAACAAAAAGGCACCAAACTACAAAAAAACACCAAGATTTTAGCTTTCTGGTATAAAAGATGTGAAAATGCAAATGTTTGGATTACAGGTGCACCCTGAAACAATCAGGAGCAGTACCATGCTGTGATTAATTTGAGTTGAACATCATCACATCTTATGTTGCATTGTTCCAGTCAGTTTATTGTGATTTTCATCTTATTTGAATCAAATGTAACCAACTCAGTCACACATAAACCACACCCCCCCCCAAAAAAAACCAAAAAAAACACCACCCACATATTTAGAAGGTGTTATATTAAAAAAAGGTGACTATCAGCACTCTGTTTCCAATTCTGCTGAACTTTCCCATGGGATTGCCAGCAAGATTAACATTAAAATGTAAGACATTTGAAGATCCCACTGAAGTGGGTTACAGCTTTTTGAAAATGCTTCTCTGCACAGACCAGCAGGATGCTTGCTCCYTAAAAATTCATTGTTGGTGGATCATTGAGAGTTTATTACCAATAATACACAGAATTTACTACAGTCTGGTGGAAATCATTGTTAATTGCAGTCAGTGGATGGAAGGCTAAAGTGGAATGACAGCAAAAATGTGAAACAATTATTAGCAATCTCATATCTTRAAATTTATTACCATGGGAAGTTAAACTCATTTGTTCACTCAAAAGAATKCAAGAAAGATGGAAGAGCACTGTGCATTTGAACTTGCCCCACTCTTTCATTGAATGATAAAGAGTAAATCCAAAAGGGATTCTTTGATTATATACTGTCACCTTCTGCAGATTACAAAACAGTTAACTGTAGTCATCCTGTATTTCCTGTAATCTGCTTTTCTTTAAAACTTATCTTTCAAACCAGTGTTTGAATACATCAAAGGGTGCACAATTCTCCGTTTTCTTTGCTTGTTCATTGCAATTTTTGAAGAAAGAGCTTTATTGTCAATTAAATATCTCTTACAAAAGTATTGTAATTACCTTATGCTGATAGACCTATCCTGTCAGATTGTCRGGTAGATGGCTAAGAACAACTGCAACTTTACAACTAATTTTATTTTTTTCCTACAATTTCAGTGCTTTAAAAGTATAAACAGAAAGCTTTGCTCTGTCTCTTTTTACCCTAGAAAAGGTTCAGCTCCAGATTCCCTTTACTACAACCTTGAGGTGGAAGTCCAAGTTATTTGTTATTTTTCTGAATATGACTGTCTGTCTCTGGTTAGCTACCACAGAAGTTTCCAGCAAATTCTGCATAGGGTAGGAAGCAAAAAAGAAAGAAAAAAMATCTGTTAAACAAGTATGGAAGAATTTGAGAAGAACAAGCATCATATATGACATAAAATACATGGTAAGAAATGCAGCCAGCTAAACTGTAGCAAGAATCTYTTAATTTGAGGTCAGCCAGAAATGTTGGTGAAATGAAAAAAAAAACCTGAAATGGAATCAACGTCCCTAACTTGGTACCACTGCTCTCAATGCAAATGATAATCACAGAAAACCTTGTGCAAAAAGGGAACCTTTTTTATTTGTAAACTATATGATTATTAATTTGAGTAGCATARCAGATATAAATAATAGTGCTTTGTAATAATTACTGGTAACATCCTTACACAAAAGAATTKATCCTTTCTTTTATGCAGGAATGGGAAATTAAAGGGAATGCAAATGAGGCTTCAGAGGGTTCACTTCTATTGCAGTTACACTGAGTTTCTCTTAGCATCACCCATTTAGCTAAGAAAACCTCAATTCTACTGGTTATTAGCATGAATTTAAGGCATGACAATGCAAGAGAAATCTCACCTTGCATCACTGTGCTTTTTCAGAATTTTGTAGAAGGTAGTCACTAAGAAGTAACAAAACTTGGGTCTTAAGCTTAAGACCCACTGAAATATAGGTTTATAGTTGATGYTTTGAGAGGTGGCTAAAAGTATTATGGGGATAACTATATCTGGCCTTACTCCTTTACACATTTTTTTCTGTCTTCTGGCTGGAATAACTATCAGAAAAAAACAACAAAATTCTCTCAAAAAAGAGAGATTGGAAGGGAATTCTCATCCTCTCATCTGCACTTTCTTCAGAATTTCTGATTTAGGATTATGTGGTTTGTGTACTTCTTGCTACTCGGGGGACAGGTTGCAGACATCTTTAACACCATGYTTATTTATATAAAGCTTCTTTTGCTACCAGATGATTATCAGTAATTTTCAGACACTATTGCTTCATTTTAACTTATTTAAGCTTTTCTTTTCAACACATGGTCAAAATTACTAAGACATAAGCATAAATTTCTCTAAAGTTCTTGTTAAAARTCTTCAGAAAAGCTACAGACTCTGCTGAAAAGCTTTTCCCCCTGCTTTATTTGGCTAGAATGGAAGTTATGTGTAGTTTAGTGTCATTTTCACTCAACAGCTCAATACTTCAGGGTCAGAAGTTTGCATATGTTTTGTATGGTGCTTTTAAAACTGTTACTAATACTTTCTTATTAAATTTTAAAAAACCCCAAAAAACAAAAAACAACACCCACCCTTTCCTCTTCCCATGAAAAAAAGAGAGGGTTATGGAATTTTGGAACCTGTAAATTGTGTCTGCAGCAAATGGTTTATCCAGAAACTTCTGTGAATGAATAGAGAGAGTTACAAAAGTATCCTGCATGTTGAATGGATTTAGTAGGGATTCTGGAAATAATTAGAATGTCTATTACTATAAATATGAAAAAGACCRATGAAAGGCTTAGTGTAAGGTTAATGTAAATGCATTGATAAAGAAAAAAAGAAAAAAGATTTGCTTCATAATTATTTCTATTTTTTTTGTAATTGTAAAGAATTTTCTTACAAAAACACAGCTAGTACAAAAATCCCCTGTGTGATATGACKTGCAAGTAATCCTTACTAATCCCATCTAGTTTTGCAAAAAGTGCATCTTCTCTGCTCTGCAGTTCCATTCTACAAAATACACCATTGAGTGCAAAACTTGATGCTGAAATGTAATAGCAGTCCTCAGACAATGCAGGGAATTCTATTTCTGCCTCAGATTTTGACTTTCCATGACAACAGCCATCCTCAGGAAGGAACTGTCAAACACAATAGTGAAAATAGACATTTTAACAGCAATGATCAGACTTCCAGAAGCATCATTTAAGAGCAAAGTCTGATGGCTCAGTTACACTCTTATTTAGATAATCCTACTCTAAACCAAAAAGTGATGATATTTTAGAAAAAGTGCTTCTTCAATGTGTTCAAACACAGGATTGGGAGATGTGAAAGAAAAAGAAATCAGGTATTTTCACTGATAAATGTACGTGAGAATCAGATGACAGCCTGAAATACGCTTCAAGTTATTGAATGCTTCCATAATTCTGATCTTCTTTACATGAAGTTTCTGCCACCGACTTTGCTAAATGTAAACCAGTCAAATTATTTTATTATCTTTGCTCAGTATAAGTTTTCATATCCATCAGCTTTTGCATGTCTTCTGATTTTAATTTTTTTGGACGCAGACAACTAGATTTTTTTTCAGAATTCCATAAAAGAAGATGATGTGTAGCATGATTTCCATGCTGTCCGTTGACTACTTTACTTCTTACACCTTTTTCATGGCCATGACTGAAAGGAGTTTTTCCTTGGCATTGTTTTAAGTAATTGTTACTAGGTGTTCTGCAATTTTCCTTTTCATACAATAAATAATTCCTATTTAATTTTTTTTTGCTTTTCAATTTGTCCTATTCCCAAAGACATTCAATTTTTCATCAACAGCAACAAGGCATTAGCACACACTTATTTTTTTCCTGTCAAGACCATAAATGAATCAGTCTTGTACCAACAGCAAACTTTGGGAATGTCTATACTCATTCTGAATTGTCTATTATAAATATTTTCAGTATTTTTAGATATTTTCACTATTTATTTTCTATGCTTGATCTTCCTTTTAATCAAAATTCTTGCTTTCTCTAGTTGTTCAKGAAATTCTCTTCACCTTATAATTTCCCATAAGACATTATAACATATTCTTTATGCAAGCATATTTATGCTTGAAATACAGTGTGTGTTTCTTTAGGAATACAATTTACACCAATAAAGAAATTCCTACACTACCTGCTAATTATCTGAAAAATTTGAAATGGGTGGTCACCCAATTATCTAATCTTAACAACATTAAGATGTCTGATTTCTAAGTCAAGTYCCACTCTGATAAATTTTTTATCTTGATTTCTGTTATTCAGTTTTCCTCTTCCATTTTATATTGAAATAATTACTCTTATTGAAAGCTGAGGCAAACTATTCATTTAGTATGGGGGCCATATCTAGATTATCTTAAATCTCAACCTCAGCCTTCTTCTTTATTTTTTATTTATTCTGGTTTTATTTATATTCCCAAAGTSCCTTTCTTTCCTATTTATTTTAATATCCTTTAAAGGTCTAACTCAGCTTGACTTTTCGCTATTCTCATTTTATCCCAACACTTCTTGACCTCTAAGAGATGATTTCTTGGCTGTTCAGTCCTTTTTTCCATTCCTTACAGCTCTCTGCTTACTTCTAATATCCTTTTTGTTTATTCATTTATCTAGGTCTGATGCTCTTCCTTGCACGTTTTTCTTTTCAAATGGAAGCATGTTCTAGATGGTTGTAAAACTTTGCCTAAACTTTCTTCTATATAAAAGTCTTGAGTTCAGGCTAGATGATTTGATTAATCAGAATTTCCCTTTTTGTAACAGAGAAATAGGGGTAGTTTTTTGGGTTTTTTTAAATTTTAAACTGAATCTGTCTATGAACACACCTTGGTAAGGTTATTTTCCTATTCCATTATATCTAAAATGCCTTCAGACTAGGTGTGCAATATGATTCTTAGTTGTCTCAGTAATTCTGTGGAAAATTTCACATTTTTAAGGTCTCATTAAGAGTAATAGCATTGGTTTTGCAATCTATACCTATGAAAGCAAAGTCTCCCACACCGTTAGAGTTTATAGAGTCATTGCTCTGAAATAACACTGTAATGATTCCTCTCCATAGCCTCCCTCAGTGCTGGCTTCTAGAATTCTATGAGCTTGAAACCAGYAAAATTCCTTTTCCTTTTTTACTCTCTCTCTTTTGTTTTCTTTTCTTTTTCTTCTTCTCAATCAGTAAATCCAYGTGATGCTTCACCTCTTTTCCTTTTATTCTTATCTTTTCTGGGTGGCTCATCTGTACCCCATGTATGACTTTTTTTTTTTAGTCTCTTTCCAATCCCACTCCATAACTCTGCTCCCTTCATTATTTCCCAAACTGCTTGAAYGTGCATGTGAAATGTTAATTTCTTTTTCTTCCTCCATACCACTAACCAAATCAAGTTTCCTACACAGACAACACACGGTCATTCTTTACAAATTAGACAGTTTCACCTACTGTCAGTGTTAATGTTTTCTTTCTTTGGTTTGTCTATCTTAGAACCAATGAGATTCCTTTCTCTTTTGCTGTATCTTTTAAAAAYTGATTTTATTATCTTTCTTTGTTAAAACTTAATACATAGGTTTCTTAAATTTCTCAATACATCTCTCTCTTCTTCATAAAGATCCTTTAGTTCCACCAACTTCATTTTGAAAAAGGCTCTACCCAAACAGCCTCAGAAAAATCCTTTTCCTGTCTGCTATATCCCACTTACTGGTTTTCTGACCCATATTTCTTACCGTGCAAATCCTTCAGTCCCTTACTCATACATATGGGAATGATTATGTTTTGCAGCAGACTCATTCCAAATTGACCCACCTTAAACTCCCAAACTTTCTTTACTGTTTCTCTGAATAAAACTCTGGCTCTTTGGCCCAAGTGTGGTAGCTAATGYTTTTTGGCAGAAACCCTGACTTTTCTCATGCTGATGTCCTTGTTGTAGGTCCTGGCATTAGAAACACGGATCTGGGCTTAGGACATCCTCCAAGGTGTTCAAGCAAGCAGATGTAATATAAAATTTATAGGCCAAATATAGTACACTTAGCTACTCATTTGGCTTTCCAGGGCTAAAAGGCAGGATGAACAGCTTTTTCCTAATGACTTTTCCCTTCCAAGGCAATGACTGAATAATCATAGAATAACAGAGGAGAGCTAGGAGAGGTGCTCAAGRCCTCTGATCATCTTTGTGGCCTCCTCTGGACTTGCTCCAAKAGCTCCAATGTCTTTCTTGTGCTCAGGATCCCAGAGCTGGATGCWGTACTCCAGGTGGGGTTTTACRAGACACTTCTGAGGCAGTCAAAATATTCAAACCTCTTGAGTAATCATGATCTATCAGCAGACATATGCTGACAGGTCAGAAAGTACTGAGTGTCTGTGCTACCTCACTGCAGTGTTTTTTGCCAAAAGACAAAATGTTTTTTTTTTTACCAAACGATAAAAGAAAAAGCAATGTGGTAGGTAAAGTGTGCATATATGGCATTTACAGACACTGYCCACCTTCAGCTAAACAAGGATTAAAAACTGCAGCACCTAGTAGCCTCACCAGCTGTTTGTGCAGTACCAGTAAAAASTCTCCAGTTATGTTTTATGCCTTTGGGCTGACTTTGGAGGTGTTTGTCTAAAGAGCCCATTTAACTCCCCATCACAAAAATTGGCATGCAAAATATGCCCCGAGTTGCAGGAACTGTCTCAAATAATCCTTGTTTGTTTAGGGAGAATTCTTTCTCAAAAAAATATTTCTTCCACAAAGAGGGGTGATGTGTATTTTTCTAAACTTTAACCAAAAGATATGTTCTGAAAATACATTTTCAATAAAAATAGTTTATTTTGGACTGATAYGGCAGTCATGTTTTTTAGCACATTAACAAAATGATCTAGTATTTCTGAGTCCTTGAGCATCCATCTGTTATGCTTTTTCCATCACAGAGAACAAACTCAATCAAAACCACTTAAAAAGGCATTTAAGTGACCTGAATGTGAGAATTCAGCTCTGTGCCCTTATTCCCATTCCCAACTCCTATTTAATTCTCCTCTCCAAAGGAGACAGGARACCCTGACTTTATGTGATGGCCAATCCACTGTCCCTCTGAGTCTTGTTCCCTTACTCACTTCCCGATGGTCCTCTTTGGGTCTCCTTCGCCAGCTGGAAGCCAAAAGTCCAAGTCTGGTGATGGCCATCCTCCTTCAGGACCTGGAGAAAAGAAAATGTTACTTCCACACACTGCAGCAAATATAGAATCACAGAATTCTAATTGGGAAGGACCTTCAAATTTCATATAGTGCAACACCCCTGCAATGATCAGGGAGTGCCATCCTCAATCAGATCAAGTTGCTCCGAATCCTGTCCCACTTGGCCATGAAAGTTTCCAGGGATAGGACATCTACCASTTCTTTGGGGAACCTGTTCCATTGCTTTACCACCCTCATTTAAAGAATATCTTTCTTATAGCTAATCAATATTAATCCTCCTTCAATTACCCCTAATTCTGTTGGAAAAGCCTTTGCTAAAACGTTTCTCCCTATTTTTCTTATAGCGTCCTTCATGTACCTGACAGGCTGCTATAAGTCCTCCCAGAGCCYTTTCTTCTCCAGACTGAATAATCCCRGYCCTCTCAGCCTTTCCTCATAGGAGAAGTGCTCCATCCTCATAGGAGAGGTGCTCCATCCTTTTAATRATCTCCATGGATCTCCTCTGGATCTGCTCTAACAGGTCAAAATAAATAAKCAATAACAAATAAATATGTCCTGGGCAGTGTAGCACACTTGAGACCTTTAAAAGCAGTAAAGACATTTGCTGCTGCTGCTCTGGAAATGTGTGGCTCCCTTGTTGCAAATGTACCACAGCTTGAGGATCTCTGGTTTGGAACCTCAGCTACGCTAAATGCTCTGGACCCAGGGTATCAATTGCACTGTAAGGAAGCAAAAATGTGATTGGAATAGCAAATATGTATATATATATATATAACATGATTATTTAATGTTATATTGTAAGGGAATTTATTTTTTTCCAAAGCATTTCCTGAAAATAAAATTAGGCTCTGTTGCAACCGGCATATTTCTATAATCTATTTTTGTCTCTAGACACTGGGGAAACAGCAAAACTGTTTAACATTCCCTCCTCTATTGATTTAGCCTGAGCCTTTTGGAACCACTTTATAGACTCATGCAATGGGTGACACTTGTTGCTGAACAGCAGGTCAGGTTGTTTTCTATGTAACTGAGACATGAAGAATTTCTAATGTGGAAGAATTACAYATTTGGCATGTAGGTGTCAACTTCCTGTAGTTTAGCCCCCCTTCCTGCAAGGTGAATGGGGATTTACTTGATTAATTCTTGGGACTGCTGTATGGCTTAATAAATAAAGCATTTTGAAATTTTCACATAAGAAGACTCATGCATATGCTAATTAATTTTTTTACAGAGCAGCAATAATTATTTACAGAATTGTATCTGATTATATTTCTGTATAGATTGCTCCTAATATGTATCAACTTTTTAAACTGTGGATGTATCAGCAATAAAAAAACACTGAAGTCAATATTTTTTAACATATATCCTATGCAATATTTTCTCATACACAACCAACCTACTTCATTATATAAAAGTAATTGCAAAGTATAAAAGCAGCTCATTAGACTGTTTATTTGGCCACACATTTCCCCTGGGCTTTGTAATTTTGAGAAATGGCATATTAGGTTATCTTTCACTTGCTTTGCTTTGAAAAAGCACATGGACAAAATGGCAGCATGAGCTGATTTGGCAAGGCTTTGTTTCATCAAACTGTCACACATGTGAACTCAAAGAAAGAAGGTGGCTTTTCCCTTTCTCAGTACTGTTGTATGCTTTCACAAGCAAAACTTTGGGAGATGTAATAAAATAAACAGATTGTTTTTAAACAGATGTTCTTGTGCTGGTCTGCATGGGAACAGCTGATATATGAGGGAATAGTCTAAGRCCCATTACAAAAATAATATTTAAATTGGAACAAGTGCTCTTATGATTTACACCTAATGTTGTTCTCACTCTGACGGACAGCCAAATGTTACAGAGAAAACATCCAATGCTTGTTCTCATTTTGAAGCAGCACAGAAGATTTGTAGGGAGAAGTGTATGAAGGGTGCATGAAACCTTACAGAGTTAGCTTTAAGATGCAGTTCAATGAGCTGCATCTAATGGGCTTGATTACAACCACTCTCAAACTTTTTAAAAACCATACATATTTTTAGTAACCAGCCTGGCTTTAARACTAGGTATTTCAGGAGTGTCTAGGAGAGCTCAATTTTAAATTCCTTTTGAGTCTGACTCCTGAGCTACCATTCAAAAAATCTGATCCAACAGGGCCCCTGGGAGCTCAGAGCACAGAACACATTGCTGTATCAAATTTTATGTCAGCTTCAAAATGCCTCCCATATAACGCTAACTGCTAAAGCTGAACTCCAATGAGAGACCACCTCATYTATTAAAGGCACTCTCTGAGTGCTCAAAGAGGAGAATGACAATCCACAGATGGAAAATCAGTGTGAGGGACATCCCATAGAGTGGTGAATCTGAGATAAGGAACATCATGAGCAGGYGAGGGCAGGATGTGTATGGAATTTTAGAGGGAAATTAGGATAGCTGTTCCTGTGGACCTTCTGCTAAACTGGAGGGATAAAATGGGCCAGGGCCATGCTGGGACACACCAGTTCCCTGCTGGCTCCAGTTTGTAATGATGTGGGGCTGTCAGTCAGCATGCAGAAAACCTTATTCTGCCAGAAAGTGTGATGCTTAGATTTAGGATAGGCTGTTTAGACTGGTCCATAGAGCAGAGGAATAGCAGAGAGGAGCTAAATCCCCCCAAAGTTTTTCAGTAGGGTAATTTAGAACAAACCATTTCACAGTTCATCATGAGTACTAGTAAATAAAGGTATAAGCATGTTAGGTATCTATAGCTTTTAATTTGATTTCAAAAAACCCATGCAATGTGGTATACATGGTCTGTTCATATATGGGCTCATAGTTTGATATGATGGGTGGTAGTTAAGATCCTAGAATAAAACAAAAGATGGAGCAAACTAGAAATGGTCTGCATTGAAAAAGAAATTCTTAAATTTATTCTGTAGAATCTGACATTTCTTGGAGCTCTGCAAGGAGCTTTTGTAGAGGTTGATTTAGAGATTTTGGCTGCTGCCAAGTACCTCAGTGGGTCACACCATACAGTGATGGCTACCCCGGATTTTAAAGAAGATTTTTGATACTCTCTCTGAAGCGATGTGCAGAGCATGATGAAAATGCCTGTGCACCTGCCAGTATGGAGCCAAACCAAACATACATAAGCCTGGGACACCCTAGAATTGATCCTATGGCCAAATTTCCAAATTAAACTCGAAATATAACAACTTATTTTTCACTTACTTTTAAAAAAACTACAAAGAACTTTTTAGAAAAAAGAGGGGAAACTGTAAGTGGAGAGAAAATGTTGCATGATCCCTTAGCTAGACATCTGAAAATCAGTTGGCCCTTGAGACAATCTTGGACTAGAGATCTGATTCCTTTATCTTCTTTATCCACAGGTCTAGYTCATATAAATACAAATCAAMACTCAAACTCTACCTTTGAAGACASAGAGGTATATTCTAAATATTTTCAGTTGCCTTTCTTGTTTGGCAGGAGATAACAACGTTGGAAGAAATTGTCTTTACAGTCTGTGCTAGTCTGAAGTTTGCAACAAAACTAATTTTTTTTGTTTTGCTTTTCTTTTTCAAGGAGGGATTTTCCAGGAACATTGGTGGCTTAAATGGCAAAACATTTGGGCCCATTYTGCTTCCTGCTTTTTTCTCCTAGGCATATAATTCTATGAGATTRCCACCAGATGGCACATGCAAGTGCTCTGTGGACATAGTTCTCTAAAGCCCACTCAAGAAACAGAAGGTAGAATTTGCCATTTGATCTCTGTGTTATTGGCTTTCTCATAASCTAGGGTATGATATGGAGGTTTTCCATGCTTGTAGCACTCTGGATTTAGATAATTTCCATCTATGAACAGTGAGGGCAAAAATGTTAATATGCAACCATATGTCTTTCATATGTACATAATTTTTCCACATTATCCAGAGGATAAAAAAATGCTACCAAATACTTATATTTGCTCACAGTTCTTTCTCTGGCCTAGCTTTGTAATCCAAGTGTTGATTRTCATCTCATGTCAATTTTATGTTATTTAGCATGTTAGGTGCCAAAGAGATATTAAATAACAGCAATACTTCAATGTAAAAATATTTATGCCTACCCTCTAATGAAAGTGTAAGGTCCTTCAGCTACAGTTGTGAAATACAAAAGAAAGTGTATTTGAAGCTAGATTATTTTTGCATTTGCAAATGTCCCATCTTTTAGATCTGGCTAAAACAAGGCCTTCAGTGAGAATGTCTTAAGAACCATTCTTGAAAAAGGCTCTCTTGGATTAATCTATAATAAAAAAAAATCTAGAAGAAGAAATGTGCCAATGAAAGARGTCTTGGCAGAAATCAGCAGAAATCAGAATATTGTCTTCAGCTGATGCTGTGACCAGCAGAGTGTGGGTATATGACACAATTCACCCTGGGGTCCCCTGGCATCAGCAGAAGAACAGAAGAATATGACTGTTGGGTCAGCCATGTTATCACTGAGTGAAAAGCCCATTAGATGGAGTTTGAAAAATCTAGATTTCTCTGCTGAATATCCTGGGAGACTCAGGACACTGAGGAGAAGGTGAATTTTACACAGGTTCCCTCTCATTTCTCATACGTTTCCTTTCCCTTTCTGAGAGATTATTGTCCCACAATTGACGAGGAAGGGAAGACAAGACAAAGAGCCTCATCAAACTTACACCTTCTGTGAATCTTCTTCTAAGCTCCTACATAAAATAAACACTGCAATTCAGTCATATAACCACTGCATGTGGACACAGTGATATGTTGATATATGATACCCCTTCTCATGCCTCCCTCCCTCACGATAAAACTATAMCTAAACCTCTATATTTTTAAGGTCAAAGAGATGTGTCTTGTTTTCCTGGCAGAATTTAGTGGGATGAGTAAAAGACAGTGATTATCAGGTTAGTTAATTAGTTAGTTACTTAATTACTGACTTATTCTCAAGGGGGTTTCATTCCTATGTTTTTTTAATTCCCCAGGAAMATGTTGTATCCGGTGTGGATGAAAAATAGCAATAAAGTTTCAATTGTAATAATATCTTTCTTTGAATTTAAAAATGGTGTCTTAGTCATAGGTCTGATTCCTGTGTTTGCATTCTGAATCATTTCTTCTTGGTTTACTGACAACAATAACATTTTGCTACATTTTATTTTCTCAGAAAAATATGAAAGACAGAGCTGCATATTCAGTTCTATCTTTTCCTTTCCAAATCTGACATTGTAAGGAACCTATTTTGTGTTATCATAATAGCCAGCAGTTTTGGCATTATTTAAAGAAAATCTAAGACTTTCCTCCACTTTCCTAAAATAGCAACAAAATTCACCTGAGATGCAGACTTTGACAGTAGCAGTGGTATCCAGTAGTTTCTTCTGAATGGAGCAAACATTATGTTAGGATGTGGAAATTTTGGGATTAGTTCATGACACAAAAGGAAAAACCAAAAATATGAACCAGTTAAATATACTCAGATGTTCTATCACAGTTCCCCAGGGTTCAAAAGGCAATTTTAAATAAGGAACTTCAGTCTTTTTTTGCCACTCTGTTTCTCCTTGGGGATGGAGTTTGAACTTATCAAATCTCCTTCCAGTTTTCACTTGGCAATGTTAATGTAGGACCATCATTTTCAAATTATTTTCTCTACTTAATGCTGSTTTAGTTTACATCTGAATATGCCCCCAGGTATTAGTTTGGGATTACTGGGGTTTTTTTTCAGATTTTAACAAATAAATGCACTAAATTCATTCACAGAGTGTGTTTAAACTACCTTGTCAAGTAATTTTCACCTTTTGAAGCAGCAAAGTTGCAACCAARTGCAAAAACAAGAGCAAAAAGACTTATTTTTTACTAATGTTACTACAGGTGTGAGAGCAGCAGCACTGAACATCAAAACAGTAAACTGTTGAGTTTGGTGAAAGACTCAGGTTTCCTCCAGTTCAAAGAGAGATGAAAACATGAAAAAACAGAAGAAATAATTTTGAGTGCAAAACTTAGTGTGACATAAATTACATTTATTTCTTTTTTTCAGCTTGCTAACACCCTTTTATTATTTTAAACTACCTATTTAGAAACGTTTTAAAATGAAATGACAGGGGTACTTCCAGTTAATCTTAGTAAGAGGTTGGTGCTTCTCCTTAAGACAATTCATGCGTCACACTGCTTTCATTTGTCCAACTGCTAATATAAATGATGATCTGTTGAAGTGACCTCTCTTGGCAAGATATAAAACTGGCAAGGATTTCTGGACAGTTGAGTACATTTACTTTAAGAACAAGTACGCTGTTCTCTGTACCAGCACTCCCTGCATTGCGTTAAACCGTCCTGTGAATGTAATATGACTTTCTGAGGGTCTTAACTAACAAATCTTTTGCTGAGAGGATGTAAGACTTACAGTGGTTGTGGCTTCTGCTTTGTAAAGGTTGACAACTTTCTTTAAAAATTCTGAGAGGGAGATATCAAGCTAATTTGATTAAGGGAAGGGAATGAAGGSTCTCCATCTCCATCTCCTTTGCCCTGTACCACAACTAAACATAGTGTAATAATCTGGAATGAAATTATGGTCCCATTTAAWGAACAGACATGTTTCTACTTCATTGTATCCCAGATGGCATCATTAACATATGGTCTTCTCTGTTCTTAGAGAAAAATTCTGCTAGCATTGGTTATGTTGAATTACTGGTTATGYTGAATTAATAGCTACTTTCAGGTTAGCGCCTTGTGAATATGGGTGGGTGACAACAATAGGATTTTTTTTGTGGAAAATCTTTTGGAATTGGTAATTTCCTCTGGCTGATAATTTGCCCCACAAGGTAGAAGTGGTTTCAAGAGCAGATCCTGACTGACAAGGCCTGTATTAGGAAGAGATTATTTGTTTGTGGGTTGGTGTACCTCATTTTTACACTGTCTTTTTAATCTTTGTGTTGATTGAAGACTATTCCAAGAAAATTGGACCTTTTTCATGTTTTGGAAGGCAAAACAACATATAAACAAGAAAATGCAAAAGCTTGCTATCTTTTTTCTGCACCTGCATTGCAGCATTTTTATTCTTGTAGCTCTAAAGAATCATGCTGAAATTCTAGGAAGGCTTTTCTGAATCTGTTCATAATTTCAAACTGTTTTGGCGTGGAAATTTTGTAAGAAAAATACTCATAAAATCTCATTTTGCATGTCACTGTATTTATGACCATTTATGACCACCATTCACTGATGGCACAACACTGTGATTATAAACACAACAGTCAGAGTTTAATCATTCCCATCAGCAGTGATTTCMCTCATCCTCAGATGTCCTTAAATGTACCATCTTTAAGCTGACACAGCACAATACACCAGTATTGTGCCTATTTGTTGAGAAATGAGGCCCTTGACTCTAAATTGGGCTGCTCARCAACTTGCAACCCTAAAATTTAAAGTAGCTAAAAGACCTGCATGGTCACCATATAACTCCCACTACAATGCTTTTCACTGACAGACAAAGTACACAGGCATGAAAAAAAGATTAAATAGAGCATGCATCAGTGATTTAATCAGTTGCATTTGTTCTCGCAAGCCACTTACTGACCCAGCATCATTTTGGAGGATCACATTTTCCTATAAAATTTGGAATTGAGTACTTGACTAAGTAGAGTCAGTAAAGATCACACTGGACTCTGCCAGGAGAGTGGAGTTATTTTTCTGTATTTTTAGCTAACTTGGATGGTCGTATTCAGCCTTCTTACATTTCCACTGATAATTGACAGGAAATGCTCTAGTTTTTAATCTATTGGTTTAGGATTTTTATGTTTTGTTTTGGTTTGTTTTAGGGCTTTTTTTTTGTGGTGCTACTTTACTTTTTTCCTACTGTGATTTGCTAGAAGTACTTTGCACTGACAAGTGCACAGCTGGATTTTCATGTTGATGAAAAGTCAATTCAAGATAATAGTGTTGGATTGTCAGATTTGTATTTGAGTTTAGTAGACACATGAAAGTAAGATGCTCATCTTCCAGTTTGTGTCTGGAGTTCACACCTTCAAGTACCAAATGGCCTCTTGGCCAACAGCTGACTTTCTGGCAGATCTGATTGCTGTCATTTACTCCCCATATCTGATTTAGGAATTTCAGTTCCCCTAATTTGCAGTGTGACTCAGGTGATGTAGGCATCTTTGAATGGTCAGTTAACTGACACTGCAAACAAAATTGCAGATCAAATAATTTGCTGGAGGGGTTAACATGTTTGGAACACCTCCACTGAGATGACTCTTAAAGACTGAACAAGATCTCACTGCTGAGAGATACTATTGGTGCATATGGCCCATAAAACATTTGGTAATTTTCCTCTCTTAGGATCATTATGCAGTATAAAATAGTTTTTAACAAATTAGTAAAAAGAACACATCCAGCAACAGTGCAAGCACAGAGTCCAAACGAAACTTCAGTGTAATCACTGGATCTTAATTACTTTCATATGAGCTGTTTCTACCTCCACACAGAAATTTATGTTAGTGCTTAAAATAATTTTGTGAAATCACTCTGATTAGCACTATATCAAAATRTCTGATAAAACTTTGTTTTACTAAATTAAAAGGACTTTAACATCAGAATTGATTATATTTTATGAACTTGGACTTTGATGAAGAAAGGAATGTAGTTTTCCTACCAAAAGATCAGAATTGTTGTATACAGCTGGGRAAAAAAAGCATTCATAAGGGCATCAAAGAATAGTACTGTGCTCTGTCTTTTGTTAATACAGAACGTGGAATTCCAATTTGCATTTGCATCACTTGGCAAACCTGCTGAAAAAACAAACTCAACACCACCATTCCTCTTTTTAAAAATATTTTGTCTAGTTGTATTACCAGAGATCTTTGTCAGAGATCTTTGCTTGAGGTCAAAGAGGCCATTGTATTGCCTGTATTCATAAAAGTGTAAATAATCTAACAGGACATAGAAGATTGACATGAGTTGAAGGTGTCTCCTTAGTCTTTGCCAATTCTTTCCAAATTGAATGCAGATGTATTTAGGGGAAAACTACTGATGGCAAGAATGATCTCAATATGAAGCAGTACAAGAGTAGCCTTTCCAGTGACAATAAGTTTAATCCAGGTGATAAAAATAATTGAAATGCATCTCTCTTAGATTCTTTTAGCTCCAAGGAATAAGTGCCACAAAATGAGTTGAAACAAATTAACAATAAAACACTTTTGCTCAAGTCCAAGATTTCAGCTCAGGATCAAGCTTGATAAAACCATTGCCACAATTCTGTTCAGCAGTAAGAACTGCCTTTTACACATCTTGTTTGCTTCATAAAATATGATTTCCCCAGAATTCTTCCAGGCAGTGGTTCACTGACAAATAAAAAAGTGCCATTTATCCTTCTTCCCTAATGAATGTTCATACCAAGACGTTGCAAAGTTTTTAAAAGTGACTCCCACACTGCCTAAAGCRGAGGTAGATTATTGCATTTTTTAAAGTAGATCACAGGGCTGTGATACATTTCTTTTATCATTTTTAAAAATAAAATTAGAAAAAGATATGTAAGTTCTTTAATGTGAAAGAACTCTTCGTTCAAGTGCAGCACTATGCATTGTTTGCTCTCTATATTGTGTACTTACCACCTCTTTGTTGAAAGTAAGGCTTTTGGATATTGTTTAAGAAAACATTTTGCAAACCACATTTGGTCCAGGGACTGTGTGTTCAGTTTATACAGAAAATACAAAACAAATGGAAAAAGTTGACCTACCCAGGATCTAAAGTGATTGGGGTATCTGCAGCTAAACTGCCAACACTCAGGAACAAACCCATGTGAGGCAAAAATTCCAGAGGTAATGGATATAAAAAACTTGTCTGACATTGGTGGTTTTCTCTTTGTCTTCATATCATCAGGGTTGGACTTGCCTGAAATTCTTATAACAGACTTCCCAACAGAAGACAATACTTAATCATAAACAGCAAAAGGAAAATATGACTCATTTCTTCTGATGTAAATCTGATACCTTGCTCAAATATCRTTATATTTTTCACATCACAGTGGCTTTTGAACCATGAGAAGCAGATGAAATGAAGGGCAAAAAGTACATGTAGCACAAGCTGCAGACAGCCATCCTTCACACGCCTACRCAGGGGATTCCTCATCTGAAAGGCCTTTGCTTATCTTATCCTCACATGAGAATGACTGAAGTATGGGCAATGCCACCTCAGAACTGGAGAAAAAAAATCAAAAACTTTTTGATCCTAATCTCTCCTTGGAATGAGGAAGAGTGAAGAAAAAGCATCCAATTTACATGAATCTRCTCTTTATCACAGTGCATAGAGTATTCTGTAAAAGCTGTCTTCACATTTCTCACCATCTTTGTTTTAAGCACACCARGTTAAGCTAGAGTCACAGGAGTCAAACAAACCTGCAGAGTTGCTCTTTCCTGTGTAAAGAAGTCCTTTAGRTGGCAACTTCCCAGAATATGATTGTATCTGCATCAATATTCTCTCTTTTTTCTCATAGAAAACTACTAAATGGGAGTGGTGTTTTAAATTTACAGTAGTACAAATGAATGGTTTTCAATGTAATTTGACTACTTTGATGATGGACAAAACTAAACTATAACACATTGTGAGCAAAAAATTTTACCATCTAAAGCATAGCACTGACAGCACAGCATAGAAGGCTCTTCAAAGGTTTTGGGAACGAAAACATGAAATCATGTCAGAAATCAGAGTAACTTGACCTAAGTACAAAGAGAGTTAACGAGTTCTTCCTAAAATGGGAAGAAGCCTTCAGTAGATAGAGGGTTCTTTCCCCTGGGTCCTAGTGTCATAGGGTTGAGATGAAGTTCAAAGTCAGTCAAAGTCAATATCTTTGACCTTCTCTTAGCAAAACAAACACTAATGGTGAGTGTCAGTAACAGTTCAATAGCAGTGAATGTTTTTCTTAAAGGACAGGGTAGAGTCAAGGACTTTGCTCTCCCTTTCCAAGGATAAGCTTGTTCCAGTGCTGGGAGACTGCACTTTAAGTCAGCTCAGAAATGAATGATGGCAATGTATGAGTGTGGAAGAGTGGCTGCATGGGTGTGGAAAATGAAGAAGGAAGGATTTGGATCTTATAAGTCCTGCAGTTACCGAATACAAATGCCAAGTTCTTGCTTGCTATGTCTGAATGTCTTGAAAGTGGAAAATCTTCCGAGAAATTATCATTCCATATTGTTTCTCTATCTACCTTTTCTTTATCATTCACTTAAACAAGTATTTCTTCATGGTGAATTTTTCTGAGTTTGTATGAAGGTTCGACATTGACATTTTTGTAGAATTTCTTCTATCCAGCCATCTGTCATTTTTGCTTTTCACTTGTAACTTTTAATTAGTTTTGCTTGCCTTTTTGTTCCTATCTTCTTGATTTTTCATTATAAACCTTTCACATAGACCTGAAACAATTTCAAGACTTGCCTTTGTAAGATTTTGATTTACCTTATCAGTAAGCAGGAATCATCTTTCTCACAAATACTAAATCTTAACTCTGTTCTAGAATTTTGGGATATTTTTAAGCTTTTTTTTCCTGTAGTTCATCTAAAGTGATGATCCGTGCCTTTGCATATCGCTTATGGTGTATAAAGCCTTCACCAAACAGTTGTTCCAATCTCAGGAGGCAATGATCTCTAMAATAATTCTTGACACAAGCAGAACAAATGGCATTGTTTGCTGCTGCATTAGTTCTTTGCTGTAGACCAAATGCTGTCTTCATGTTTAGAATATTTCTAACCTAATTTCTTTAGAGCTGCAATCTAGAGTTTTCTAAAATAAAACACCTGTTCAACAGCAGGACACAGTTTAGGGCTGAACTTGCTTTCATACTCCATGGAGCCTTTGCTGTTTCTTGAAAGCAAGAGTTGTTTYCTGCTTCACTTTTTTTTCTTACAGCCATTTTGAAACTGTCACTTTTTTGACTTCCTGTTGGATATTCCCATGGGGTTATGCTTTACAAGTTCTTTGCTGTAATGGTATTGTTTTGCTTTTCTTCCAAGACATTGATCTGGCTTTGCTCTGCTGTCATAGAATACCTCAGATTGGAAGTCTGAAAGGAGGGTCAGCTCTAAGCTCAGACCAGGCTGCTTGGGGATTTGGCCAGTTGGGACTCACAAGTTTCCAAGAACACAAATTTTCCAAACTCCCTGGGCAACCTGTTTTGTTGCTATTCTGTCCACATGAAGGAAAAGCTTCTGAATAATATTATGGCTGAATAATTGTTCAATTTGTTGAATTGAAATAATCTTGTTTCAGTTGATATCCATTTTCTTCTTTGCTGAGCACTGCTGAAAATACTGGCTCCATCAACTCAGTTATCTCCACACAGCTTCTGCCAGACTGGTCTCAGATCTTCCGCAAACCCATCTCTCCCTCCAGGCTGAATAAACTCAATTTTTAGCCTCTTTTCAATTGCTCCAGCCCCTGATCATCTTGATGCTCCTCTGCTGAAATCACTCCATCTTAYTGCTGTCTTTCTTGTATTGGGTAGGGTGTGTCTGAGGAGACTGGATGCACTACAGYATTCTGGATGTTCCCTAAAAACTGCCAAGTAAAAGTGAATAATTGCCTCTGCTAATACATCCCAGGAAGCTGCSAGCCTTTGATGTGAGGACATGCTGCTAGCCCACATTCATTTGCTCTACCAAGGCCTCAGGTCCTTTTCCACAGAGCTGTTCCCTGCCAGTATCCCAGCAGGCCCAGCTTGCATCAAGGATTTCTTCCCAGCTGAAGCTCTTGGCATCTGTCCYTGCTGAGATCCCAGTGGCTCATTCCTCCACCTGCCTATAATTTTTTCCAACCTTTTTCGGCTTCTTCACTTCCAATCAAACATCATAGGGCTTCCCCRCCTTCTGGGCAGTTGGGGTTCATCCTCTCAGCTGAGTCTCTGTCATCTTCCCAGACATTGCATTCCTGATCTTTATTCCACACCTCCTTAATGCGGCAGCTTGGTTCCTCAAGCAATGCACAACTGCTGCAGGAAACGACATGGTCTCTCACAATATCAGCCTGTAAACTCCCTCCAGAGCCCTGCCTTCTCTTTCCCAGATGCAGCTGCTTGACATTCCCAAATCAGAAGGCAGCCAAGATAAAAGATGTATACAAGTTTTAGCATAAACAGCTGAAAAAGTATTTAGCAGCTGATAGATTTGGTAGAAGAAAAACAGTGGAGTAGCTACCCTTTCTCTGCAACAGTCACTCCAAAGTTTCTAGAAGACTTTCTAGATGTCCCCAAAGATGTTAGAAGGTCTCAGAAGATACAGAAGAGCAGTCTGGAAACTACCCTGCAAACCATTGTGTCTGTGAGCTTCGGTTTTGCATATTTTAGCAGTTCTTGTTCATGCTAAAGTCACATTCCTCTAGCAATCTCATTCTCCATTTCGGGTCTCTGATTCTTATTATTACAATTCAGTCATGAATYAGGCATTCCATAGAACCTCAAAATTACATATTTAACCCAATAGTCTCAAATCTATCGTAAATGCTTGAAAAGTTTCATCCTCTCTTTAAGTTTTCATAAGAAACTGATAYATTTCAAAAGACTCTCTCTCTCTAGGAGTTCTGTTTTCCTAAAATATCTTTAGAACAGGCTGATAACTGCCTTATCCATTTCACTTTTCTGGAATAATAAATATTTCTCATACCTCTGGCCCAAGCGTACATATATAAAAAAAAGAAAGTATCTTCTGCTTGTATTTTTTTTGAAGTTGATTTATTAATTCTTTTGAAGATATGAAATTCATGCTCAGCTTTTTTGTTGTATTTCTGAGGAATTTTTACTGCATTTTATTATTTAGCGTATTAGCTACTAGACATTTAATAACTCACCACTTCGACTTCCATGTTTTAAAAAACTGTTTTTTCCTTCATTTCTTTAGACAGTGGTCTGTGGGAAACTTTGTCAGATTATGTGACTATATAACACTGAGCAAGTCAGCAACACAAAAATGTTGTGAAGGTGAAGAAATAAACATCTAAGCAGGTCTCTCACAAGAAAAGGATTTAAAAAAATTGCAATATTCGGGCAATACTTTAGTCTGCCCCCGGCCTAAAAAGGTTATCTGTTTAGTGCAAACAGATGAGACAGAAAAAAAAAGACATTTAAAGGTACAGATTTAGACTGTTGCCTCAAGTTGGAAGCAATAAACCACATAGCCCAGAGTCACAAAGAAGGTCAGCAACTGATCCAGAAACTGATGTGACATTTTCTGCTTTGAATACAGTGAACTGGTCACTAAATTCTATATTCATTGAATATCAAGAAACTTTTTCAGTTTTAAATTTAGTTTCCTTAARCAAAGTTTATTTGGGCATATTCAGGTCAAACATAATTTAGAAGGTTCTTTTGTTCACTGAATTTGCATATGAAGGAAGAAGGTGAACAGCTTTCCAGATTCCTGGAGTTTATGTCCCTGACACAGCTGGTGAGGGAGTCAAGCAGGGAAGGTTCCCCACTGGACCTGTTGTTTTTGAACAGAGAAGGACTGGTGGGTGACGTTATGGTCAGAGGCCATCTTGGGCACAGCAATCACGGGATGAGAGTTCTCCGTTCTCAGAGAAATAACGAAGGGGATCAGCATCCCTAGGATTTCCCTAGGAATCCCACCTAGGATTTCCACAGGGAAAACTTTGCCTGTTTAGGAGACTCGCTGACATAGTCCCTTCGGAGGCAGTCAGCAAGGGCTAAGGCGTCCAAGAAAACTGGACATTCTTCAAGAAGGAAATACTAAAATGCAGAAGCAGGCCATCTTCATGTGCTGAGTGATGAGACAGCAGGGAAGATGACTGACTGATGAGTGAACAGAGAGCTTTGGCTGGAACTCAGGAAATTAAGGAGAGTTTGTGACCTTTGTGAACAGGGGCTGGCAACTCAGGAGGACTACAAGGCCATTGTGAGGTTAAGCAGACAGAAAATTAGAAGGGCCAAATCTCTGCTAGAATTTAATYTGGCTAGTGTCATAAAATACAATAAAAATGTTTCTATAAATACAAAGCAACAAAAGAAGTGCTAAAGAATATTTCCTCTTAATACCTTCTTTGCCTCAGTCTTTCATAGTAAGGCAGTTGTTTTCTGAGTACCCAGTCCYCTGAGCTGGGAGACAGACGAGGAGCAGAATGAAAGAAATTGAAGGAAAAATGGTCAGTGAACTGCTACACCACTCAGACACAAATTAGTCTATGGGGCCAGATAGGATCTGGACCCAAAGGTGCTGAGGGAGCTGGTAAAGTGCTCTCTGAGCCACTTCCCATCATTTACCAGCAGTCCTGGCTATCTGGGGAGGCCCTAGCTAAGTTGGCAAATAGGACAGGATGCAGTTGTTGTCTGTATAGAAATCAGTAAAGATTTTGCCACCATTTTGCACAGCATTCTCCTGGTGAAATTGGTGGTTCATGGCTTGGATGGGTAAAAAAAACTGGCTGGATTGATGGGCCCAGAGAGTAATGGAATAATATCCAGTTGGTGTCTGGTCACAGCTGATATTCCCATGGCTCAGTGCTGGAGCCAGTTCTGTTTAATATCTTTATCAGTGACCAAGATGAGGTAATCAAGAGCACCTTCCAACAGTTTGCAGATGACATTGGGCTGGGCAGGAGTGTTGATCTGCCAGAGGGCAAGAAGGCTCTGCAGAGGGATCTAGACAAGCTGAATTGGTGGGCTGAGGCCACTTGTATGAGGTTCAATAAGGCCAAGTGCCAAGTCCTGCTCTTGGGTCATAATAACCCCATGCAGTGCTACAGGCTTGGACCAGAGTGGCTGAAAAGCTGCCCAAAGGAAAAGGACCTGGGGGTCCTGGTCAGCATTGGCTGAACATGAGCCAGCTGTGCCCAGGTRGCCAAGAAGGCCAATGGCATCCTGGCCTGRGTCAGCARTAGTGTGGCCAGCAGGATCTGGGCAGTGATCTTCCCCTGTACTTAACCCTGGGAAAACTGTGCATCAAATYCTGTGTCCAGTTCTGGGCCTTTCACTACACAAAGGACATTGAGGGGCTGGAGCGTGTCCAGAGAAGGGTAAAGGTGCTGGGCAAGGGTCTGGASCACAAGTCCTGTGAGGAGCAGCTAAAGGACCTGGGGTTGTTTAGCCTGGAGAAAAGGAGRCTYGGGGRAAACCTTATCCCTCTCTACAATTATCTGAAATGAGGTTGTAGGAAGGTGGGGTTCAACCCCTTCTTCTAAGTAACAAATGACAGGGCAAGATGAAATGGCCTCAGATTGTGTTGAAGAGGTTTAGATTGGATATTAGGACATATTTTTTCACTGAAAGGGTTGTCAAGCTCTGGAACAGGCTGSTCCAGGAAGTGTCACCGTCCCTGGAGATACTTGAAAGATGTGTAGATATGGTGCTTACAGACCTGCTCTAGTGGTGCACTTGGCAGTGCTGGTTTAACAGTTGGATTTGATGATCTTGGAGATCTTTTCCAACCTTAATGCTTCTATGATCCTATGATTCTAAGATGAATACTCTAAAGGTCAGGAGAAATACTGCAGAATATACACACCCATTCTCTAAAACAGGTGCCAAATTGCTACGGATCTTTGCTTTATATAGAAAAAGAAATATTAGAAGTGTTGAAGGTGACATAATGCTAGAGTAAGAACCTGATTGGCAGATGACAAATGTTGAACACCCACTAAAATATTATTCTTTTTCACTTCAGTACTCTTCAAAGCCCTAGAAAAGGCTGTCTTAATCCAGCAGAAAAGAAACATGAACTTCTGCACTTGGAGTAAGAGATGTTGCCTTTTTTAGTATTGGTAKAAACTGGATTTTTCAACTCCATTTTCAATTACAGAGATACTTAAAACAGCATTTAAAGGCACTATATCATCTAGGAGCTAGGAGAGCACAGAAAAATTGCTTACRTTTGGTTATGATGACCCCACAAGACAAGCACTGAAGACACTACTCTGATGCTTAGRGAGATTTTGTTTTATAATTAATCTATCCAAAGAAATGAAGCACTGATGCATTCATCTGTTTTCATTATGCTGGTTATGATAARATTCCTAAGCGATGCCCGGAGTAGTGAAATGTGACACAATAACCAAAGGAAAGTCTGGAAAATGTATGCTTCAAATGAYAAGTACACTTAGCCTAGTAAATTCTTAACCCTTCTGCTTCCCTGCTCTGTGACCAGTGGTTTCTGCTGATGTATCAGTGAGAATACTGATTTTAYCAGTGCCTCAAAGTGTGCTAATTACCTCATTTCTCAGAAATGTTATATTATGACTGGCAACAGCTCTTTAGCATCCACTCTACTCAGTAGCAATTTCTTGGCAGGACAGAGTTCTTGATCCATGTAATTAGAATTTCCTCTCATTATAAATAATTGTTCCTCATTTTCTACTAATTCTTTTCCAGGCTGTTGATATATTTCCAGTAACAATAGACAAACCTGAGCAAACTGGGATCTGGAGCATCTTTCTTAAGAGGAGAGACTGGGGGAGAAGGGCCAGTTTAGTCCAGAAAAAAGACTGAGAGGGGGTCTCATCAATACATACAAACACCTCAAAGGTGGGTGCCAAGAGGATGGTGCCAGAGTGCTTTCAGTGGTGCCCAGTAACAGGACAAGCAGTAATGGCCATAAAATAAAACACAAGAAGTTCCACCTCCACATGAGGAAGAACTTTGTATTGAGGGTGGCAGAGCACTGGAACAGGCTGCCCAGGGAGACTGTGGAGTCTCCCTCCCTGGARACATTCAAAACCCACCTGGATGAGTTCCTGTGTCATTTGCTCTGGGTGGCCGGGGGTTGGACTAGAAGATCTTCAGAGGTACCTTGCAAACTTAACATTTCTAATTTTTTCATGAGGCTTCCATATGCCAATTTCATTCCTGTTGCCACCCAATTCTGTGCCATTGGCTACACAGTATATTAAGGATGTTAATGTTTGTGTTTGATGAAAGCTATATTTTAAACTTGTTTGGAAAAAATGTGTAATGCTGGGAATATGATTGTCCATATCATACTTGTTCTATCTGCTTTGTTTGAAACTTTTATCCTTGGTACAATTTGATATATTGGGTAGGATTCAGAACAAGATAAAGATACCAAAAGTAGTGTCTATGTACAAGCTGAGTGCTTAAACCTCTGGTGTAACCAACAAATATATAGTCAATATAGTCAAWGATGTTGAGAGTTATTCAAGCAACCTTCCAGAGTGTGTGCCTGATGTGATTTGATATTTCATCATCTTATCACCTGCTGTACTTCAAAAAGGCACAAATATTCTCAAGTTTCATGGCTTCTTAAGCCCTTCATATCTGTGAAGCAGACATCTCAAGCGTCTGGGCATCTTAAATGAAACTAGAAGCTGATGCCTAGGCAATCTTGGAAAATCTACCTCAGTAAGCTGGAATTGTTTCTACGCTCCACTGCTCCTCATCTGCCATTATTTTTTYAGGAGCTTAGACAGCTGCTTGGTAATTATAGTTAGTTTTTATATTAAACTTACAATTATCACTATAGGCCCAGCTGATTTGTAATTTCAAACTTCATTGATGACACTTCTGCATTTGATGACATTGCTGTCACCATACTGACAGAAGGATGTAGATAATCCCAACACATTCTTGAATCAATAATCTGATTCCTATTCTCACTTCATTCTGTGCTAAAAAGGCCTTTTTTTGACTCTTGAAATACAAAATACAGCAGAAAAGTTGTCTTCTTTCCCAGGATGATCCAGAGGTAGATCTGCAGTCTGGGACCTGGCAGAGCTCTCCACATTATTATTGTCTCTGTGTGATGGTTATCAGTATGATGAAGTATCAAAAAAACAAAGGAGAAATACAAATGTGTGAAATGCTTTGAACTTTAGTGTGCTTGGAGATACAGAACAGGAAGAGAATATCCATTGGAGACTTCAACTGTACGAATTGTCTGCCACTACTGATATAACATCAAAATTATCTCMAATCCCAGGCAGGTATTTTCAAGTTAGTCAGACTAATTATATAAATATATAAATAAATATACTATAATAAATATTTCAAGCTTAACTGCCTAATATCAGCAATCAGCATAAACTTATTTTGCTGTAAATACATTATTCTTAAATTATAAYAATTCAGCTTTTATACATTCATAAYTCATTTACTAAAATAAAYGTCACTCAACATGATGAAGTTCATCYTACCTTGTTGAGCAATGGGTAATCACCCATTACTCAGAAGTTCAGAATTTATAGCCTCGGTGAAAGGAATACACTGCAGAAGAACCAGGACATTTCTGAGTCATTGCTTTTATTGTGCAGTGAAGGTGAAGATGCTGCATTTCATAATTTCATTTTATATCCTGTTCTCTTCAAGCCACACCTTCACACAGCCTATCCTCCAGACAAAATCTAGATCTTATGCTGTGTTGTATTGCCATTTCTGCATTATTTTCCTATGCATGAATACTGGTACTTTGAAAATGTAGATATTTTCTAGTGAAACTTTGAAATCTTGTCCATTTCCTAGAACTCAATCTTTCAGAAGATAAACTGAGTTATTTTTCTTTCTTAGTTTCTTCTACATTCTTTCTTGTTCTTGATGATATAATTTTTCTCACTGGTAATATTTGCCGACATTAAGCACAAGAATTATTGCCCTTTATTTTTTTCCAGGCTGCTCAGTAACCATGTTGTGGCTGTCTCAGCTGGCATATTCTGTTCTTTATTAGGTTTACAGATATTTTGACTCGTTCAAAGGTCTCACTAATGCTCCATCTGTAGCCTGTAATGGTCTTTTATCACAGGTCTGATTGTTCTCTTTTGTCTTTTTGGAGATGGCTGAAGWGTCGGGAAATAGCTCTTTTTGTGTATGTTGCAGACGGTTCCATCCACTTCTCATTTTTCTCCTTGCAGACGTCTTTGATGTGTTTTTTCTTCATTCCTCTTCATTTTAGACATTCCTCTCCCTGGCAGGGACCTTCATGAGGACTTTAGTGTGGCTTYGCTGGTCTTGCTTGCTAAATTTCACTGCATATCTGGTGACTGACTCTTGAGAAGAAAACTGAGTGCACATGCCCCTCTGATTGTCTTTGCTATCTTACTTGTCAAGCCTGGGAGTTACTGCCACTCTTTCGCTATTTGCAACTCCTTCTCTACAACTTACCAGTACAACACACTTGGGTTGAGACACTCATGTTCTGAGGCCTTTCACACTCACAGTAAACTTTTAGAAATAATGCTTGTTAGTATTGCTCATAAGCCTCTTTCTTACATTTAGGTTAGCAGCTGCACTGACTGCCCGTTGAGACGAAAACAAACAATTAAACAGTAAGGGAAATAAAAGAACTTTCTCATAAACTGGTCTATTTGTAGGGAATTACAGCTCAATTTTATAGATGTGAAAGTTACAGCTATTTCACATTTGCTTCTATATCCTAGCTGTTCTGTATAGTGCCCTGTACCATAACAGTCTCCAAATACTGTTGTGAGATGAGTATGAGGAAATAATTGTAGCAATCTAAAATGTGATTAGTTAAATCTACCCTCTGAACTTCCTGACATGTTAAGCTGGTGTCTTCCCTTTGATAACTTATTGCAGCTCAGATGAAATCAAAGGACCTGCGRCAATTCAAAGGAGCAGAAAATTCTTATTGTATTCAAACAATGGGAAGACAATTCTTGACATTAACACAAACAAATATGCACTTCATTTCGGAAGAAAGAAAACGGAATTAAACGAATCATCCAACATCTAGTCTGGCAGGGACAAATTATGAGTTCAAGTTTCTTGTATAATCATGCAAAGGAATACCTGCAGCTTAAGCAGCAGTTTTGGACAGGCTGGGTATACATATAATAATGTAACTAATTATGATAATTTAAACTTACTTAACACCTTTCATCACAAAGTACACTATCAAACACTAGTCATTTGATCCTTACGACATGTCTGCAGAAGAGTATTATACTGTTGTAGAGATTGCACACAGAGATTAAATGGTTTGGGTTAGGCCACACAGCAAGTGAGAAGCAGAGCCAAAAGGAGAGCGTGAGTGTTGGCTTCCAGCCCTGTGCTCCAACTACTGGACTGCACTTCCTTAATACTTAAATCCCATATTGCTTCTCTAATAGAGCTACTGAAACTTTTGAGCACTCTCTAAGTTCTGGTGTAATAYCAAACCTGTTGTGTTTCTCTCTCCTGGCTCCTTTATGATGTCACAAAATACTGCAATTACCCTTTTAAGGGTCTCATTTTACAGGCTGCTCGTGGTCGCCCAGCCCTGGTGGGGGGGTCAGCCTGACATTGTGTCGCTCCCATACGCTGTCCCCAGCACACAATTGCTGGCTGCCGCTGCTTCTCTGCTCGCTTTCGTCATGGCCTCAGTGTTGTGCCCTTAGCTCTGCTGTTGTGAGTGGCTGGACCATTCTGTGCTTAAACAATTCCAGCTATAGGCTAGCTAATGGGAAACAGATGYCTCCCTGGCACTAGCGGGAGCTTTCGGTGCTGCCGCTCCCGTAGCTTCTCACTGGCAGACGTTCAGGTGACTGCTTGGGACAGCCACGACCGCCCGGAGCTCTGCCTGTGCCTGCAGGGGAGAGGGCGAGGGACGAGGAGAAAGGGGCGAGCGGATACCGGAGCAGCCCGCGGGTGCTCGGCGATGGATGGAGCGGGATCGCTCGCTCGCCCGCCCGCCCGCCGGGGACACCGCCCTGGGGACACCGCGCCGGGGACACCGCGCCGGGGACACCGCGCCGGGGACACCGCGCCGGGGACACCGCGCTGGGGACACCGCGCTGGGGACACGCTCGGGCCGGGGCACGGCGCTGCACGGGTCCCGTTTCCTGTGACAGGACAACAAACTCAGCTTTGCAAACTCTGCGCTACACGCTGCGCCCTGGGGGCTCGTGAAACAGCGCTTCCCGAGCCAGCATGATGCTCGGGAAATGAGGAAAAAAACCAACCACGGAGCGATTAAAAAAAGGTAGGAAGTGCCRAAAAGAGAGCCTCGCACGCCGCCTCTTTGTGCTGCGGCAGGCGGGGGTGTGACCGAGTCCCCAAAGCACCCACCCTCCGGGGTGGCACCCAATGGCTGCCGTGAGCTCGGCACAGCCCCTCCTGCCCGCCTGGGCTGAGCGGGACCCGCCGCGACACTGCCCGCGCTGGCTCCTCTGCCTCTAACATATAAAGGCTGTCAGCAGCTCCTCTGGCCACAAGCTTCACAACCAGCAGAGTTTTGTTCTTTGGGAGGTTGTAATAAGAGACACTTCTTCACAAAGGTTCATATCATCATATAGGAGAGTGCTATATATACTGGGAGAACAATAGACTGTGTTCTTTTTTTCTTGGTATTATCCAGAGGTAAGCCGTTCAGCTCCATAAGTTTGCTTTGCATGCAGTTTTTATCAGTGCTCATCACATTGTGCTGAACTTAAGATTTGAATGCTGTTTCTAAGATGTCCTGCTTTCATGCTTTATATGTTTTCTCTTGCCTACTAGTTTATCTCTGCCACATTGTGTCAAAACAGTCCATGCCTATGGGATAGGCATAGCCTGGGATGTATTTCTAATTTTTAGTGGAAAATTGATGTGAGGTTTCTTGCAGTCTCCCCATTTAAGATTTATAGTGTGATGGCACTGTCACTGTTTCAGGAGTACTACCAGCTCTGACCATGTAATTAATGGTGCAATGATACTTCATTTGTTGTGTTGTAGTAAGAGCATCATCGCTTAATACAGTAATTGAAAATTGCTCAGCAACACGTGTTCCGTCTGGATTGTTTTTATGATTGAGCTGACAGAATGATTTTTCTGGTCATAGCCTGCCAGTTCACTTTGTCTTGCTACCCAGATGTACAGAATCACATCTTGATATCTTCTTTTCTACAGATTTGCTTTCTGCTGCCCTGACTTACAGCAGAGTACCTCTGTGACCTRTCAGTCTCCTTTGGCCCCAAAATGACARTAATTGCTGCAATCAGTTGTACTCTCYTATTTTCCATTCTCTGTGAAACAAGTGCATTAGTGTTACCCAACTCCACTGACCTATTCCTGTCAGACAATAATTTCACTGACATTGAGACAGCTTTGGCAGCTCATCTGGACTCTGCAAAAATTCCCAAAGCCAGGCGGAAGCGCTACATTTCGCAGAATGACATGATTGCCATTCTTGATTATCATAATCAAGTCAGAGGCAAAGTTTTCCCACCTGCTTCTAACATGGAATATATGGTAAGTGAACTATGTTTATTTCAGAGTAAAACAAACTGTAAATCAGTAATCTGATTTTCTTAAACAAATTGTGATGGTTTAGTTAACTAAATAAATGTATTTTGTCTATTATTGCTTACTAAAATGTTCTGTCCTTATGTTTTTCAAGCTGCACTAACTTCAGCAAGCAAAAGCTAAATACTGAACCCTGAACCTCCTACTTTCCCTGTTCAATTTTCATTTTTTTGTGTAGTCCCAATGAAGTAAATGAAGTGGTGAGTTAACTGCTTGTTGGCCTAAGGAATAGTATGTGGTCACATGTGAAACAAAGTGTTTCAAGTGCTAATCATTAACCCCATTATTTTTGTGGAGTACATTGAAAGTCATTGTCATGATGTGGGCAAAAAGGTRGCCAATGACCATTTTTCATTTCTTTCACACACAATATATTGGAAGCAACATGGTAAGACTGTGTTTGCACAGTGAATTATCTGATGCACTGTTTGTCTCCTGTTAATGTGTTTCACTTACTGTGTCTTGTTCATGTACACCAAATACCTTTATCTTTCCATCAAATACAATGCTCCTTTTAACTGTTTCCTTAATATGTAGGATTTCAGGGTGCTCAAAAAAGGTATGTGGCAGGCACATTTTCCTTGTATTGGAAAATACTTTTTACAGGAATTACCTGTTCCTGCAGGTGTGATGGAAGTTACACTTTGTGATCTCATACTCAGCATTACTGGCTAAAGCAATGTTTGCTACTTTGTGTTCTAACTTTGCATGCATAATGTGRGCCTCTAATGTTAAACATGGGTTGTCCAACCAGTTGGGATTTTTTTTTTACTATGAGGTATTCACTGTTTTAAAAGTACAGACAAGTTATGTCCCACTGTAATAAATGCTTAAAGTCGCAGAGTTTCTCATATGACAGAGTTAATAGGTTAATAGGTTTGAGAAAGAGGACACCATCAGCTTGACATAAAAAGGGGATAACAGTAATAACAGCTCCTCCTTTGTGGCAGCTAATGACCAACAATCTGGACATGTTTCTATCGCAGATGTTACCTAAATCTGGATTTGATCATATAATCTGTTAAACACATCCCAGCAGCACCTCAGAATGCTGAGTGCACTCAAAATATTGCAGGGTGAAGACCATAGGCTGAGTTTGAAGTCTGGTTAAGTGGAAAGGTCAGAGACAGAAAAACTGGAGAGGTCAGAAGTCAAGCTCAGTCATCATTTTCATCGCTGTGCTCTCCAGTGGTGTTTCCTTTGATTCTGCATAAATAAACTTTGTTGTAATGTCTGAGGGAATGGCAGCCTACCATGCCCTTCCTTGGCTTGTGTGTTTTAGAAATGTGCTCCTGCAGTTTGCTTAAGTGAAGCCAGCACCCTGTCATATTCCCAAGGGGTTTGTAAGGGCAGTGTTCTTAGCCTGTTCAGTAAAAAACCCTTTAAAATAGAAAGCAAGCTTCCTGGATTAAATCTATTTTAATGAACTCATAAACATGAACTGCCAAGATTTTATCTATATTGGTGGGTATTCTGCTGCAGCTTTGCTGCAACACAGATGCAAAATGATTGAAGTCATGCTCTTTACAGCTGGCATGTTGTTCTTTTCCTTCCTTTCTTACTTCTTGCTTTTGCCAGTAACAGCCAGCCATGGGATGTACCTGTGYTCCTGACAGCATCAGCCCCATCARTAGTCTCAAGTGCAAGGATGAAAGCTTTCTTTTACATTTGGTTTTCCAGTCTGAAAGTACCTTGTGACTTCATGCTGCAGAATTTAGATCAGCACCTCAAGCTGTGTAGGTAATGATYCAGAGTGCAACTCGAGCTTGAATCCCAAAGTGGCCGCCATTGCCACCTCTTTTTCACCAATTCTTTTGCAAAATTTAGTAAGTCTCTGTGTKTCTCATGTAACTAAAGAGCAAAAAATGCCCAGTGGGAACATCACACATAGTGTGCACTGCCACCTGCGTTGTGGTCATGGCACCATCTGTTGAGTTTTTACCTCTGTGACTGCAGAAGKGTTTTGGTAGGGAGTCCTTGAAGATGACACGGTTCTGTAAGCCACACCAAGACTGGACACACCATTATCAGTAACTGGGTTTGCTTTGTCCATTCTTTGGCCTCTGAATAGTTTCAATGTGTGGCGTAGCATCTGTTGTATCTTACAGGGACATGAGGTTGCTGCTGCTATATAAAAAGATGTTATGTTTCTCAATACTCATTTTCATTAATAAGACAATGAACACATTGTCATTAGCAGCAGACAACATCCATTGTACTTGAAAGAACCTTCCAGAGTGTGTGTTCCTGTCCTGAATACTATGGAAAAGTGCTGGAGTAGTGAATAAAATGGCCTATCCCATTTTCCCTAACAATGACTAAAACGGATGTCACATGTTAGAGAGCTGGAATTGCTTACAGATGCAGTAGATTGTGGAAATCTTTTGTAAGTGTGTTGAAGTAGGGAAAAACTAACTGGTTCTGAAGAACAAGAAAAAGATATTTTATCATCTTTTCTCTGTTCATGATCATATTAAATTGTGTTTTGTTGTTTTTGTCCTAATTCTGTTAGGAGCTGTTCTTCTCATTAATTTCTGTATCACATTCTCACTTCTTTACAGTACCATTTGCTTTTATTTCCACTTCCCTGGTAAGAACTTAGGGTTTGGCGGCATGGTTTGGTTCTTGTGATTCCAGTTCTCCACACCCAACCTTTTCTGGGGCTTTTCTACCTGACACATTCTGTTCCTCTCCCCGATACAGTCTGCTTATCACATATTCAGTGCAGTTATAGATACTTCACACTCCTTGGATGTTATTCTCTCTGCCCTGGCTGTCTAGAAAGTTTGTGTGCTGTAGGACTTTGGATGAGAGGTCTTGAAGAACAGCTTTGAATGTACTTGGGTTAGGCAGGGGAAGTTCAGATAAACAGAACTGGGTGGAGCTTAAATTCTCTTTGGGAGAGGTGGGTCTGAGTGCTRCTCTGGCCTGTTGATGTATGTGGTCCCCATGAAAGTGAACATCTGGGGAGTCAGACATGGTGGGAGGCATTGTATCAGTCCCCAGAGAAAGAAACTGGTGTGTCTTATGCCAGTTCCACTTTGSTAAATCTCTGTTGGGACATTGGCACCCAGTGTGTTAGACTTTAAAAACAGTCCTGCTTTTGGTTCTGGTTCTGGAGTTGCTGATGCCTCCAACTGGAATTTTCTCTACAGGTACAAATCTAGTCAGTATATATGTGAAGGAAAGTGAAAAAGAAAGAAAGCAAGAACTTCCCAGGCCTATAATGCAGAATTAAGATTCCTTATTTTAATTTGGACCTTTTTTATCCTCATCCTAAGATAGTCTCTGCTTGTGCTCTGAAAGCTGAGGACATGCCTGGAGAAAGAAAGATGACACCATACTTTTGGCCTGACAAAGGGTGAAAATCACCTACTTGTCTTTGCATTTTTTTTGTGGAGAAAGCAGAAAGATTCCATAAAATTCATAATTCAGAAAATGAGGTGTGGCAGCCAGCAGCTGTCTAGTGTGAAAAGTATGTACATCTGTAGAGCCAGTGGAAGAGTGTGTACAAAGAAATCCCTTTTTCTGAATGCTAATTTTGTACTCTAGAGGCTTGTGTTGCCTTTCTGGAACATCTCAGCTACTTGGTAGGCCAGTAAATATTTGCAAGATGTTGCCAGCTGAAATTTGAGTCTCATAAAACATGTCTTTTAGTGTGCATTGGTACTATCTTTAGGCTTCCAAAACATTCATTCATGAAATATCTGTTCCTATGAGAATCAGAAGTTATTTTTACGTTCCCTGCAGTCATCCCTACTTGAGACCAGTTTCTTCAAAGTCTGTATGGTCTTTGTTGTATCCCACATCTCTGTGTTTGTGCAAAAGCTGGTGGAGCAGGTGCTYACATGCTCTTTAGAGCTTTGCATGCAGAAGCCTTGATGAGTGCTGAACATCGTCCTCCATGGCATTCCTATGCAAAGTGGGAAAATCTGTTTTATTTGAGAGTACTCTACAGTGATCTGGATAACTTGTCTAAAAGGCATAGCAAAAGACAAGCTGTGCATAGTTTCACTGCTGGGTCCGCAAAAATGAGTCCTGARCCCAATATGGATCAGCACTGTTATTGGCAGACTGGCAGTAGGGTGTCTGAAATATAATAGAGGGGACTGGATTGCACACTCAAAAACGTCTTTGTGGAAATGCTGTCTGAAGATTTTAAGTGCAAAAAGTGCTCTAGATAAACTTGAGCCTGCTAGTGTACAGAAGATGTTCAGACGTGGTTTCAATTCTTTTTTGTTGCATGATACGTAACTGCACTTTTATATTTAGGAAAATCTGCCCCTTGTTGAACTGTGTCACTTTGAGTCAMTTTGTAGGACTCAAAATAGTAAAAGACTTCCAGACTAGCCCAAAATGAGTTACTTTAGTTACCCAGAAGTTGGTTCACGTTTCTCATGAGCTGACAACAAAGGAACTGAAAGGGAAGGGATTGGAGAATCTCAGAATATTAATTTCTAGTAAATCCACACAAAAGACCATGATAGTCTGAACAAAGGAAATTATCTAGTATTGTAGAAGAAAAGTAACTGTGTTCCAAAAGAAGCTCCTGTAGTCCTGTGAAGGAGTCCATGTGTATCATGCTGGAAATGTGTGCACTTTGTATGGCCCAGGAATGACTCTCTTTGCTGAAGTGGTGAATTGGATACTTCCTGTCCCAGAAAATTTGCGGGTAACTTCCAAAGTCAGGTCAGAGAAGCAAGGTATAACTCAGTTATTACTCACAAATGTAACAACTGCCTATTTCACTTCTCAATTTGAAAGTCTTGATAAAATTCTCTCTTTGTCAATGTGATCTTAAAAATRTTCCATGAATATGCACTAAGTGATCAGTAAGACAAAGTGAAAAAAGCCTAGCAAACCTACTTCAAATTTTCTGAAGTCCTAAGGCTTAATACCTAAAGCCTTTTATATGGACATAGAGTGAGTTAAGTTTTCTCTCCTATTCAATAGCATTTCTGATAAATAAGCGTCTAAACATGTTTACCTAATTTTTTTTTTTGCTGTTGTCAGTGTGGATTCTTACTGACCATTTTAAATCTTCAAGGACATTTTGTTCTTGAGTCTTTCGTGCTGGCTTATTTACACGGTCCCACTGAAATCATCCATGTCAGTAAGTAAGGTTTGCAGAGCTAGTTTCTTCAAGATTTATGTCTAATGAGTTGGATAGAGTCTCTTAATTCATGTACTTTATCCCTGGCCTGTTGCAGGACTTCCTTCTGCATTACATACATATGGTTTTCATCTTGTCTACTCCTGAACGCATGTAGTGATGTTGTCTCAGTCACATCTCTTGGCAAATACTTTACCTTAGGAATAGAAATTATTTCCAAATGTCCAACCTAAATATTTCCCTCCAAACCTCAGATAATTAATCTTTATATATATTTTTAACTGCCAATAGAATTTCTATCCTTTTTCATTTCAAAAAATTACCCTTTGCATATTTACTGACAGTTTTCTTGGCACTAAGATGCATATTATCTTTCCTTAATTTGTGTGTGCATGCCATTACAATACTTCTGCGTATTGGATCGAATTATAGTTGCACTCCATTTACATCTCCTTTGTTAAATTAGTGAACAACACCCTTAGATGTCAAAGATTAGGCCCATCATTTAAACTGTGCATGTCTGAAGACCCAGCTGCCATAATGAAATGAAGAATTCACTGTAGAATTCACTACTGGCAGCGTACTTTTTCCATTGAGTAGCCCTATTCCCTTAAACCCTGGATACATGGTGAAATTTGAAATAAAGCAATCAGATGACAAGTCAGGGTACAAAGCTCTTAATATGCTTTTCATCATGCCAGAGCACAAAATAAATGCAAGTATACTCCACCCCAGTCTTCTTGCAGATGAGAGATCAAGATGCTTGGAGGTTCYCCAGTGTGGTCCTCCTGTCCCAGTCTGCCATAGCTTTTGACCTGCTCTATGCTGGGAATTCACAGGTGAGGTAAGAACAAATGAGAAGGGGTATGAAGGTGAAGTGTGTTCAGTGGTTCCAGTTTCTGTCTCCTACCTCTTGTTCTTCTGTTTAGCCAGTTGAGTGTGTCCCTTCTGCCTAGTACCATAACCCAGCACCAGGAGTGTCTCAAGACCATGGGCAAAGAATTCTGGAATATTGATCCTCTCTGAAAATTAGAATAATATGGAAGGAACTGATGTGGTTCACCTGGTTACAGTTAATGGTGTCTGTCTGCATCACAGCTTGGAAAGAAAGCAGTTATTTCACAGCATACTCAGCCTTATTCTGCAGTGGAGGCACAACCTGGCAGCTGACAGTGAGCTGAGAGAAAGCAGGAGTAGATGGAGTTTACTTTCTGCTGATTTTGGCATAATGGAGTTACCTAGCTCTCTTTAGCCTCATAGGTGAGTTTAGAGACTTACATATTTCCCAGTCAATAATGCAGCACTGTACTCCTTGGATATCACTGAGATGTAGTATTTTACCCATTTTTCCAACAGTTTCATTGAAAGAAAGCTAGGAAAGCCGGTTCAGTCTCAGTAACTGGTGTATGTCTGAGGTCAAATCCAAATGGATGCTACCGATAAGAAGTATAAAAGCCATTTATTTTGTACAGAGTGAACAACAGAAGACCTGTTCAAGAGTTGAACGGAAAAGACCCTTCCTGGAAAGMGCTGCTTGAAAAATCTGAAAAACTTCCCCGAAAATGCTGTTGTTGATAAACTTTGTGGAAAAGAATGACTGTGTTAAACTTGCTTTGGTACTAGAGCTCTGTTCCAATGTTTTATGCATAATAATTTTAAAACATCCATCTTGATGGTGTTTTAGAAAAGAATATTTACATTATTTAAATTTAATATTCGTAGAAAGCCTTCTAGGAGTTTAAACAAACAAAAAACAACTTAGTAAAGTCTCAGATAGAAAAGCAGCCTGCCCAGAGCCCTCAGAATTAGACATTCCTTTATTATTAAATGTAGCACCTCTTGAACTTGTTGGCTAGAAACAGAGACAGGGCATTTTTCACAAGAATCTTGATCCAAAGTACACAGTACTTTGTTTCATACATGAATTGAGATGATAGTAACCTTAAACCTCTCAGCATTTTTTTCCTCTTTCTGTACCTGAAAAGAGAAMTAGTCTATCACTAATCTGAGAACATGTGTGTCCTAAAGACAGCAAAAGATGGAAACCCCAGGGTAGCCCCTTGTTTGCTTTTTGTACACAGAATACTGTCTGCAGCTCAGGTGCCTCTGTGTATGAATGCATCTGCAGGTGCCCTGGGATGGGGTTTGCAGCTGGGAATTAATTGGTTTTGTTCACCTATCTATCTGTTAGTGATATCTGTTAATCTGTATTGAGAGAAARAATCTCAAATTGAGCTTTCTTCTTCTGAGAATAAAGAACTATTGTTCTTATTCTTTATTCTGCAGAAAGAAGAAGCTTCTATGTGTTTTCTTTTATGTCATGCTGCCATATCTTTCAGCTAGAGCTACTTAGAAAATAGTATTTTCTTTAAAAACTTTTAAAGAAATTAATAACGTTTTTTCTTTTAATGAAACCTTCAGTGTTTAGTAACAAAGAAAAGTAAAAAATTGTAGGTTTTTTTTCTGTATATAAGAAAAATGAAACACTATGAAACAAATACATTTTAATTCACATTTTGTGTTTCTAAGAAAATACAATTTGTTCTGATTATATTTAAAATGATAGAGGTCARACATGGTCTTTTTGAGACTTCTGAWCAATTGTCAGGGTGACATRGAGCTAGACAGAGTTTGGTCCTTTTTGTTACCACTTCTAAGATAAGCTCTTGCCAATTAAAATATGTCTTGCAGTAGGTTAGAAAAGCACTGAATATTTTAAGATATATAGCTGTGATATTTGACTTTTCCAAAAGCAAAACAAATAATAGCATATCAGGRAAGCTTATTGTTATTAAATCTGACAGCTTACCAATTTTCTTTATTTCTTGTTGTTTAGAAGCCTGATGCCAAACATGAAAGAAAATGCAGAYAATCTTTAGAAGAAAAAAACTGGCTATTAACAGCGGTGAAGCTTCAAATGATAGTACTTTGTATTTGCACCAAATAGACACCCAGGAATATAAACTCCCATGTAAAACACAGACTTGAGTTCTCATAAGAAAAATATTTTTTGGCAGTGAGGTTTCTTGGGTACATGTCTGGTGATGCCATGATTAAGACAGACCTTCTAATACTGAGTCCTTCAGAAGTGTGACTCAGATGTTTGGAGATTTGGATACATGAGAGTAAATTTACTGTRAAACATTGCACAGTTTTACTTTGAGTTGCAGTGGATTGTTGGACAAGCGGTTTGATGTATTAACCCTCTATTTATTTRCAAAAGAATGACGTACAGAACTGCAATTCCCATCAAAGTGTTTTTCTCTAGAGGGTAGGCTGGCAATTTTCTGTGTAAACTTTCTAATTATTACCTAATGCATGTGAGAGAGTACCTGCATGTGTGGTAAGCACCAATTACAATATGCATAGAAAAATTTCTAACAGGTGGCTGTTGAGATTAAAGAAAATCATATTCCTAGAGAGAGTCTAGAGTTCAAATGACCTCAGAGCCCAAATAAATACATAAAGCTTGCCACATCTCTCTGTAAGTTCCAATGAGCTCATATGTTTTCATCACACAGTAAGCAAAARAGTGAGGGCAAAAAGAAGAGGCTCTTTCAGTCATTCTGCTGTGAAAGCATGCAGGCAGAAGGGCTGTTGGGTTGTTTTATTAAGCTTCCTGCCAGATTTGGGGTAGTGGATGTGGTGGGGGGTCCTACAGAGAGTTTCCAAACCTGAAAACTCTACAGGTCTGAGGCGACATGAAAGAGAAGGGGAGCGAAGGAGCCGTGCGTGCCCTGCGCGCTGCTGTGGGATTTGGGGACGGCCACCGCATGCGCGAGGGGTGCGAGGCTGAGTGACCGTGAGGACAAGACCTGTGTGTTGGAGGGTAGCAGCCTACATCTGCTAATCCGCTCTGGGACTCTCCAGCAGCTGTGGAATGCAGCTGCACAGATGGACTGGACATGTCGGATTTCATCCCTTGGCTTCACAGTGTTTTTCTCAGAGGAAGAGATTGCTGGAGTCAAGGTTTTCTTCTTTGTCGCTTGCTGCCATTCTGGAAGTAAGAGCTTTTGATCTTCAACTGGGCAAACAAACAGAAGCAGGGGGCTACTGGAGAGTAAAACAATATGTCTGAGGTGGAAAGGYTAATTTTTTGACTGATCACTGCTAAAAGGTCGTACTGGCCATCTTTCTGGGGTGCCTAGGAAGCACTGTGGATTTGTTTGTGTGAAATAACAATCTGAATATCACTAACATGAGTCCACAGTAAACATACATAAATGATAAATAAGATGCAAGACTGGCAAACAAATTGCCACTTTCTTTTGCTTCAAAATATAGCAGTGTTGCTATGCAGCTCTCTTCAAATTGCATATCCCAATATTTCATTTACCATCTCTTCACGTAACTGCAGCTGTGTAAAGAAGCTGTTGCRGAAGGGAGCGGTTAGAATAGTGAACTTCACCTGTCTGCTCTGGATTCATGTTCACACCTCTACCCAGCGTTTGTCACTTCAGCTGTACAGCTGGTGGCAGCCAGCTGAGGGTCTGGTCACACCACAGCAGTCYTGGCATTATGGGCAGCAGCCCTGACTCGATGGGCACTCAGGGAATTCTTAGAAAGGCAGTGAGTGACCAGGGTGTGTATGTTTTGCTTAAAGAACTTGTTTTTACCACTGGGAAGTGTGCGTAATATAATCTTTGCTGATATATCATTTAAAAAAAACCAACATAACAAGCAATCCAAACCCAAACAGTGAGGTACTGAGGGCTGCTTCTGGTGTTTGATATCCAGAGCAATACTCTGCTGAGGCTCTTTTGCGTTCTTGTGCAAGTGAGGAGAGCCTCCCTCTCTGGCAATAAAAATGAGGTGGGAAAGGYTAAAGATCATGATGGCAAAAGAAGAATGAAAGTGCGGGTTTGGATTGCTTGAGTGCTTTGCAATGATCATTAGCACAATCCATAGACTACCAGATTAAAAACATATCTTTATGGACTTCACAGTTAGCCCATATCTTCTATCTCACAGTCTGTCTGCTGTTGCTGTCAGAGAAGTAGCACTACTACTTATCACATCTTTGTCATATTTTTGTTTTTCATTTCATTCTGACAATAATCGCTGTAAATTTGAGTACATCTAAAAAACATCCAGTTTGCACACAGATATCTACAGAGAATATAACTAATACAATGTCTAACTGTGTATTTTGTTCCCTTTGTATTTAAATCACAAATTCTTGCTATCTGTTGTCTTTAATAATCATTTCAGAGTGCTTCCAGAGAAGAGGTTTTATTAATGTCAAGATTTTACTCCTAATTCTCAGCAAGCATGTGCTGTGTGAGTGCAGAGAACACTCCAGAGCTCCCTCATAAATTGGCCTCTGGTGTTGAAACTCCCAGTGTAGAAGCCCTGTCCTGTTCCATGTGTTCAGTCCTCTTGACAATTTTCAAGTGAGATGTAGTTTGGAAGTGTTGTTTGCAGAGAGCAGAGACAGACAGCTTTCTAGGAAAATAATCTTTGGCTCAACAAAGAAAAATAAGTTGGCCAGAGGATGTTCATTTCGAGTTGTCAGTGGAAGTGTGGTGACATGTTTTAACTATTGTGGTTCATTAGATCCAGTTGAGTAGTGGGAAGGTTTCTATGCTGGACCAAATCAGTCATTTGGAGTTTGGGGAAGATCTTTAACTGGATAGAAGGTGACTTCTTCCCCAACTCCTTGCAATCCTTGCAGTGTAGCAAATGAAGATTAGCTGTCTCCAGGAAGAGGATGATCATAGTTTGGCACTGGGAGTTTGCATGATCAGCATTCCAGGATGAGTCACTTTCTTAGATCTTAACCCACTGAGTATGGAAGTCTTTCTCCTTTTTTCCTTTTGCAATTTTGTGTTAATRTCAGGCAGCTTTCTCGGATGTGTTTAATAGGAACACTGGATTGCCCRTCATTTCAGAGTTTATGATTTTGTTTATCACTCTGCTTTTTAAAAATTCTTTGCTAATTACCTTGAGCTTCTTAATTTCTCCTCATACAGAAACTGTCCCTTTCACTTTCAAGTTACTTAAGTTTCTCTTTTTAAGATATATTTGTATTTTGTGATATGCTATTTATCTGTGTTCAACAATGAAACCATGTGGGTTCAACAATCCAAATGTCTGCTCTGTTCTCTTATGTGCCTTAAACAGGAGATGGAGCTGAGATAAAAATTAGTACAAGTGTGGACTCAGGATCAGACTTCTTTTGAAAGGATGAAATAATGGCACAGGCTCTTACAATTTTGAATATTTTGGGTCATTATGAGATATTATTTTTCTCCTTCAGCGTGTATTAGTTGTTTGCCTTTTTATAGTATCCTAGAATGGTTTGGGTTGAAAAGGATCTTAAAGATCATCCAGTTCCAATCCTCCTGCTGTGGGCATTGACATCTGCTAGACCAGGTTGCTCAGAGCTCCACCAAGCCTGGCCTTGAACAGTTCCAGGGAAGGGTGTCCACACCTTCTGTGGGCAACCTGTTACCGTGCCTCACCACCCTCCCAGTAAAGAGTTTCTTCCTAATATCTAATCTAAACCTAACCTTCTTCATTTTTAAGCCATTCCCTCTTATTCTAACACTTGATCCCAGTGCAAAAAGTCTCTTTCCATCTTTCTTGTAGGCTCATTTCAAGGGCTRAAAGACTCTATAAGGTCTTCCTAATGCCTTTTCTTCTAGTGATCATCCAGAGCTGGTCMTAGAAGGTCTGAGACCACCTTTTCTTCTGAGAAAATAAAGTAAAATAAAATAAGGAAAGTAAGGCACTCAACTCCCATGAAAGACAAACTATTTTCATAGCAGTAATATCTGTAGAGAGGCTTTTCACCACTGCTGATGAAAGACTAGAGGAAATTTAAAGATACTGCATATGTTCTCTCTCCCTTACTCCTTGGTTAGTAATTATTTTCCTTCTCTTTATCTTTTTTTTTATGTTTGCCAAAAATTTAATCTGTCCAGAGAGTGGTCAAGAGTGAATAGATAATGGAAAGCAGAGTGTACTATACATGACAAACTCACARCATTTTAAGTGAGTTTGAAACAACRCCCCAAAAGTTTACCAGTCCAATGCTTCAGATGATTCCTGATAACCAGAAATAAAGCTGAGGAGAAGTGAAAGTGWACTAGAAGTGCCCTCACTGTCCAAGGCAGGGGCTATGCCTTGTTTAAAGAGTGTTAATAGTGAAAAACTAATCCATTCTTCACATTTCTTTCAAACACCTAACATGCTATTTTGTGAGGCATTTCAGTGCACAAAAATGTGCTGTGTGGAAATCGGGATCGCGGCGCTATTTGTGTGAACACAGAACACATTTAGATTGCTGTGGGACTGCAGCCAGGTCACTTGGGAGCGAGCACGCAAACCTCATGTTCAGCCTCCTGGCAGGAGCACTCGTGCCAGAAGCGTGATTAATCCCAGCAAAGRAGGGTGTTTATGGGGTGTCACAGTCCTGGCAGAGCAGCCCCGTATGGATGCACACCAGGCAGCTGTGTTTGGACCCACTTGCTGGATCCACGAGCTGCTCTGCTGCCTTGGAGCTGGGCCGGCTCCAGACGCCGGCTGTGGCCCCAGCCTCTCATGCACTCTCCCCAGGCACACTTTAATGTTTGAACCTACTCTTTAAGCCCTCTTTTTGGGACCACTGCTGCACCACAGGGATTATAAAGGGGTTTTTGTACGCTGGCCACATGCAGCTAGTAAACTTAATGGCAGAGATACAAAGCGGAAGAAATGTCTATGCAGTTTTCTTTGCCTTGGGCTCTGGAGCATATCCTGGGTTTTGGATTTTTTATCTCTAACTCCTCCAAGAAACTCCTGTCATTTTTCAGAGCTGAAGTCTCAGTGTTCCCTGGCTTGAAGACTATTCCTTTGTAGCAGCCTTCTTAAGACTTCTGTCCTTTGTCCTTGTTGGAGCAATTTGCTTTGACTTTGTTCTGGAAGTTAAGCACCACCTATTTTACCATCCCTATGGTGGTTCTGCTTGAATGGAAGATGATTTGTGTTAAAGGGTCTTTCCAGTGTCTGTTGTGCTTCACCTTTAATCTAGGAGGTACCTCACCCACCCTATATTCGCAAAAGCTTGGTTCAATGGTCTACTGATTTAAAAAAATTACTGAATTTTGTCCTTCTCACTCTAACTGCTAGAGTCAGGGCATGAATCACTAATGAATGATCAATCTTTTCACTCTGCAGGTTTGTAGAATTAAAACTGAATTTAGTGTTAGAAATAATTATTAGCTTGTAGTACAGAAAATATTTGTGATGGGGCCATTTTATTCTTTGTAAGTTTATTTCTAACTTTGCCTCTTATTTCATACCTCAGATAACATACTTATTATTTCGTAGCCATTCAGGATTTATGAGTTTGTGTTTGATTTAAAAAAGCCGTGATGGGCTACGTAGGCAATTTTACCACATTCTCTTCCTGCCTTYCTACTGGTGCAATTCACCACAACTATTCTGCACCTAAACACTCCACTCGGGGTTTTCAAAATATACATCTAGTTCCAGAATCTACAACCTTCTTGGGTATCCCTCAAACACTAAGATATACTAGAATTTGTGTGCCCTTGTAGTGTAACAGTGAGATATTCTTTATCAGGATCTCCAGTGGGGCAGTAGGTTCTGTTGCCAATATCTCCATTATTCCTGAGAAAAGYCTGTTTTGCTGTGGAGGAAACAGCAGAGTTACAAATCAGGCGTGTAATTGAGCAGGCAAAKCATATAAAGGAGACAGTGTTTAAGCTCACTTGTCATGTTCCAAACTTTGGAGAACTTAAGAAGTCGAATTGTCTCTTCTTACAGAKCTGTTATCTTTTTATTTCAGGCAGTGAGCAATGTCAGTTCTTGTGCAGAATAAAGTAGTGAAATCCATACTGCACCTGGAAACTGTCCATAGTCTTTGCCTTTGTGGAATCCCTTTTCTTGACCTTATGACCTCAAATATGAAGAGCTGCCACAAACACTGTCTCTGGTTATAGATACTCCTAAGGTCCTGTTTCAAATGTGTTGGGGTTTTGTGGGGTATGTAATACCTATGCTGAATTGTTCTTCCCTCTCCTTCACTTTCTGAGTCCCAGCCAACATTTCACTCCTCTCCACACATGGATCTCATCAACACAGAAGGGAAAATGGTAGRAGAATGCCTTTGGTGAATGGCTTTTCTAGAAAAAAAGGGAGAGATTGGAATACTTGTCTTCCTCTAATGATGTGGGCAGGAATTCTGTCCAGCAATAGGGCACATCCCGCTGGATCCTGTACRTGCTGCCCCACAGTTCTCTGCCTAGTTCCAGATCTGATGTGTTATCTTGGGATAAGATACTTGCTGCTTTTGTTCTAGCACTATGATTGCTTTCTGYTTTTTTATGTCCTACTGCTAAGGATGCTTTTTTTTTGTCAGGTTTGGGATGAAACTCTTGCCAAATCTGCTGAGGCTTGGGCTGCTACATGCATTTGGGACCATGGACCTTCCTAYCTTCTGAGATTTTTGGGCCAGAACCTGTCTGTAAGAACTGGAAGGTAAGAGGATACCCTCCCTGCAAAGCAGTTATTTTGCCAGCCTTTGAACAACTTTTGAGATCCAGATCTTGAACTGATGCAAATGTCATCCAGTATTTTATGTTCTGTATCTGTCTATGCTCATTTGGTGTAGTAATATTACTGCTTAATGCTGTACCCCCAGTGATGTGAGGAGAAATCTAAAATGTTTTTCTTTCTGTATTTTAAACAAACCCAGGTATCGATCTATTCTCCAGCTGGTAAAGCCATGGTACGATGAAGTGAAGGATTATGCTTTCCCTTATCCTCAGGACTGCAACCCCAGGTGCCCGATGCGATGTTATGGACCCATGTGCACCCATTACACACAGGTTATATAAATTACTTTCCTCTATTCAAAATCTCATGTCCAAAGCTGGACGTTCCTGTGATGTATTTATACCCCTCTCTCTAATAAATGTATGTGTATATAWATAAATATATGTATGTGTATATTTCTTTTCAATTTGGACTTCACCAATAATAAATATTTATTCAGATGGTTTGGGCCACTTCCAATCGTATAGGCTGCGCAATCCACACGTGCCACAATATGAACGTCTGGGGATCTGTTTGGCGACGAGCTGTTTACTTGGTATGCAACTATGCCCCAAAGTGAGTTGCTCTCTTTTATTTTTGTTTATTTTTGTACTTTGTGCATGTTTTGGTCCTCTCATAGGACAGCTTACTCCTTTTTCTGCAGCATGACTTCTGTWTGTGCTTTTTCTGTGGGCTGCTCCTTTATTCAAGCTTTCTATCTGAACMTACAGAAATGTATGACTTTGGTGTACAAGGAAAAAAAGGAATCAACTTGATGTGTGTGGAGCAAAACAAAAAGTTTGTTTTCTGTTATTGCAGTTTTTTTGTTTTCCCTTCTTTGTGCTGACTTCACTTTACTTTGAATTTCTTATTTCTTCACTCTATTACACATAGGTGTGGTAAACTAGACTTCCTCAGGTAAGCAATTCCACTGGAGATCAGGCTCTTGATTTAYTGAGAGGTGGGCCTGTGCAAACCTTATGAAGTTCTGTGAGGCCAAACATACYTGGATCGGGTCAATCCCAAGAACAGGTTCAGGCTGGGTAGAGAATGGATTGGTAACAGCTACRAGGAGAACAGCTTGTGGGTGTTCATGCATGAAAAGCTCAATATGAATTATCAGAGCAGCCCGGGAAGCCTTTGTATCAACCTTCCAGTACCTAAAGTGGTCTTACAGGAAAGCTGGAGGACTTTTCCCTAGGGCATGTAGTGATAGGACAAGAGGGAATKACCTTATCTCAAGGGGCTAGGTTTAGATTAGACATTAGGGAAGAAACGTGAGGATGGTGAGGCACTGAAAGAGTTTACCCAGAGAAGTTGTGGTCTGCCCATCCCTGGAAGTATTTAAGACAGGATGGGGCTCTGAGCAACCTGGTCTAGTGAGAGGTTCCCTGCCCATTGCAGTGGGGTTGGAACTGATTTATCTTTGAGGTTCCTTCCAAACCAAACCAAACCGTTCTGTGATTTGTTCCATGATACACCTTGTTTCCCACAGGACGTCTTTGCTTATGACCATGCTACATAATGACATCCACAGCATTGGCTACATTTAAAGTTCATCAGCCCAAGCTCCRTGTCTGCAAATCTATCTCATCTTGCCTTCCACATTAGGATCTGTTAAAATACAGCTCATGGGCACCCATAGGCAGCCCTATACCCCACAGCTTGCAGAGGTCTGCGATAGAATTTTTCTGAAATGCAGAAATTAATTTTCTCCCAGCATTTCCTAGACATCATCCCAAGCTTACATTTGCAGAATGAGTCAGTAGTGTGGCTCTGGAGGAGCGACAGTTTGCAGTTTGGTTTGGAGCACTGTTGCAAAAGCCGCATGGACAGTGTAAGTGGCTGGGTTGGTTTTCTGACTGTATATTAGGCAAAGACAACGTTCTGTATAGGAATCTAAGYATAATTCATGGAGCATGTTTTCCATAAACTCCTGGTTTGGAGTGGGAGTGGCACAGGTCCATTTGTGGTAAAGAATATGCAAGAATATGTCATTATTCTAGCTGTTACATGAGTAAAAGAATTTTTAAAGGTTTTGCAACTTAAAAAAAATGTGGGCTTTAGTAAGAAAATTTACTTGGGGGAAAAAAAAAACGCCTTTGGAAATCAAGGAAATTTCTCTGTCCTTTTGTTTTTAATATTTACTGGAAAAGGATGGTTGGAAATGAATRTGAGGGAACAAATACTACGCAGCAAAAGCTGTGTCTGACTTTTGGAAAGATAAGGCAGCAAAAATTGTGTCTGACTTTTAGCACTACAAGATGGAAAAGATGAAATCAGAGTTTCTAAGAGATTTTTTAAATTTATCTTCATTTGAAAAAAAATTTAAATATTAAAAACTTTCTAGAATACACCTTGATCTTCATATATAGGAAGAAAATGAATTTATACATCAGTCAGTTTTGGAAAATGGTTTAGTATTTGTGTATCAGTTAACAATGAATTAATGACATTTTATGTTTTCTGAGTCTAAAGGTCCCACTGCTTCTGAAACAGCAAACTAAACCCTGGCGTTGAAAGCTCTTTCTCTGAGGTTTAGAGTAGACCTTTCAGTCATAGGAAGTGAAATCATTATTTTCCCATCTACTTCTTGTGGGGTCACAAAAATGATACTGAGTGGTCTTGCCTGGATTAAGTTTGTATTTCCAAGATTTAATTGAGTTAAGGACATTGGGCTTAGAGTCCTTGGGCACACATGCAGGAATCTCTTTGCCACTCAGTAAGTTTGTGTCTTTCTGAGTAACCATCACATCAGAAACTCCTCTAAGGAGGAAGGGAGGGCATATTGCAACCCCAGTCTGAGTTATTAAGATTGGAATTTGGCAAAGATTTAGGATTTAGAACTCCAGTAATTTTCACTGATGCCATGCTGTAACATTGAGAAATATTTATGCTTCTGAAATGAGGGGAAAAACCCTAAAGTTAAGGAGGATAATTGCAAAGTTTAGAAAGGCTCCTGATTATGTAGCAGACTGCCATAAATCGGCCACGTGTTCCATAGGAAATAAAGCTAACTCTGAATTTCCATATCTGTTATCAGACTAAATACATTTCCTGAGCACTTAGTCTGCTGTACCTATTTGGAAGAGAAGTAGGAATGAGCAAATTAGTAGAGATTCCTACTTTCTTCCAAGGCACAACCCAGGCCAGGGCTTTTGATCCAGTGTTACTGGCGGGGAGGTGGGGGATGACAAAATGTTTCATAAATAATTGCATTACTCACTGCTATTCCACGTCACATGCAAACTAAAGGAAAGTTCTCCGCTCTGTGAGACACAACATTTAAAYAAAAATCTAATTTTAACTTTCTGCCTACATCATGAGTGTTTAATGATTCTCTAAAAGCCTGTGGTTTATATAAACTCCTAAAAGTCTGGATGCATTTTTCAGATGTTCCTAGATGTCTCAGAGTTACCTCTTTTCATGTGATCACTCTCCAGACTTTGTACCCCTTTCCCCCTAGGGTTTATTGCACACCTCTATTCACCCTCCTTCTCCCTCATTCCCATCTGTGAGACCTCTGGAAACGCCCCAGTCCAGTTCCTTTTAACACATTATGGGTGCAAATAGTTTTTACCCTCCTTTTTCTCTACCATGAATTCAGCCTCAGAGCTTCACAATGGGAGCCTAGGGTAGTCCAACCTAAGAATAAGGTTTCACTCAGTAATTGCCAAACTAAAGTGTGCTCGAGGAAAGTCTTGTACTGATTCTTATTTTGCTAATTTTTCGTAAATAGAGACCTCCAGTAAAAAAAATACTCTGCCACGGGATCAGAGAATCAAAAATCAGTTGTAGCAAGAGCAAGGAGACTGAGACTTCACCACTGAGACTAAAGGATGTGTAATGGGTATCATTGGCCTGAATTGAAATGGTCATTTTCCTGCTGKTTTTTTGGGAATTGGTAGATCAATATTTGTTAGTAAAGTACGGAAATAAACTAATGTCACGTTTTTAGTMGTAGAGCATTTATGGGATATCATGGGAGACATTAACTTTAATCGCTCAAAACAAGCATGGTTAATGTTTTTGTTTTCTTCCACTCTTGAAATTATTAAGCATTCTTTTTCATTTTTTGTTTTCAGGGGGAATTGGATTGGAGAAGCACCATATAAAGTAGGAGTTCCATGTTCAGCTTGTCCTCCAAGCTATGGAGGTTCTTGTACCGACAATCTTTGTTTCCCAGGAGTAACATCAAACTACTTATACTGGTTTAAATAAGTTAAGGTTTACATTATTTTGAAGAAAACCCACAGATGAGTAACAAGAAGCTTGTGTATTAAATTTTGCACATATTATATATAGAGAGATATTGTAATAATACTTTGATGTTTTCTTTTTGTATGCTTTTGTATAATTAGCTTTCAAAGTACAGTATAATTTGGTTTTAACACTTCGGGATTTAAGACTCACTTTATCCCTTTTAGATTAAGATTTTGTTTAAAGGAGAGAATTTAATTTTAACCTTAGCAAGTATAGCTTCCTGAAGATTAGATTATGTTAAAAGCACATCAAAAGTTAGAATGTGACTTCCTTTTCAAAATAATAGGTCCAGAAAGAGAAGGGTCATTGTTTATTACTGCGCTTTAAAAATGGAGTGTGACATGGAAAGCAACAAATTGTCCTCACGCTCCCAATGGTTCCTCCCGTTTACACCTGTGCTTTCACCTGCAATGTCGATGGGACACTGAGCAGAGGAAAACATGTGTGCAAGAGAAACTGCRGGATATTACCTACCTCATGCACAGCCTCAGTTCCTTCAAGGTGTTTCAAGGGTTCAGCACACGGCTCCTGCTGTCACACGTCTGTTTGCAGACAGGAATATCAGAGAGAAAGAGGAACCACACTGGCCAAGATGCTGCACTGGCCAAGATGCTGTGGCTGTTAATTCRCATGCCCAAAGTCTTATCTAGACAGAAAGCTACATCACGTAAAAAATACTGGTGTAACAGCACAGCTTGACTCTACCTTCCTGTATTTCTGAGCGCAGTCATGGTTCTATAATGGTGCTTTGCAGGAGTATATTTATTCTTTTACAGGAAGAAATATATTGCTACAAAGCAACATCCATCAATACGTGACACCCATAGTGGTTTTTACACTGTAAGTTTCCCGGTATATATTTTATCTCTCTGACTGAAACTCAGTTGAGAATCAGGAGAGATCAGACCTAAAAGTTGGTAAGATTTCTAAATAAAAGACATTAGGAAGCTTTARAAGTTCATACAGATTTGTTGTAAAAATTCCAAATTTCTAAAGCAATTGTCAGTGTCCTTTAAAACATATTGCACAGTTTCCTGAAAATATCTGTGTGCATTATTGAAAACCAAATCTGCCAAAAACTTTCCTGCCAAAACCTGAATGCCTTATGGGTGCTTACTAGAGACATTATACAGGTACTTTTATTGAAAAACAGATTATGAAAAAGAAGAAATCAAATGTCTGCCACAACTACTAGGTCATTGAAATAGCCTCGAGTTTTGGCTTTATGTTACAGGGCAGAATGTACTCCACTTTAAATATAAGTGTTTAGTCTGCTTGCACTGCTACATTTAGACCTCTGAAATTTATGAACTTTGAAAAGCAATACTGAGCAGAGCAAGTGGAACAACAGAGGATAATTTCACTAGAGCGACATGTGTATGTGTCTTTGAGTCACTAATTCAGTCTTTTGAGGGTATTTGAGACAGTCTGTCACCAGAATATGAAGTGACATATTGGTGATATAAAAAGACAGATGAGAGTTTGAATTCTTCAGGGTAGTTTTTCTTTTTCTCCAGCAAGATATCTGGAACAGGCTCTATAGTGTATGAAATGTAGCAGCCCCTCTCTAGCTATCCATAATCTGATCCCTCAGAGAATGTCGGCAGCTGATCTGTGGCTCTTCAGATATTTCTGGTTAGTGACACTTCTGTATCTGACAGGACAAGAACTAGACAGGCATATTGCCTTTAAATGTGTCCATGTTCTAAAAGGATAACTCTTTGTAATATTCTGCTAACTCTTATCCTAACAGGTACAATATTTTTCCTTTTGTTTTCAAAGGAGTTTGGACTTGAACAATACTCAGTCAGTCAAATACTTCAGCAGAATAAAATCCAGTCCTGTTTTGGGAGTGAAAGACAACCTCTTTGCATTATCTACGTACACACTGAAATAACTGAGTAAGATAAAACTGCTTGGTGTGTCACTAGCTCCTCAGCCAGCACAGTTTTTGACAAAGATGCATGTGCAAAATGCATTTTTGTTCTGCATAAGAAATGTTTTATAGAGGTAAAGATAGCACAGTTAAAGCAGTGCATCTAGCCATTTTCAGTATTTTTATTTTTAAGATACAAGACAGGAAGCAGAACATGAGAAAAAGTTCAGATTAAGCCATGGAGCCTACAACAGTAGGTCTAACAGTAAATGACTATGCACTTTGAAACTTGCAATTTGTATRTTGTATGGTACACTTTCCAAACAGGACTAGACATTGTAAATTAATTTATAATTCTGTAATTCARCTGAAATTATTATCACGGGTATATATGTTATTGTATCTGTTACTTTTGAAGTTGCTACAAGTACCTTGACTTTGTGGAATATTTTGTTTTCTGTGAATATAGAAAACTTTGCTTTTAGCAAACAGGTATGCAGGTTTTTTTCACAACATCCCATAATGGTGCTAGGGATTAACAATTGTAATCACACTGTAATTGACAGCAACAAAAATTATCTGAAAATAAGCTATTTCATACGAGCAGCTCCTGATAAAACCAGCCACAAGCACTCAAGCATTAGCTGAATGTTTTTCRTTCAACAGAGAGGATTACAGATCATCAGATATTTGATTGCCACATGAAATTTCCCCTTTAAAGTAGAAGGCCTTTCTGTATTGCCTATTTGAATTGCCCAATTTCCATTATCTTTTTTTTCTCTTGGGCCAGGTAATGACAATGCCAGTAAAGCTCTACTTTGATTGCCAGTGCCAGTGCTTCCTGATTGRCTACCTGACACCAAGCGCTGCTACAAAAAAAAAAAGCTGAAATGTGCAGAAGACTTCAGATGTCTTTGGCAGCTCTAATACATGCTGAGAAAAATTTTTGATGAGTYCAAGGCCATGCTGAGGCAAACTACCTCCAGTTGCTATTCTGATGGCCTTGAAGTACTAATTTTTTTCAGCAGAGCAGTGGGTCTTTAAAGACMGAGAAATTAGTGCAGACTTCTAAATATAAAAGTATGTAAAAGTATGCACGAGCTAAAATAAGGCAAAAAATATTTTTGGTCAAAATACTGTGAGTGGCATAAGAGTAAAAAATGATATAACAAAGTTGATATAATTAATTATTGAGTGCAGCTGTTTATTATACCTATCTGTGACTTTTTGCCTCATTTGAACATCTAAGATGATCGGTAGCAATTGATACCTTTTGGTGCTAACCTCTGTGTTCTGGTGCTGAAGTTAAAGGTTTTTTTTTTTGTTGGAAGTATTACTATATACTCTCTAGTGTTTGTGAGACCTTTTTCAGCTAAGCATATAACTTACCACTAGGTYAGATTTGCTTTCAAAGTTCCTTTTTATGGTTGTTTCAGGCTCTAAGGAGAGTTTTGTGTGCACTGGAGAGGAAAATGTATTCCAGTTCAAAACCAAAACAAATAGCACCCTCCCCTCATCACAACAGGCAAGTGCCTGTGGAACAAATTATGGAGAAAGTAAGAACTTTGAGAGTCATGACTTCAGATTGATGCTGAGCAACTTTTAGTGATTCCACATCCTCTCTCTGAAAAATAAATGACTTCAGAAAATCTGGGATTGACCTTGCACTTATCCTTGGGATCTATGGTTTAAGATCAGTTTGTTTCCCTCTGATTTTCAGGAGAGTCAGATCAGAGCTCAGTGAAAACAATAGGAGATTTAATATTTAATAGGTTCATTCTAAAGGAATGAAAAAATTGGATCCCATGAGAGCTTTATGAATGGCACTTCATGTACCATCCCCTATCCACACTGGGAAATACCATGGGGCTCTGAAAGAGGAAATCTCACAGAGTAAAAGTGATCACACAGACATAAATAGATTTGTGTCTAAATCCATATCTGTATCTGTAGGTGGATGRATGGGTAGGCAGATACATGTGCTTATAGATTCTCTGCGAGGATCAGGCTGTAAGCATGGATGCCCTCTTGTGGATAACAATGCCACTATGCTTTACATAGGAATCCAGGAGGGTTTAGGATTTTTTGAAAACAAATGCAAATCTGAAGTTTTCAGCCTTGATTTTAGAGACACATGACTTTGTCTGTTTCCCTTGAGAAAAGAGGTGCAGTGCACAACTCTTCCATTTCTTAGTTTTACGTGATGTGTAAGTACAGAACTCAATCACAGTTTTATTAGCTGATGGCTACCTAACATACCAAGTTTTATGAGTATGAGGTAAAAACTTATTCAGATGACAGAAGATTTTTTAGAAGTTTTAAGTCAGAGGTAGTTCTTAAAAATCAGGAAGTCTCCTTATTCAGATATTAAATTATGACCATCCCTAATAAAATTTTAAAGGCCCAAATTACTGTTACAATCTGGCCATTTTTGCTAAGGTTTTTTTTTTTTTTTTAACTTTTGCTTTCTTATTCTAGAATGAGATGATCTTGGAATCCTGGCACACAAAATTTTTATGGTGCTTTTCAAAACTTCATAATTGAAAATTTGTGTGCTCTGGTTCTCAGATCATACATAATTGGAATCTGATGATCTCAATGTGCACAAACCTTCTTATTTAAATTTGCAAGAAGAATGTTGAAATTCTGTCAATAGAAACCTGAAATAGCAATAACCTTCTCAAACTGCTTTCTGTCAGTAGAAAATAATTGAAAAAATCAAGAATAAATAGCAATGRCCTATCTGATTAATTCAACAGATGGGCAACAGCCAAATTGGTTAATTCAAAAAATGATAACAAAATTGATTACTATCAGTAATTTTAATACTGTCTTGCCACTTAACCTTCATTTACCAACTTTCCCTCAGAACAGAGTTTCCCTCAGAGTTATTTTCTCTCAGAAAATAATTACAAGGCAATGTGTTTTTAAATTCACAGAAGTCAGTAGAACAGATAGAAAGTTTTGATTGTTATCCACATTCTGCAGAATTCCCCAGAGTGTGATCTGTGAGAAAYCCAGACTGAAATGGTTGCAATTCATCATCTCCTTTTCTTCTGCCAAAAGACAAAATTCAGAGTGGAAGAAGATTTTGGCACATTATCATTTGGTAATCAGATTGTAAATTCTTTAAAATCCCTCATACTGACAATGCATATACATTGTATTTAGGGTTATTTTGGCCAGCAGGAAAGGGGAAATATCTCTCAGGTTATATGTTTAGCTCACAACAGCAATTGTCATTCAAATCACTGGCTGTTCATCATGCTGCTAACTCACTTCAGCTTCGATAGATCACCATGTAAGTCAGGAAGTATCTTAGATGTGATGTTTAAAGTAATGAAATTCTTCTTTAAGAGTGAATGSTAATATTGGAATCAATAGCTCTGAGGAGTTATTAAACAGCTTTCTTTCATGTAGGGTGCTCTAATGTAATTGAAAAGGTGCTAAAAGGCAGGGTTCATTTAAGAAGCAAACCATCTACAGATGYTTTTTTCCATAAGCAGCAGGGTAAGACTTTTCTGAGGCTTGAAGATGCTGGGGATTGGAAAATGAGTATATTTCTATGCTTTTTTTTATCTGAATCCATGCAAAAAAAATGTTCAGTGTTTATAGAGTGAAATGCTCTTTCCCCCTTCTTATTATCTATTTCCACTTTTCTTGTGTAGATTTTTTGATATTTGTGTGGGTGGGGTTGTATCTGGTTTTTTGGAGAAGAAAGCTTGTTGTCTAACATATGTTGCAGTGAACTTATCAATGTATCATTTCTCTCATGTTGTCATATGATGCTATATATATATGTTATACCTGAGATATAAATTTGTATTCCTGTTTCAACTTCTAATGCTTTGAAACTGTACATCATTTTGATCTATTTTGTAACATCTATGCATTTAAATAAATAAGTAAAATTATCAATATTTACAATTTATGTTCTTTTGAGGCGTCTTTTGTTGTTTTGTTTTTTTTCCTATATCTACCCTGGAGAAGACAAGTTTTCAGGGAGATGGTAAAAGACGGGTTTAAATTGAATTTTAATTCAGTTTGAAAATATTTATATAAGTGCATATGATTTACGTCTGAGCTCCATTATATACTTGAAATCTGTCTTCATGTATCCACTTACATGGATAGAAGCCTGTCTTTTGGTGTTGAGAGGTGGAACTCTTCATCAGAGTTAGTGTTCAGGGTATATTTTCTTATGTACCTCTGGCCAAGAAAAAAATCTGAGATGTGACCAAAAGAGATATGCACAGAAAATCACATAGGCATGACGGTCAATTGACCAAGTGTTTTCCATGGAAAGAACCATGCTACAGTCAGAAAAAGAGTTCCTGAATTCTTCCTCCCAAGGTGGTACCAAAGCTGGAAAAGCTACATTTGAAAGTAAAAACCAGAAATTTGTAAAAGAAAAAAAGGAAACTACACCATGAGGACAAGGGAGAACAGAGGGAGGAAGAAAAAGGCATTTTTTAAAATGTTAACACTTGGCATCACAAAAGATATTCAAACTCAGTGTGTGAATCCTTGGTTCTCTTTGGTTCATCCGCCACAAGCTGRACACACAAAAATGACTTTTCTTAAAATTCAGCATGACCCAAAGTTATTTTGTRTATCATTTTGAGATTCAGCTAGGAGGACACAATCTTACAGAATATAGGGAAGACAGAAGAAAGAGCAGATTTTTTCAGAATGCCACCATGCATTTTCTCTAGTATACTATTTTTTTTTGTGTAATAACATTATTAGGTTTTCATCACACCTGTTTCTGATGTAGAAGTTTAAAGAAWCTTGGGATTAATATTATGAACAACTGAATAAATACAGCACAAGCTGTTGGCAGTCTCTGGGCAATTGTAAAAGGATTATGTCAAACATCAGTATCTGAGCAACAATACTCATTGTTGTTGCTAGTCTCTCCCTGATGTGATCCCAGTATTGTTTGGACCATGACAAAAATAATGTGATTTTGCCTGATTTCTTATTTCTTGATGGACTTGCTTCTTTTTCTCTCTTTCTATCTTGTTTCCTTCCCATCTTTCTCATGATCTATAAATTGGGCTGCAGCTTTTGGAAAGACAATGCTGAGACACATCAATCCTCTATCTTATTTTTCATTTTCTGTCTGTTGTCCTTCYATCTGGGTCTGAGAATGGAATAGAATTGATTACTGTAGATTTCCACTTAGTGCCCTCTCTCAGTCCTCCCGTTTTCTAATCATGGATTCCCTCAGGCCTTCATGCTTTGATTTTGCACCAACARGAACCAGAACATGGAGAAGCTGATGAGTTTGTAGCTCTCACACTGATACACAGAGTAGGTGCAAATGGAATGTGGGAGCTTGAAAGCAGCTGTGGAATCCACAATTCAGACATAACATGAGGTGCTCTAAGCTGGGATTACAGCAGGAGGAATGACATCACTCTTGCCAGGAGACAGCAAGTCCTCATGTTACTGCAGTGCTGTGTTTTGGTGTACCATGATGTCATTGCATATGGCCAGGCTGAGAACCTCATGTGTAAACCAGGAAATTTTTTTTTTCTTTATTTTTTGRGGAAGTGTCTAGCATGCCAACAGGGTACATGTCCACAGGGTAATAGCCCACAGGTAGTCAATGTGGCATTGTAGCCATTTGCAGCCTAGGAAAGAGACAGACAAATTCCTTCACCTTCAATCSTGCAGTGGCTGAGAGCCCAGTTAAACCAAGTTCTGCCTTAATCTCTAATTCTCTAAATCCCCGGTGACTTTGACAACAGACATTTATTTGTTGTAATTTGGTGCATTTTTTCCTCTTGTTTTTTTTTTTGTTTTTCATGCATGTCAGTAACACAATAATCTGAAAATTATTTCTTCATCTGGACGAGTTTTTCCGTGTCTTTGACATATTGCCTTGTGTTTCACTCGGGGACCATTGTAATAGTTGCMTTCCTTACACATACAACACTCCTTTACAGAAACATCATGAAAACATGTAATGGAAARCAACATAAAGAGTTTTTAAAAGATAATAGCAATTGGCATTATTTTTGCTCAACTTGGCAGTGGTTATAGCTGTTTTTATTTTCTGTGGGATTTCATCCTGAGCTCTAGCTCCATCATTTTGAATCCTCTTTTCATCTGAGRCAGGACAGGTTTATTTGATTTTGTCTGTGAAAGCTAGCACTGGACTTGCTCCACTGCATTTTTTTGTCAAAAAAGTTTGAAAGTATGTCTGTAAGCCGAAGACCGCGATGAGGTTTTGGTCAATTTGCAGTCCATACATCTGCAGCTACAGCTTCAGAGTGCTGTTTTACAGTTTTTAATAAACATTGGCAACACTTGAGGTGATGGTAGGTTCAACCAACAAAGGCCTTAAATAATGATGGGATATTTTTTCACCCATATCACATCCAAAGTCTCCTCTTTAACTGAATGTATTGAAATTCACTTTCACTATCTCCCACGGTAACTGTGTCTACACTTGGTCATACCATTGTACTAGAACATAAAATACAGCACAGAGTGTGCTACTATACATGCAGAGGTGAATAAATAATGTGCRTTATTTAAGTAACATTCTRTCTTCTGTAAACTTTTAATATCTCTATGTCTGTTTAGGCACTGTAGGACCCTTGGCTGCCTGCTTTAAGTTGGAATTTATTTTGACCCCATTTTTTCTGCATCATTCTTCAGAGGATCTACGTATTTTCTCCTTGCTTGCAGGATAAGATGTGTTGACAAATTCTGCATACTTACTGTGATCTACCTGCAGATCTTACCATGTAAACTTCTCCCCGTGTTTGCTATTTTCATTACACARAAGTGTTTTTTACTTTTTTAGCTATTCTCAAAATCTCCAGCTTTTTCCATAGCTGCATGACCTTGTAGTCATTCTCTTCTCATTYCCCTCCCAGTAGAAAGTGTACTGTTTAGTGTGCTGCATACCACCAACATTTTCTATTTTCCAATGAAAAGCATATGTGCCAAACATAACTGAGATGGCAGTCTGCAAAAAAACAGTGTCTCCCTATGGGTGTGTTGAATGTGCACAGACATGGGGATTTTTCCTATGGGCAGTGCCAGAATCCTGCTGATATATCAGACATGGAAAAATGTTTGTCATTAGCCATCTCCTGAAGGATTTTTCCCCTCACAGGTAGTGGAAAATACTCCTCTTCGACATATCTGTTTGATTATTTTGGGTATGTCCAAAAGCAAAAATAAGCACACTGGTATTTAGTGAGTGTATCTATTTTATCCATTATTCTAATCCCAGTGTAGTCACCTGGAGCTCCATACCAAAATCTATTGCCTGGGAACAGTATAGATCAGTGAGCTGAGGGCAAGGAACGCTCCAAGAATGGCTCAGGAACAAAAAATGTCTTTGGCAATCTTAGAATACTCTTATTTCCTTGCTGAACAAACCTACATGGATGCCACAGCTGGACTTCAAAATGACACTGTGACATTTCCATCTCCAGGGTCTGTTTCACTGCCTTCCAGAAGCCATATCAYGAAACCATCACACCAAAGCAGCTTTGCTGTTTGTATGACAAAGCCCCAGYGAAAAGTCTAAATGGAATTTATGTGGCAACTCAGGAGTCACAGGTGGGAAGGATCTGTTTTATTGCTGGGTCAGACTGACTGGACAATGTACAGCAGTGAAAGATCCTGCTCTCTTTGAAAACAGTGTCAAATTCCTTACCTGCTTTTGCTTCTTTTCTTTCTAAAGCATAAAMTTTCTTCATGAGACCAATGGGGTGACATACTTTTAATTTTAAAAAAGACAGTCTTTACTCAGTTTTTATTAAAGTTTCTATAATTACCATTAGTAACCTAGTAATTCCTTTACTCTTTTGTGGGAATAAACTCAAACTGTATCCACTCATCTTCTATTACTTATAACTCCTCTGAGAAAAATGTGATGAATGTTTCAGGAAAAATGGAAGCTAACTTTTTTTTATTATCTTTCCTTCTATTTATATAAATTCATTATCTTTCCATGACAAAAATTTTTTTAACTACTGTCGGAAGTAATTGATATATGCATAGGTTTTCARCTTTATTGGCTCTTTTCAGCTTCTTATTCTTCCATAAAAGGCAGTCTAATTCTTTTAAACTTTATGCTATTCTCTTCTTCAGGAGTTTTCCACAGGTTTATGGAAAGCTCARTTGAGCTTTTGAGGCAGATAAATCCCCATTCTCACAATTGGGTTACCAGTTTTCCCTCAAACATTTCTCTTTTGTGCCATCTTTATAGCTTTTTACTCATGCTCTGTGAATGCTGGTATTATTAMACTTTGCTGATATTATTGGATAACTTCCTCCCTGCTGCTTGCAAGRGACCATGATATCTGATTTTTTTCTCTTTTTCTTCTCCTGAGCTGGTATCTATGGACACTAATAACTTTTTCCCAGAGCCCCATGCAGCAATATTTGCTAAGGTAGTCTCTGAAATACTGCCTTTTAGATGCAGGCACTGCTATATGGATATATAGCTATGGACTCAAACAGCAATTTTTTGAAGCCAAGAGTCACAGAATAGACAAGGTTGGAAGGGACCACGGTGGGTCATCTGGTCTGACCTCCCTGCTCTTGCACAATCATCCCAGAGCACCTTGCAGAGGATTGTGTCTGGGTGGTTCCTGAATATCTCTAATGAGGGAGACTCTACAGCCATCCCCAGGAAAGCAGGACTCCATCSTGTACCCCAYTGTGGTGACTTGGGAAGACAAACAYCATCACTSCCAACCTCTGTTTATTTACTGTAAACCCAGTGATATCTGAAATTAGTTTATATTCTAAATTCATGCAACTCTATTGTCTTTATTCAACAAATCTCCAATTACATTTTAACTATCATTTTAGAATATTCTCTACTACTTYAACTAGTCATATAGTATGTCCTTTTCAATGTTAAAACAGTCTTGGTAGTCTTTGCCAATCAGAAAATACTGGTTTTTAAAACTATGGTACATGTTTTGATCTCTTTTTTTCATATAAATTGTGTGCTTTCAAAACAATATGTATTAAATTAGTTATAACTGGTAGTTCAGAGTGCTGTTTATATGATATATATTTTCCAAATTTCTCAGTGTTATATTAATAAAAATCTCATACTTCCTCAGAAAGAGTTAGAGGTACTGAAACCTTAGTCCATGCACCACGTGGTACAACAGCTGGGTAAAAACCAGCACTTGTTTATTTGAAGAGCTGCTTAGACAGAATATGAAGACCTGAATCTAAGAAAGTGATTAATAAATGTTGTCTTTCTATCAACAATGTCATCATATAGATGGCATTGCATAGAAGAAGARCATGTTCACCTGTTTTCAATGGCAAAAGAAAACCTGAATTTTGACATCCCCAGGATTSAGGGCTAGAGCCTTCTTCCTAGGAAGAAACTGAGGGCTCAGAAGAGATTCAGAGCATGGAGTTTGTTCCTTTTGCTGTGTAGGAAGATGAAAAGAGCCTAAAGTTTCGGCCTCTATAAGCAAGTGCTGCTTAGCTAAATGTTTATGTTTTTTACCTACTGTCTATTATTTTTTAGATACCTCATACAAGWAGTAAGAGACTCAGAGCTGCTTTCATCCTTGTCCCAAGGGGATTCAAGCCCTCTCTCTCACTTTCAGTAAACTCACAAATAAAGCTYTGTAAAAGTGCAGAAGAGCATTGTCAAAGAGCAAGTAGACAAGGACCTCCTGCTGCACCACCAGGTGCACAAGAGTTATGTAAGAGGCCCAAGGGAAAAAAAAGTGGTGGTTTGGACACCTAACTAGAAGAGTTCCCAATCTCAGACTCTGCCCTTGGACAGTGGCTTCTGTAGACAGTGATTTTGGCATGAAAAATGTCAGACACTACACAGTGCAAAATGTCTAACAGTGTGCATTTACTTTTAAACATAGGATGTAAAATGCATCATTTCAAGGAAYGCGGACTAGAATCCACCACCTGCTAAGGAATAGTTTGTCTTACCTGAGGGTAGGGGTATCACTTTRTCTCTAAACCTTACATAGGCTGGGCAAGTTCCCAGAACCGCTAGGTAGAAGCCAATTCTGAAGTGTGCGTTCAACTTAATATTTCATGCAGGAAAAAAAAAAAAAACCAACAAAAAAGGAAGTAGACATAAATCTGAATGGCTTTTAAACATCATGTGTGTGCTCTCTTGGATGGTTTCTAAATTTAAAGTGAAGGAAACCTCACCAGATAAGCATGGATWTTACCCTGCAGATAGGGTAGGGGAGGGAGGGATGCTAGCTGTGTAGAGCTAGGGTCACAGAAGGCCAGATTTTGCTACTTTTGTTCCAGATGTGTGGTTCAAAGGGTTACTGACTTTATGTAGTGGAATTAATGGCAAAGTAAGATAATACAATGGTAAAGTCATGGTAGCAAAACAAATTCTATGCTATTTATCTGTGCATGTAAAAGTATATTCAGATCTGCAAATATTCCTAAGCTTTTACATTCCTCATCTATGAGAAGTTTGGCAAACCTTAACATTACTACAAAGAGTATATATTAATCMATAGAATTTTCTTCATAACTTTTTTCCCTTGCACCTTAGCCAAGCTTCACCATGTGTGTGCATTAGAAACCCTGACAAAAGCCAGCTGAGGGCTGAAATGTTGGGAATTTGCCCTCTTCACCCTTATGAATAAATCTTTCTTTAAAAGCAAGGAAAAACATCCTCTTGGCTTGGAATATCTCAGCATGCTGACTGTGCACAAACCAAGGCTGGAATAGTTGTGCATTACTGTGATTTGTTTTTGTATTGACTCCTTGTCATGTTTTAAAAAAAGAACACAACCATATATTTTCTTATTGCTGTGCACCAGGTACTTGCCAGATAGCTAAGGAGGGCCAGCTGTTAGCTTTCAGGAGATGCCAGTGGAAGGACTGATAAACTTTTATAAACCAATGCGTTCAGAAACCTGTAACATTTCTGCAAATAGTACAGCATTTTCTTGCCCTGAAAAGGAGCAATAGCAAAGCACTAAATCCAGCTTTAGCTGTCTTTTAAGAAAGGAGAAGAAAGGCAGCAAAGTGTGCACTAAGTGATGAGCTAATTCTTCGTGGGCCACCAGTGAATGTTCTGCAAGCTACACTTTGAGAACCTTTTCTGTAAATGATGCCAGATGAAAGCATGGTCTGATGAACCCAAAGAAAATAGTTCTGTCTGTCTCTACCTACCCACAAGCTGTACAATGAAAGCACTGAGGCTTGTTCCACTCCTACTCTCGACACCTAGGTTTATGAAAGCTGCAGACACGTGAAGAAGGTTTATATTTAAAAGAACATGCCATCAGAAAATCTAAGTGCAAGCACTACTGGTGTTGTTCTTAAAACAACTATTGCAACAGGATGATTTTGGTTTTCCTGCAATTAAGGCACAAATTCTCATTATTTGCTTCTTGATTTATAGCAATAGCTGAGTTTTCTTCTGTTTCTGGTTATTAAAGCAGATGCTTTAATAACCAGAGGTGTTCTTTCTTGTTCTATCCCATCCTTTAAATTAAATGGCTTTCAATTAAGCTCAGCTCCATAGATCTGATCTGGCACCGTCCCAGGCTGCAAAGTTTGCCAGTGACTGCAGTGGAAGTTGGTTCAGCTCTGCCCAGCAGTGTGTGTGGGGAGCAGCACTGCAGATTTCTCCCTTTCCTGTCACCTCACGCCACCATGGCTGCGAAAGACAAGAAGAAAGAACATAGATGGAGAAGGCCCACATTTCATTAACAAAACGCTAATGATATCTGAGGTGCTCGGGAGCAATGCTACCATCTTGTTTCTGTATAGTCACAAAGTCCTTTTTTCAGTCTAACACTCTTAACTCTTCTTCCCTGCTCTTATTCCATTGCTTTAAGCTTGCAGTAAGTAAACTGTTGTCTCAACCCACAGTCACTCCTTTTCATTCCTCTTTTATCAGAAGGTGTGGGGGAAGGGGAGTGGCTGATTTGGAGTTTAATATTCTGCTGGTATTAAAACCATCACACCTGACATTGTGAAGAAGATGAAAAACCTGTCMGTTTATCTTCAACAGCAAAACTAACCACAGGCCACAAGAATTAACCATTAGGCAGAATCAAAGTTTTTGAAAACTGCATTGTACAAAAAGTCGGGGAGTCTATAGCCAGAGGAAACAATTATGTTTAGGGGGTAATGAATAAAGAAACAGTTGCTCTCTACCAAACTGAGAGACAGAGAAAAGGGAATGCTAGAAGAGATGGGATCCAAACCATATTCTGTGTCTTGTGCTTTCGCTCTTCCTTCTAGTCATAGCCACAGGATGGTAAATTTGTTCAGCTTAAAACATCAATTCTGAATCAGTAATTTCACTTTGAATTAGGAAGCAAACTGAGKGTGGGTACAATGAATGACATAATGGCAGTATTAGCAGCTGAGACAGTTTGCAAAGGAGAGCGTTCATTAAGAAAGCATCAGAAAAAAAGTCTTGGTGAAATACAGTTGGATAAATAACACATAGATAAAGAGGGAAGAGATGACAGCTCATAGCATCTGGCTGGTCTCATTCTTGACATGGTTCACTGCAAATCAAACAGAAAAAGCTCTACCAAATAATCTTCAGATCAGACTTTTTCGTAACTGGTTTCCTGCTCCTTCACCAAGATAAAAATGTCTTTTCTGGGTTGTGCATCTTTTGAGAAGAGAAATTAGCTCAGTAGAAGGAATCTTATTATTCATATTTTTGTACCAATTCTGAGACTGCACATGTGAATGTTCACATATTTCAAAAATCCACCTGCCACTACCTTCAGCAAGTAGCTTCCCTTTCTATCTCAGGAGTTTTAGATCTGCATACGTATGAAMTGTGCTCCTAGACTCTATATATTTTAAAAGAGGGAAAGTAAAATTCAACTGATTTTTTTTTCTGTGCTTTCCCTCACTTGGTCTGATCCTTGAACCAGAAAGTGATTTTAAAGGCAAAATAAAATGCATAAATCTCACTGGATATAAGGATTACAATTTGAGGAAGAAATAAAAAAAAAGTATGGTTTGAGAACTGTATGGACGTAGGTGAAATTGCTGCTAGATTTTGCATAAAAATGAATCTGGTAGATCAATAAGAGTAAGGAGAAGCAAGAAGTAAGGATATGACTGCAGGGTTTGATCCACAAAGCAGGATGAGAATGAAGAACACATACAACGAGGAAGCCAAGAGAAGGCAGAAATCAGAGAAAGTGAGAGAAGGGGGAATTGCAGAAAAAGYAAGAGGCAGAATAAACACAAAGATGGTAGAAACATGCACATTAGATTTAACTGGAGTGACAGTTAAAGAAACCTCTAGCTTATATTATCTGCTGGCAAAGATAAACCATTTTTGGTAAAATCATTTTTAATCCCTGTAACTTGTAATTCTATGGCCCACTTTTGCATACCAAAATAAACTTTCTCCCACATTCTATATCACTCTGTCATTAGGACTGTTATTTCAACTTTTCTGTTTGAAAAACATTCAGCCCTCTAATAGCCAGTCAGGGA